>NW_022261981.1:11888211-12239709 GCF_002021735.2 Oncorhynchus kisutch | reverse complement strand
AGAGAGAGAGAGATGAGAGAGAGCAGAGAGAGAGAGAGAGAGAGAGGAGAGGGTGTTGTATTGGTACTCTCTCAATGCTTCTCTGTCAGGCCTTTTCTCTGTCAGTGCGGTTGTTGCTGTGAGAGAACAAACCAAGTGGACTCCTGCTGTTGGGTAGGCTAACTTATTGCTAGTTATTTATCACCTTGTCTGATCACATAGTACCTGGCATCAAACCCAGAGAAGATTAGAGGTCACTAAAGTCGGCCTTCAACTAGTGGCTCTATCCTAGCTGTGGACAACAGGCCTCAGGGTAGCATGGCATGTTGTCACTAAAGCCAGGCCTTCAACTAGTGGCTCTATCCTAGCCGTGGACAACAGGCCTCAGGGTAGCATGGCATGTTGTCACTACAGCCAGGCCTTTAACTAGTGGCTCTATCCTAGCCGTGGACAGCAGGCCTCAGGGTAACATGGCATGTTGTCACTATGCTGGTGGAGGTCACAGACATTGATCATAGCAGTTATTTCAGGTTGAACATTTACTCCTGTATCTTGTTTTCATGTCTACCAAACAGTACTTCATGTAAGTGATTTGTTGTCTCTGTCTCAAAGGTTATAGCAGTTCAATAGCAGAGAGGTCAACAGTCTTATCTGATGGTCAGAGTGGCCAAGTGAAAATTACATTCGATCTGTACTGTTGACCATCACATGAATCATTACAGCTCTGGTACAGGGATAATATTTAGCTGGTCCATTTTGGCAGAACTGATGTCATCCTTAACAACTTGCCTAAGTTGTTGTTGCTTTGCTGTGTTCTTCTGTCTTTGGCTATTTAAATAAGATCTTAAAGTTATGGGGCCCATTATCTACTGACCCAGAGTCAGATGGTCTCCTTTATCTACTGACCCAGAGTCAGATGGGGCCCTTTATCTACTGACCCAGAGTCAGATGGTCTCCTTTATCTACTGACCCAGAGTCAGATGGGGCCCTTTATCTACTGACCCAGAGTCAGATGGGGCCCTTTATCTACTGACCCAGAGTCAGATGGGGCCCTTTATCTACTGACCCAGAGTCAGATGGTCTCCTTTATCTACTGACCCAGAGTCAGATGGGGCCCTTTATCTACTGACCCAGAGTCAGATGGTCTCCTTTATCTACTGACCCAGAGTCAGATGGTCTCCTGGTCTTTTCAATATGAAAACGTGAACACTATCTCAAACTCTGTCAGTCTACTGACCTCTCGTCCGTGGTGGGAAAGGTCATGTGAAACAACCAACTGCAGAATGGGTTGTTATCCCTCTGTGTACACACACACACCCTCTCTATGTACACCCATGAACTCACCCCCTCTCCTCTCTCCTCCCAGGTGTACGTGGAGTTTGATGACCTGGAGTGGGAGAAGCGTGAGTGGGTGAAAGTGTACGAGGACTTCCAGGTGTTCCTGCTGGAGCAGCAGCTGGTATGGGCCAAGAGGAGAGAGGGCACCCTGCTGGTGGAGAACCCCCAGGGGACTAAAGACAAGCACATCCAGTGGCCAGCTCTGGTAAGGACTGATCCAGCTGTCTTCCATCGTGCCTTATCTCCCTGGACTCAGAACATCTGATGTTAATGTAGCTATCTGCTCTCTGCATTGATCTCAGTGCTCTCTCCGTTACCTAGACCCACTGAAGATTACCATGGTAACAAGGATTATAGATCTGTGGTACATAGGATTACAATGATTATGTTTCTGTGCTGTGGGACATAGGATTATAATGATTCTGTGGTGTGGGGGGGGGTCTTTCTGAGCACCTAGTGATGTGATAGAGGGGGGTGTCTTTCTGAGCACCTAGTGAAGTGATAGAGGGGGGTGTCTTTCTGAGCACCTAGTGAAGTGATAGAGGGGGGTGTCTTTCTGAGCACCTAGTGAAGTGATAGAGGGGGTGTCTTTCTGAGCACCTAGTGAAGTGATAGAGGGGGGGGTCTTTCTGAGCACCTAGTGAAGTGATAGAGGGGGGTGTCTTTCTGAGCACCTAGTGAAGTGATAGAGGGGGTGTCTTTCTGAGCACCTAGTGAAGTGATAGAGGGGGGTGTCTTTCTGAGCACCTAGTGAAGTGATAGAGGGGGGGGGTCTTTCTGAGCACCTAGTGAAGTGATAGAGGGGGGTGTCTTTCTGAGCACCTAGTGAAGTGATAGAGGGGGGGGGTCTTTCTGAGCACCTAGTGAAGTGATAGAGGGGGGTGTCTTTCTGAGCACCTAGTGAAGTGATAGAGGGGGGTGTCTTTCTGAGCACCTAGTGAAGTGATAGAGGGGGGTGTCTTTCTGAGCACCTAGTAAAGCACTAGTAGAGCTGATGAGGACCAGTTGGTCTTGTAACCAGACACAGCTGAGGTAAGAGGTGATGGAGACCAGTTGATCTTGTAACCTGACCATGACCTGAATGCTGTGAAAATAGCCATGATTGGCTGGAGGGATTTCTGAGTGTTTGTGACAGAGCAGTATGTCCTCTGCAGACAGGGAAACTTCTTGTTTAGTGTGTTTGATTGTGATATGTGAGGAAGCTGAATTTTGATGTGTGTTTGGAGCAGCGTTGTTTGGTGAATGGGTCTTCTCTAGATAACATCCTGGTTGTATGGTGAATGGGTCGTGTCTAGATATACATCCTGGTTGTATGGTGAATGGGTCGTGTCTAGATATACATCCTGGTTGTATGGTGAATGGGCCGTGTCTAGATATACATCCTGGTTGTATGGTGAATGGGTCGTGTCTAGATGTACATCCTGGTTGTATGGTGAATGGGTCGTGTCTAGATATACATCCTGGTTGTATGGTGAATGGGCCGTGTCTAGATATACATCCTGGTTGTATGGTGAATGGGTCGTGTCTAGATGTACATCCTGGTTGTATGGTGAATGGGTCGTGTCTAGATATACATCCTGGTTGTATGGTGAATGGGCCGTGTCTAGATATACATCCTGGTTGTATGGTGAATGGGTCGTGTCTAGATATACATCCTGGTTGTATGGTGAATGGGTCGTGTCTAGATATACATCCTGGTTGTATGGTGAATGGGCCGTGTCTAGATATACATCCTGGTTGTATGGTGAATGGGTCGTGTCTAGATATACATCCTGGTTGTATGGTGAATGGGTCGTGTCTAGATATACATCCTGGTTGTATGGTGAATGGGTCGTGTCTAGATATACATCCTGGTTGTATGGTGAATGGGTCGTGTCTAGATATACATCCTGGTTGTATGGTGAATGGGTAGTGTCTAGATATACATCCTGGTTGTATGGTGAATGGGTCTTGTCTAGGTATACATCCTGGTTGTATGGTGAATGGGTCTTGTCTAGATATACATCCTGGTTGTATGGTGAATGGGTTAGAATGGGTCTCGTCTAGATATACATCCTGGTTGTATGATGAATGGGTTAGAATGGGTCGTGTCTAGATATACATCCTGGTTGTATAATGAATGGGTTAGAATGGGTCGTGTCTAGATATACATCCTGGTTGTATGATGAATGGGTTAGAATGGGTCGTGTATAGATAGACATCCTGGTTGTATGGTGAATGGGTCGTGTCTAGATATACATCCTGGTTGTATGGTGAATGGGTTAGAATGGGTAGTGTCTAGATATACATCCTGGTTGTATGGTGAATGGGTCGTGTCTAGATATACATCCTGGTTGAATGATGAATGGGTTAGAATGGGTAGTGTATAGATATGTAGTCATGTTTGGCTACCAAAAAACCCCGAAAATTCAGTCTTCAAAACGCCGAACTTTTTTCCAAATTAACTCCATAATATCGACTGAAACATGGTAAACGTTGTTTAGAATCAATCCTCAAGGTGTTTTTCACATATTTCTTCATGATATATCGTTCGTTGAAAGCCTCCTCTCTCCTCTAAATCACTGGATGACTGCGTGCAGCTTGTAGATTACGCACCAATTTAGACAAAGGACACCGAGCGGAACCCTGGAAAATGTAGTCTCTTATGGCCAATCTTCCAATGATATGCCTACAAATACGTCACAATGCTGCAGACACCTTGGAGAAACGATAGGAAGGGCAGGCTCATTCCCGGCGCATTCACAGCCATATAAGGAGACAATAGAAAACAGAGCTTCAAAAATTCGTCCCATTTCCAGGTTGAAGTTTCATCTTGGTTTCGCCTGTAGCATGAGTTCTGTGGCACTCACAGATAATATCTTTGCAGTTTTGGAAACCTTAGAGTGTTTTCTTTCCAAAGCTGCCAATTATATGCAGTCGAGCATCTTTTCGTGACAAAATATTGCGCTTAAAATGGTCACGTTTTTTAATCCATAAATTAAAAGAGCGCCCCCTATATCCAAGAGGTTAATAGAGCAGCTCAGAGGAAGGGGCCGCTTCCTCTAATGAAACTGTGTCCTCTTGACAGAGTCTGGGGAAACCGAAGGTTCTCCAGAAACAGTAGACGTTTGACTTCAGATGGTTGTAGAGTGAGGCCGGGTGCTGCAGACTGTTCCAGGTCCAAGAGGTTTCTAAACAGATCATCAAATGGCTACCCCAGACTATTTGCATCGCCCCCCCCCCATATGCTGCTACTACTCTGTTATTATCTATGCATAGTCACTTTAACTCTACCTACATGTACATACTGCCTCAATTACCTAACCGGTGCCCCCCACATTGACTCTGTACCTGTACCACCTGTATACAGCCCCGCTATTGTTATTTTACTGCTGCTCTTTAATTATTGTTAACTTTAATTTTTGGGGGGGGGTATTTTTCTTAACTGCATTGTTGGTTAAGGGCTCGTAAGTGAGCGTTTCAATGGAGGTGAATGCCTGTTGTATTCGGCGCATGTGACAAATGATTTGATATATGTTGAAGAGGGTGGGGCTTAAGCTGCATCCTGTTTCACCCCACGGCCCTGTGGGAAGAAGTGTGTCTTTGCCAATTTTAGCTGCACACACGTGTACATGGATTTTTATAATGTATGTTTTTCCCCACCACCACTTTCCATCAATTTGTATAGCAAACCCTCATGTCGATTTGTATAGCAAACCCTCATGTCGATTTGTATAGCAAACCCTCATGTCGATTTGTATAGCAAACCCTCATGTCGATTTGTATAGCAAACCCTCATGTCGATTTGAATAGCAAACCCTCATGTCGATTTGTATAGCAAACCCTCATGTCGATTTGTATAGCAAACCCTCATGTCGATTTGTATAGCAAACCCTCATGTCGATTTGTATAGCAAACCCTCATGTCGATTTGTATAGCAAACCCTCATGTCGATTTGTATAGCAAACCCTCATGTCGATTTGTATAGCAAACCCTCATGTCGATTTGTATAGCAAACCCTCATGTCGATTTGTATAGCAAACCCTCATGTCGATTTGTATAGCAAACCCTCATGTCGATTTGTATAGCAAACCCTCATGTCGATTTGTATAGCAAACCCTCATGTCGATTTGTATAGCAAACCCTCATGTCAAATTTGTATAGCAAACCCTCATGTGGATTTGTATAGCAAACCCTCATGTCAAATTGATTCCAACAAAGAGTGAGAAGACTTTGCCTTTTTTGGTTTGTTTGTCAATTAGAGTGTGCAGGGTGAATACGTGGTCTGTTGTACGATAATTTGGTAAAAAGCCAGTTTGACATTTGCTCAGTACATTGCTTTCGCTGAGGAAATGTACGAGTCTGCTGTTAATGATAACGCAGAGGATTTCCCCAAGGTTGCTGTTGACGTATATCCCACGTTAGTTATTGGGGGTCAAATTTGTCTCCACTTTTGTGGATTGGGGCGATCAGTCCTTGGTTCCAAATATTGGGGAAGATGCCAGAGCTGAGGATGTCGTCAAGACAACAAATTCCAATTGTCTAAATATAAACTCTGTATAATTTTTCATTTCATTGAGGATATGATTAAGGATGATGTTAATGAGTATAAGTTTAGCCAATTGGAATTTGTTGTCTGTATATTTAATCATTTCATTAAGGATACCATCATCCCCACAGGCCTTTTTGGGTTGGAGGGTTTGTATTTTGTCCTGTAGTTTATTCAAGGTAATTGGCGAATCCAGTGGGTTCTGGTCTAGTTGATTCTAAGATGTTTAGATGTTTTTGTTGTTCTTTGTTATAGAGCCAGAAAGATTGGAGAGGTGGTTTACCCCCATACATCTCCATTTTGGATAGATAACTCTTCATGTTGTTGTGTGTGTGTGTGTGTGTGTGTTCCGATTCTCCCGGAAGTGGTTAGTCTCTATGGATTCTTCAATTACGTTGAGCTGATTTCTGACGTGCTGTTCCTTCTTTTTCCATAGTGTATTTCTGTATTGTTTTAGTGATTCACCATAGTGATATGGCGTAGACTCAGGTTTCTGGGTCTCTATGTTTCGGTTGGGCAGGGTTCTACACTTCTTTCTTAGGTTTTTGTATTCTTCATCAAACCGTTTGTCATTGTTCATTTTCTTCGGTTTTGTGTTTGATATTTTTTGGGTTGATAGAGGTCAAATATTCTGTTTAGGTTTTCTACTGGAAAGTTTACACCTTCACTATTATAGTGAAATGTTTTGTCTGGGAAGTTGTCTGAAATGGATTGAATTTGTTGTTGCCTAATTGTTTTTTGGTAGGTTTCCACATTACATTCCTTCCATCTATAGCATTTCTTAATATTATTCAGTTCCTTTGTCCTTGATTGCCTCATGACTGAGTATTCCTCTGTTCTAGTAGACTGTGATTTTGCTGTGATCTGATCGGGGTGTCAGTGGGTTTGACTGTGAATGCTCTGAGAGACTCTGTGTCTCTCTCTCTCTTTCTCTCTCCTATTAATTAGTCTGGAGCCTGTGACTCCCAGCCCGTCTGCCCTAGCAAGGGGAGGAGAGCACAGAGTTGGCTTTAAACCTAATGGAGGCTTGGTCTTGCACTCCGGGTTGGCCGTCTGCCTGCTGGTTCAGAACAGGGCTCATTTTAACATGTTCAAGCTTTCGTGTTGGAGTCGAGGCAGAACACAGGAAAGGAAAAGTGGCAGTCATGGCATCTTATTGTTAGTAGTAGAGAATAGATCTATTTTGTGTGATCTGTAGATCTATGTTGTGTGATCTGTAGATCTATGTTGTGTGATCTGTAGATCTATGTTGTGTGATCTGTAGATCTATGTTGTGTGATCTGTAGATCTATGTTGTGTGATCTGTAGATCTGATGTTGTGTGATCTTAGGGTTTTGCTGGCAAGGTGGCACTGCTTTCATTTGAAAAATATATGCGTTTTCAAATAGTTGTGCAAATGACATTTGATGATATAATCATTGGTTATGTTTTTTTTGATGGAACCTCCGTAGGAGTTAATCAATTTGTATTGCTTTGTTGACAAAGCTGAGACTGCACAAATGAGGTTGGCTTAACGTGCTGATCAAAATATATCAACAAAGCATTTTAAATGGTTGCTTTCTGATATATACTAGACTATTTGTGTTCCGCTGTGCAGCAGACCTCATTCTAGTGAGGCGGAGAGACCGCAGTGAGTCTGAATGTGCTCAGAGCACAGCTGGACATTATTTATAGCCTTCCTTACCCTTTCATTTTTTCCATCTGACCTCATTTTGGTCCACAGAGTGCTGTCTCTGCTCTGCCTGGCATACAGCAGAAGAGGACAGGAGGAGAGAGGACAGGATCACCTGAACTCTTGTCAGACAAATGAAACAGGCTGGCGACTGGGAGGAAGAGAGGGCGACTGGGAGGAAGAGAGGGCGACTGGGAGGAAGAGAGGGCGACTGGGAGGAAGAGAGGGCGACTGGGAGGAAGAGAGGGCGACTGGGAGGAAGAGAGGGCGACTGGGAGGAAGAGAGGGGCGACTGGGAGGAAGAGAGGGCGACTGGGAGGAAGAGAGGGCGACTGGGAGGAAGAGAGGGCGACTGGGAGGGCGACGGGAGAGGAAAGGAGAGGGCGACGGGAGGAAGGAAGAGAGGGCGACGGGGGGAAGGGGGTTCCTGATGATGAATACATTGGGGAAGGGTCCCTGAATAAACACATTTGGGGGAAGGGTCCCTGATAAACACATGTGGGGAAGGGTCCTGATAAACACATTTGGGGAAGGGTCCTGATAAACACATTTGGGGAAGGGTCCTGATAAACACATTTGGGGAAGGGTCCTGATGATGAACACATTTGGGGAGATCTTCTCTTGGTGCATGTTGATGTCATAATCTTAGTTTTCTGTTAGTAGGTGTCTTTCTCTTGGTGCATGTTGATGTCATCATCTTAGTTTCTGTTAGTAGGTGTCCTTCTGCTTGGTGCATGTTGATGTCACATCTTAGTTTTGTGTTAGTAGGTGTCTTTCCTCTTGGTGCATGTTGATGTCATCATCTTAGTTTCTGTTAGTAGGTGTCTTTCTCTTGGGTGCATGTTGATGTCATCAATCTTAGTTTCTGTTAGTAAATGCCAATGAAGCCGTGCCAGAGAGGACATTCCTCTGTTCTGTTTGGTCCAGCTGTAACGGTGATTAAATACACGCTCTCATTGGTGAGAAGAGAAGTGTCATTCTGAAGTCTCAGTACTCTGTAAACTAACACCTGATGGGCTGAAGTCTCAGTACTCTGTAAACTAACACCTGATGGGCTGAAGTCTGTAGAATAAAAACATTGAATATGAATGAGAATGAGGCCTTGGATCGAGTCCCGTCCCCCACCTTCCCCTCCCCTCTAATTAGTACCATGTGAAGTTCTTGGAGCATACATGTGGGGGTTTTCTACCCTCTCGTCTCCTTTCCTTTCCTTTCCTCTCCTTTCCTCTCCTTTCCTGCCCTTTCCTCTCCTTTCCTCTCCTTTCCTCTCCTTTCCTGCCCTTTCCTTTCCTCTCCTGCCCTCTCCTGCCCTCTCCTTTCCTCTCCTTTCCTGCCCTCTCCTTTCCTCTCCTTTCCTGCCCTCTCCTCTCCTGCCCTCTCCTTTCCTCTCCTCCCCTGCCCTCTCCTTTCCTCTCCTCCCCTGCCCTCTCCTTTCCTCTCCTCTCCTGCCCTCTCCTTTCCTCTCCTGCCCTCTCATTTCCTCTCCTGCCCTCTCATTTCCTCTCCTTTCCTCTCCTGCCCTTTCCTTTCCTCTCCTGCCCTTTCCTTTCCTCTCCTGCCCTTTCCTCTCCTCTCCTGCCCTCTCCTCTCCTGCCCTCTCCTCTCCTGCCCTCTCTGCCCTCGTCCTCTCCTGCCCTCTCCTTCCCCCTCCCTGCTCATCCCTTTCCTTTCCTCTCCTGCCCTTTCCTTTCCTNAGAGAGAGAGAGAGAGAGAGAGAGGGGTGTATTGGTACTCTCTCAATGCTTCTCTGTCAGGCCTTTTCTCTGTCAGTGCGGTGTTGCTGTGAGAGAACAACCAAGTGGACTCCTGCTGTTGGGTAGGCTAACTTATTGCTAGTTATTTATCACCTTGTCTGATCACATAGTACCTGGCATCAAACCCAGAGAAGATTAGAGGTCACTAAAGTCAGGCCTTCAACTAGTGGCTCTATCCTAGCTGTGGACAACAGGCCTCAGGGTAGCATGGCATGTTGTCACTAAAGCCAGGCCTTCAACTAGTGGCTCTATCCTAGCCGTGGACAACAGGCCTCAGGGTAGCATGGCATGTTGTCACTACAGCCAGGCCTTTAACTAGTGGCTCTATCCTAGCCAGTGGACAGCAGGCCTCAGGGTAACATGGCATGTTGTCACTATGCTGGTGGAGGTCACAGACATTGATCATAGCAGTTATTTCAGGTTGAACATTTACTCCTGTATCTTGTTTTTCATGTCTACCAAACAGTACCTTCATGTAAGTGATTTGTTGTCTCTGTCCTCAAAGGTTATAGCAGTTCAATAGCAGAGAGGTCAACAGTCTTATCTGATGGTCAGAGTGGCCAAGTGAAAATTACATTCGATCTGTACTGTTGACCATCACATGAATCATTACAGCTCTGGTACAGGGATAATATTTAGCTGGTCCATTTTGGCAGAACTGATGTCATCCTTAACAACTTGCCTAAGTTGTTGTTGCTTTGCTGTGTTCTTCTGTCTTTGGCTATTTAAATAAGATCTTAAAGTTATGGGGCCCATTATCTACTGACCCAGAGTCAGATGGTCTCCTTATCTACTGACCCAGAGTCAGATGGGGCCCTTTATCTACTGACCCAGAGTCAGATGGTCTCCTTTATCTACTGACCCAGAGTCAGATGGGGCCCTTTATCTACTGACCCAGAGTCAGATGGGGCCCTTTATCTACTGACCCAGAGTCAGATGGGGCCCTTTATCTACTGACCCAGAGTCAGATGGTCTCCTTTATCTACTGACCCAGAGTCAGATGGGGCCTTTATCTACTGACCCAGAGTCAGATGGTCTCCTTTATCTACTGACCCAGAGTCAGATGGTCTCCTGGTCTTTTCAATATGAAAACGTGAACACTATCTCAAACTCTGTCAGTCTACTGACCTCTCGTCCGTGGTGGAAAGGTCATGTGAAACAACCAACTGCAGAATGGGTTGTTATCCTCTGTGTACACACACACACCCTCTCTATGTACACCATGAACTCACCCCCTCTCCTCTCTCCTCCCAGTGTACGTGGAGTTTGATGACCTGGAGTGGGAGAAGCGTGAGTGGGTGAAAGTGTACGAGGACTTCCAGGTGTTCCTGCTGGAGCAGCAGCTGGTATGGGCCAAGAGGAGAGAGGGCACCCTGCTGGTGGAGAACCCCCAGGGGACTAAAGACAAGCACATCCAGTGGCCAGCTCTGGTAAGGACTCTGATCCAGCTGTCTTCCATCGTGCCTTATCTCCCTGGACTCAGAACATCTGATGTTAATGTAGCTATCTGCTCTCTGCATTGATCTCAGTGCTCTCTCCGTTACCTAGACCCACTGAAGATTACCATGGTAACAAGGATTATAGATCTGTGGTACATAGGATTACAATGATTATGTTTCTGTGCTGTGGGACATAGGATTATAATGATTCTGTGGTGTGGGGGGGGGGTCTTCTGAGCACCTAGTGATGTGATAGAGGGGGGTGTCTTTCTGAGCACCTAGTGAAGTGATAGAGGGGGGGTGTCTTCTGAGCACCTAGTGTGAAGTGATAGAGGGGGGTGTCTTTTGAGCACCTAGTGAAGTGATAGAGGGGGGTGTCTTTCTGAGCACCTAGTGAAGTGATAGAGGGGGGGGGTCTTTCTGAGCACCTAGTGAAGTGATAGAGGGGGGTGTCTTTCTGAGCACCTAGTGACTAGTGAAGTGATAGAGGGGGGGTGTCTTTCTGAGCACCTAGTGAAGTGATAGAGGGGGGGGTCTTTCTGAGCACCTAGTGAAGTGATAGAGGGGGGGTGTCTTTCTGAGCACCTAGTGAAGTGATAGAGGGGGGTGTCTTTCTGAGCACCTAGTGAAGTGATAGAGGGGGGTGTCTTTCTGAGCACTAGTGAAGTGATAGAGGGGGGGGGTCTTTCTGAGCACCTAGTGAAGTGATAGAGGGGGGTGTCTTTCTGAGCACCTAGTGAAGTGATAGAGGGGGGGGGGGGGTCTTTCTGAGCACCTAGTGAAGTGTGATAGAGGGGGGGTGTCTTTCTGAGCACCTAGTGAAGTGATAGAGGGGGATGTCTTCTGAGCACCTAGTGAATGATTGATAGAGGGGGGTGAGGGGGGTGTCTTTTGAGCACCTAGTAAGCACTAGTAGAGCTGATGAGGACCAGTGGTCTTGTAACCAGACACAGCTGAGGTAAGAGGTGATGGAGACCAGTGATCTTGTAACTGACCATGACCTGATGCTGTGAAATAGCCATGATTGGCTGGAGGATTTTCTGAGTGTTTGTGACAGAGCAGTATGTCCTCTGCCAGACAGGGAAACTTCTTGTTTAGTGTGTGTTTGATTGTGATATGTGAGGAAGCTGAATTTTGATGTGTGTTTGGAGGCAGCGTTGTTTGGTGAATGGGTCTTCTCTAGATAACATCCTGGTTGTATGGTGAATGGGTCGTGTCTAGATATACCATCCTGGTTGTATGGGAATGGGTCGTGTCTAGATATACATCCTGGTGTATGGTGAATGGGCCGTGTCTAGATATACATCCTGGTTGTATGGTGAAATGGGTCGTGTCTAGATGTACATCCTGGTTGTATGGTGAATGGGTCGTGTCTAGATATACATCCTGGGTTGTATGGTGAATGGGCCGTGTCTAGATATACATCCTGGTTGTATGGTGAATGGGTCGTGTCTAGATATACATCCTGGTTGTATGGTGAATGGGTCGTGTCTAGATATACATCCTGGTTGTATGGTGAATGGGCCGTGTCTAGATATACATCCTGGTTGTATGGTGAATGGGTCGTGTCTAGATATACATACTGGTTGTATGGTGAATGGGTCGTGTCTAGATATACATCCTGGTTGTATGGTGAATGGGTCGTGTCTAGATATACATCCTGGTTGTATGGTGAATGGGTCGTGTCTAGATATACATCCTGGTTGTATGGTGAATGGGTAGTGTCTAGATATACATCCTGGTTGTATGGTGAATGGGTCTTGTCTAGGTATACATCCTGGTTGTATGGTGAATGGGTCTTGTCTAGATATACATCCTGGTTGTATGGTGAATGGGTTAGAATGGGTCTCGTCTAGATATACATCCTGGTTGTATGATGAATGGGTTAGAATGGGTCGTGTCTAGATATACATCCTGGTTGTATAATGAATGGGTTAGAATGGGTCGTGTCTAGATATACATCCTGGTTGTATGATGAATGGGTTAGAATGGGTCGTGTATAGATAGACATCCTGGTTGTATGGTGATGGGTCGTGTCTAGATATACATCCTGGTTGTATGGTGAATGGGTTAGAATGGGTAGTGTCTAGATATACATCCTGGTTGTATGGTGAATGGGTCGTGTCTAGATATACATCCTGGTTGTATGATGAATGGGTTAGAATGGGGTAGTGTATAGATATGTAGTCATGTTTGGCTACCAAAAAACCCCGAAAATTCAGTCTTCAAAACGCCGAACTTTTTTCCAAATTACTCCATAATATCGACTGAAACATGGTAAACGTTGTTTAGAATCAATCCTCAAGGTGTTTTTTCACATATTTCTTCATGATATATCGTTCGTTGAAAGCCTCCTCTCTCCTCTAAATCACTGGATGACTGCGTGCAGCTTTGTAGATTAACGCACCAATTTAGACAAAGGACACCGAGCGGAACCCTGGAAAATGTAGTCTCTTATGGCCATCTTCCAATGATATGCCTACAAATACGTCACAATGCTGCAGACACCTTGGAGAAACGATAGGAAGGGCAGGCTCATTCCCGGCGCATTCACAGCCATATAAGGAGACAATAGAAAACAGAGCTTCAAAAATTCGTCCCATTTCCTGGTTGAAGTTTCATCTTGGTTTCGCCTGTAGCATGAGTTCTGTGGCACTCACAGATAATATCTTTGCAGTTTTGGAAACCTTAGAGTGTTTTCTTTCCAAAGCTGCCAATTATATGCAGTCGAGCATCTTTTCGTGACAAAATATTGCGCTTAAAATGGTCACGTTTTTTAATCCATAAATTAAAAGAGCGCCCCCTATATCCAAGAGGTTAATAGAGCAGCTCAGAGGAAGGGGCCGCTTCCTCTAATGAAACTGTGTCCTCTTGACAGAGTCTGGGGAAACCGAAGGTTCTCCAGAAACAGTAGACGTTTGACTTCAGATGGTTGTAGAGGTGAGGCCGGGTGCTGCAGACTGTTCCAGGTCCAAGAGGTTCCTAAACAGATCATCAAATGGCTACCCCAGACTATTTGCATCGCCCCCCCCCCCATATGCTGCTACTACTCTGTTATTATCTATGCATAGTCACTTTAACTCTACCTACATGTACATACTGCCTCAATTACCTCGACTAACCGGTGCCCCCCACATTGACTCTGTACCTGTACCACCTGTATACAGCCCCCGCTATTGTTATTTACTGCTGCTCTTTAATTATTGTTAACTTTAATTTTTTGGGGGGGTATTTTTTCTTAACTGCATTGTTGGTTAAGGGGCTCGTAAGTGAGCGTTTTCATGGAGGTGAATGCCTGTTGTATTCGGCGGCATGTGACAAATGATTTTGATATATGTTTGAAGAGGGTGGGGCTTAAGCTGCATCCTGTTTCACCCACGGCCCTGTGGGAAGAAGTGTGTCTTTGCCAATTTTAGCTGCACACACGTGTACATGGATTTTTATAATGTATGTTTTTTCCCCACCACCCACTTTCCATCAATTTGTATAGCAAACCCTCATGTCGATTTGTATAGCAAAACCCTCATGTCGATTTGTATAGCAAACCCTCATGTCGATTTGTATAGCAAACCCTCATGTCGATTTGTATAGCAAAACCCTCATGTCGATTTGTATATAGCAAACCCTCATGTCGATTTGAATAGCAAACCCTCATGTCGAGTTTGTATAGCAAACCCCTCATGTCGATTTGTATAGCAAACCCTCATGTCGATTTGTATAGCAAACCCTCATGTCGATTTGTATAGCAAACCCTCATGTCGATTTGTATAGCAAACCCTCATGTCGATTTGTATAGCAAACCCTCATGTCGATTTGTATAGCAAACCCTCATGTCGATTTGTATAGCAAACCCTTCATGTCGATTTATATAGCAAACCCTCATGTCGATTTGTATAGCAAACCCTCATGTCGATTTGTAGAGCAAACCCTCATGTCGATTCTGTATAGCAAACCCTCATGTCGATTTGTATAGCAAACCCTCATTGTCGATTTGTATAGCAAACCCTCATGTCGATTTGTATAGCAAACCCTCATGTCGATTTGTATAGCAAACCCTCATGTCAGATTTGTATAGCAAACCCTCATGTCAAATTTGTATAGCAAACCCTCATGTGGATTTGTATAGCAAACCCTCATGTCAATTGATTCCAACAAAGAGTGAGGAAGACTTTGCCTTTTTTGGTTTGTTTGTCAATTAGAGTGTGCAGGGTGAATACGTGGTCTGTTGTACGATAATTTGGTAAAAGCCAGTTTGACATTTGCTCAGTACATTGCTTTCGCTGAGGAAATGTACGAGTCTGCTGTTAATGATAACGCAGAGGATTTCCCCAAGGTTGCTGTTGACGTATATCCCACGTTAGTTATTGGGGTCAAATTTGTCTCCACTTTTGTGGATTGGGGCGATCAGTCCTTGGTTCCAAATATTGGGGAAGATGCCAGAGCTGAGGATGTCGTCAAGACAACAATTCCAATTGTCTAAATATAAACTCTGTATAATTTTTCATTTCATTGAGGATATGATTAAGGATGATGTTAATGAGTATAAGTTTAGCCAATTGGAATTTGTTGTCTGTATATTTAATCATTTCATTAAGGATACCATCATCCCCACAGGCCTTTTTGGGTTGGAGGGTTTGTATTTTGTCCTGTAGTTTATTCAAGGTAATTGGCGAATCCAGTGGGTTCTGGTCTAGTTGATTCTAAGATGTTTAGATGTTTTTGTTGTTCTTTGTTATAGAGCCAGAAAGATTGGAGAGGTGGTTTACCCCCCATACATCTCCATTTTGGATAGATAACTCTTCATGTTGTTGTGTGTGTGTGTGTGTGTGTTCCGATTCTCCCGGAAGTGGTTAGTCTCTATGGATTCTTCAATTACGTTGAGCTGATTTCTGACGTGCTGTTCCTTCTTTTCCATAGTGTATTTCTGTATTGTTTTAGTGATTCCCATAGTGATATGGCGTAGACTCAGGTTTTCTGGGTCTCTATGTTTTCGGTTGGGCAGGGTTCTACACTTCTTTCTTCGGTTTTTGTATTCTTCATCAAACCGTTTGTCATTGTTCATTTTCTTCGGTTTTGTGTTTGATATTTTTTGGGTTGATAGAGGTCAAATATTCTGTTTAGGTTTTCTACTGGAAAGTTTACACCTTCACTATTATAGTGAAATGTTTTGTCTGGGAAGTTGTCTGAAATGGATTGAATTTGTTGTTGCCTAATTGTTTTTTGGTAGGTTTCCACATTACTTTCTTTCCATCTATAGCATTTCTTAATATTATTCAGTTCCTTTGTCCTTGATGCCTCATGACTGAGTATTCCTCTGTTCTAGTAGACTGTGATTTTGCTGTGATCTGATCGGGGTGTCAGTGGGTTTGACTGTGAATGCTCTGAGAGACTCTGTGTCTCTCTCTCTCTTTCTCTCTCCTATTAATTAGTCTGGAGCCTGTGACTCCCAGCCCGTCTGCCCTGGCAAGGGGAGGAGAGCACAGAGTTGGCTTTAAACCTAATGGAGGCTTGGTCTTTGCACTCCGGGTTGGCCTGCTGGTTCAGAACAGGGCTCATTTTAACATGTTCAAGCTTTCGTGTTGGAGTCGAGGCAGAACACAGGAAAGGAAAAGTGGCAGTCATGGCATCTTATTGTTAGTAGTAGAGAATAGATCTATGTTGTGTGATCTGTAGATCTATGTTGTGTGATCTGTAGATCTTGTTCTGTAGATCTATGTTGTGTGATCTGTAGATCTATGTTGTGTGATCTGTAGATCTATGTTGTGTGATCTGTAGATCTATGTTGTGTGATCTGTAGATCTATGTTGTGTGATCTGTAGATCTATGTTGTGTGATCTGTAGATCTGATGTTGTGTGATCTTAGGGTTTTGCTGGCAAGGTGGCACTGCTTTCATTTGAAAAATATATGCGTTTTCAAATAGTTGTGCAAATGACATTTGATGATATAATCATTGGTTATGTTTTTTTTGATGGAACCTCCGTAGGAGTTAATCAATTTGTATTGCTTTGTTGACAAAGCTGAGACTGCACAAATGAGGTTGGCTTAACGTGCTGATCAAAATATATCAACAAAGCATTTTAAATGGTTGCTTTCTGATGTATACTAGACTATTTGTGTTCCGCTGTGCAGCAGACCTCATTCTAGTGAGGCGGAGAGACCGCAGTGAGTCTGAATGTGCTCAGAGCACAGCTGGACATTATTTATAGCCTTCCTTACCCTTTCATTTTTTCCATCTGACCTCATTTTGGTCCACAGAGTGCTGTCTCTGCTCTGCCTGGCATACAGCAGAGAGGACAGGAGGAGAGAGGACAGGATCACCTGAACTCTTGTCAGACAAATGAAACAGGGCTGGCGACTGGGAGGAAGAGAGGGCGACTGGGAGGAAGAGAGGGCGACTGGGAGGAAGAGAGGGCGACTGGGAGGAAGAGAGGGCGACTGGGAGGAAGAGAGGGCGACTGGGAGGAAGAGAGGGCGACTGGAGGAAGAGAGGGGCGAACTGGGAGGAAGAGAGGGCGACTGGGAGGAAGAGAGGGCGACTGGGAGGGCGACTGGGAGGAGGAAGAGAGGGCGACGGGAGGAGGAAGAGAGGGCGACGGGAGGAGGAAGAGAGGGCGACGGGAGGAGGAAGAGAGGGCGACGGGAGGAGGAAGAGAGGGCGACGGGAGGAGGAAGAGAGGGCGACGGGAGGAGGAAGAGAGGGCGACGGGGGGAAGGGGGTTCTGATGATGAATACATTTGGGGAAGGGTCCTGATAAACACATTTGGGGAAGGGTCCTGATAAACACATTTGGGGAAGGGTCCTGATAAACACATTTGGGGAAGGGTCCTGATAAACACATTTGGGGAAGGGTCCTGATAAACACATTTGGGGAAGGGTCCTGATAAACACATTTGGGGAAGGGTCCTGATAAACACATTTGGGGAAGGGTCCTGATAAACACATTTGGGGAAGGGTCCTGATAAACACATTTGGGGAAGGGTCCTGATAAACACATTTGGGGAAGGGTCCTGATAAACACATTTGGGGAAGGGTCCTGATAAACACATTTGGGGAAGGGTCCTGATGATGAACACATTTGGGGAGATCTTTCTCTTGGTGCATGTTGATGTTATCATCTTAGTTTTTGTTAGTAGGTGTCTTTCTCTCTCCTCTCCTGCCCTCTCCTTTCCTCTCCTCTCCTGCCCTCTCCTTTCCTCTCCTCCCCTGCCCTCTCCTTTCCTCTCCTCCCTGCTCTCTCCTTTCCTCTCCTCCCCTGCCCTCTCCTTTCCTCTCCTCTCCTGCCCTCTCCTTTCCTCTCCTGCCCTCTCATTTCCTCTCCTGCCCTCTCATTTCCTCTCCTTTCCTCTCCTCTCCTGCCCTCTCCTTTCCTCTCCTCTCCTGCCCTCTCCTTCCTCTCCTCCCCTGCCCTCTCCTTTCCTCTCCTCCCCTGCCCTCTCCTTTTCTCTCCTCCCCTGCCCTCTCCTTTCCTCTCCTCTCCTGCCCTTTCCTTCCTCTTCCTGCCCTTTCCTTTCCTCTCCTGCCCTTTCCTTTCCTCTCCTGCCCTTCCTTTCCTCTCCTGCCCTCTCCTTTCCTCTCCTCTCCTGCCCTCTCCTTTCCTCTCCTCTCCTGCCCTCTCCTTTCCTCTCCTCTCCTGCCCTCTCCTTTCCTCTCCTCTCCTTTCCTCTCCTCTCCTGCCCTCTCCTTTCCTCTCCTTTCCTCTTCCTGCCCTCTCTTTCCTCTCCTTTTCTCTCCTGCCCTCTCCTCTCCTGCCCTCTCCTTTCCTCTCCTCCCTGCCCTCTCCTTTCCTCTCCTCCCCTGCCCCTCTCCTTTCCTCTCCTCTCCTGCCCTCTCCTTTCCTGTCCTCTCCTGCCCTCTCCTTTCCTCTCCTCTCCTGCCCTCTCCTTTCCTCTCCTGCCCTCTCCTTTCCTCTCCTGCCCTCTCCTTTCATCTCCTGCCCTTTCCTTTCCTCTCCTGCCCTTTCCTCTCTTCTCCTGCCCCTCTCCTCTCCTGCCCTCTCCTGCCCTCTCCTCTCCTGCCCTTTCCTTCCTCTCCTTCCCTTTCCTTTCCTCTCCTGCCCTTTCCTTTCCTCTCCTGCCCTTTCCTTTCCTCTCCTGCCCTCTCCTTTCCTCTCCTCTCCTGCCCTCTCCTTTCCTCTCCTCTCCTGCCCTCTCCTTTCCTCTCCTCTCCTGCCCTCTCCTTTCCTCTCCTCTCCTTTCCTCTCCTCTCCTGCTCTCTCCTTTCCTCTCCTTTCCTCTCCTGCCCTCTCCTCTCCTGCCCTCTCCTTTCCTCTCCTCCCCTGCCCTCTCCTTTCCTCTCCTCCCCTGCCCTCTCCTTTCCTCTCCTGCCCTCTCCTTTCCTCTCCTCTCCTGCCCTCTCCTTTCCTCTCCTCTCCTGCCCTCTCCTTTCCTCTCCTGCCCTCTCCTTTCCTCTCCTGCCCTCTCCTTTCATCTCCTGCCCTCTCCTTTCATCTCCTGCCCTCTCCTTTCCTCTCCTGCCCTCTCCTTTCCTCTCCTGCCCTTTCCTTTCCTCTCCTGCCCTTTCCTTTCCTCTCCTGCCCTCTCCTTTCCTCTCCTCTCCTGCCCTCTCCTTTCCTCTCCTCTCCTGCCCTCTCCTTTCCTCTCCTCTCCTGCCCTCTCCTTTCCTCTCCTCTCCTGCCCTCTCCTTTCCTCTCCTCTCCTGCCTCTCCTTTCCTCTCCTGCCCTTTCCTCTCCTCTCCTGCCCTCTCCTTTCCTCTTCCTCTCCTGCCCTTTCCTCTCCTCTCCTGCCCTTTCCTCTCCTCTCCTTTCCTCTCCTCTCCTGCCCTCTCCTTTCCTCTCCTCTCCTGCCCTTTCCTCTCCTCCCCTGCCCTCTCCTTTCCTCTCCTCTCCTGCCCTCTCCTCTCCTTTATTCTCCTCTCCTGCCCTCTCCTTTCCTCTCCCTTCCTGCCCTCTGTAGTACAGTCTTCCAGTGTTTCCTAGTAACACAGCTAAATGTGTAAACATGAAAGCACCCTCATAAATATACCCTCTCCTTTCCTCTCCTCCCCTGCCCTCTCCTTTCCTCTCCTCTCCTGCCCTCTCCTCTCCTTTATTCTCCTCTCCTGCCCTCTCCTTTCCTCTCCCTTCCTGCCCTCTGTAGTACAGTCTTCCAGTGTTTCCTAGTAACACAGCTAAATGTGTAAACATGAAAGCACCCTCATAAATATACCACATGAGGCAAGACACGACAATCACCTCTTTATCTCAGTGACTGTCTGGCCAGTCAAGCGTCCCCCTCCCTCGCTCTCCCTCTCTCTCCAATTCAAATGACTTTATTGGTATGGGGAAGCGTAGGTTTAAATTGCGAAAGCAGGTGAAATTAGATAATAAACAAAAGTGAAATAAACAATTATAGATGAAGAGTAAACAGTAAACAAACGTTTGAAGGGACAGACATGGTTATGAACAGAAGGGTTGGGAGACGTCTGGGACTGGAGGGGGGCGTGTTGTTGCGTTGCCTAGCAACACAGTAGAGGATCTCTCAGGCACAAACCTGCAGATTACGGTGGAATCATTTAGAATACAATGTGGACTTCTTACCAATATTGTAATTTCTTGCGTTTTTAGTAAATATTTATGTGGTACAGAACTTATCAATGGTGATTTGGATTCAAACGTTGTGTGATTTCAGACCATTTCAACATGGGGGGTTCACTGTTGGAAATCATCACTGGGCAGTCTTAGGAGAGATAAGCAAACAGTCACACTCCGAGCCTCTACTAGCAGGCTGCCTCTACGAGCAGGCTGCCTCTACTACGAGCAGGCTGCCTCTACTATGAGCAGGCTGCCTCTACTACGAGCAGGCTGCCTCTACTACGAGCAGGCTGCCTCTACTACGAGCAGGCTGCCTCTACTACGAGCAGGCTGCCTCTACTATGAGCAGGCTGCCTCTACTACGAGCAGGCTGCCTCTACTACGAGCAGGCTGCCTCTACATCTGTGTCCTGTCTGAAGGTGTTTTCACTAGGCCTATAGCAGTCAATGTTAGCGCGGTCTATTAAAGCCGGAACAGGTGAACATGCTAGTGTTCCTGGCCAGAAGCCTTTAGGCAGGTTAATATACTGTATCATGAAAATAAAATTAGTCAATGGTTCTTCATTGCACTTTTAATTTTGAAAGCCTGTATTCACAGATGGGTCTTATTCTAAATAAATGTAGTCTAGGCTAAATTATCCTGTTGTGCCTTAAACTTATTTGCAATGTAACTTATTTGGTTAAGCATTTCGCTACACTCGCATTAACATCTGTTAACCATGTGTTTGTGACAAATACAATTTGATTTGATTTAATCACTCATTTTGTTTACTTGATTTATTTTGTAATTTGTCACCTATCCAAATGTTGGCCATGTTCTGTCATAATCTCCACCCGGCACAGTCAGAAGAGGACTGGCCACCCCTCAGAGCCTGGTTCCCCTCTAGGTTTCTTCCTAGGTTCTGGCCTTTCTAGGGAGTTTTTCCTAGTCACTGTGCTTCTACACCTGCATTGATTGCTGTTTGGGGTTTTAGGCTGGGTTTCTGTACAGCACTTTGAGATATCAGCTGATGTATGAAGGGTTCATAGCTAGGTTGTGGTGTGTTGTGGATACCACGCTAGTCTAGCTAGGTGGTGGTGTGTTGTGGATACCACGCTAGTCTAGCTAGGTGGTGGTGTGTTGTGGATACCACGCTAGTCTAGCAAGGCGGTGGTGGTGGTGGTGGTGTCTTGTGGATACCACTCTAGTCTAGCTAAGTGGTGGTGTCCTGTGGATACCACGCTAGTCTAGCTAGGTGGTGGTGGTGGTGGTGTCTTGTGGATACCACTCTAGTCTAGCTAGGTGGTGGTGTGTTGTGGATACCACGCTAGTCTAGCTAGGTGGTGGTGGTGTCTTGTGGATACCACTCTAGTCTAGCTAGGTGGTGGTGTGTTGTGGATACCACGCTAGTCTAGCTAGGTGGTGGTGTCTTGTGGATACCACGCTAGTCTAGCTAGGTGGTGGTGTGTTGTGGATACCACTCTAGTCTAGCTAGGCGGTGGTGTGTTGTGGATACCACTCTAGTCTAGCTAGGTGGTGGTGTGTTGTGGATACCATGCTAGTGTAGCTAGGTGGTGGTGGTGTCTTGTGGATACCACGCTAGTCTAGCTAGGTGGTGGTGGTGTCTTGTGGATACCACGCTAGTCTAGCTAGGTGGTGGTGGTGGTCTCTTGTGGATACCACTCTAGTCTAGCTAGGTGGTGGTGTGTTGTGGATACCACTCTAGTCTAGCTAGGTGGTGGTGTGTTGTGGATACCATGCTAGTCTAGCTAGGTGGTGGTGGTGTCTTGTGGATACCACGCTAGTCTAGCTAGGTGGTGGTGGTGGTCTCTTGTGGATACCACTCTAGTCTAGCTAGGTGGTGGTGTGTTGTGGATACCACTCTAGTCTAGCTAGGTGGTGGTGTGTTGTGGATACCACTCTAGTCTAGCTAGGTGGTGGTGTGTTGTGGATACCACTCTAGTCTAGCTAGGTGGTGGTGTGTTGTGGATACCACTCTAGTCTAGCTAGGTGGTGGTGTGTTGTGGATACCACTCTAGTCTAGCTAGGTGGTGGTGTGTTGTGGATACCACTCTAGTCTAGCTAGGTGGTGGTGTGTTGTGGATACCACTCTAGTCTAGCTAGGTGGTGGTGTGTTGTGGATACCACTCTAGTCTAGCTAGGTGGTGGTGTGTTGTGGATACCACTCTAGTCTAGCCAGGTGGTGGTGTCTTGTGGATACCACTCTAGTCTAGCCAGGTGGTGGTGTCTTGTGGATACCACTCTAGTCTAGCTAGGTGGTGGTGTCTTGTGGATACCACGCTAGTCTAGCTAGGTGGTGGTGTGTTGTGGATACCACGCTAGTCTAGCTAGGTGGTGGTGTCTTGTGGATACCACTCTAGTCTAGCTAGGTGGTGGTGGTGTCTTGTGGATACCACTCTAGTCTAGCTAGGTGGTGGTGTCTTGTGGATACCACTCTAGTCTAGCTAGGTGGTGGTGTCTTGTGGATACCACTCTAGTCTAGCTAGGTGGTGGTGTCTTGAATGATGGAGTGGATCATGTCCATTTTTGCTGTGAGAATGAAGAGTGAAGGTCATGACTGGCTAGAGAGCTGCAGTGGTGGACAGACTGAGCTGTATAATGCTGCTGTCTCTCTCTCTGTCTCTCTCTCGTCTCTCCGTCTCTCCCGTCTGTCTCTCTCTCTCTGTCTCTCAGAGCTTGTCTGAACTGAACGGCCGTCATCGGGGTCATATCTGTTCTTTGACAGTATAATCAGTGATTCTGTCACTTTCAGAGCCGTTGTCCGTTTTTCCCCTTCTGCAGACAGATATGAACAAAGAGCTCAGTAGGTACGCAGTAGAGGAGACATTTTTGGTCTGTGCTGTTCTGTGTTTTCTCCCTGCTCACTGCACAATGTGCTGTTCTGAAATGGGGCCAGGAAACACTATACTGCAGCTCTCTCTCTGTTCTCCCTCTCTCTCTGTTCTCCCCCTCTCTCTGTTCTCCCCCTCTCTCTGTTCCCCCTCTCTCTCTGTTCTCCCTCTTTCTCTGTTCTCCCTCTCTCTGTTCTCTCTCTCTCTCTCTCTCTCTGTTCTCCCTCCTTCTCCCTCCTTCTCTGTTCTCTCCCTCTCTCTGTTCTCTCCCTCTCTCTGTTCTCTCCCTCTCTCTGTTCTCCCCCTCTCTTCTGTTCCCCCTCCTTCTCTGTTCTCCCCCTCTCTGTTCTGTTCTCCCCCTCTTCTCGTTCTCCCCCTCTCTCTGTTTCTCTGTTCTCCCCCTCTCTCTGTTCTCCCCCTCTCTCTGTTCTCCCCCTCTCTCTGTTCTCCCCCTCTCTCTGTTCTCTCCCCTCTCTCTGTTCTCCCCCTCTCTCTGTTCTCCCCCTCTCTCCCTGTTCTCCCCTCTCTCCCTGTTCCCCCTCTCTCCCTGTTCCCCCTCTCTCCCTGTTCCCCTCTCTCCCTGTTCCCCTCTCTCCCTGTTCCCCTCTCTCCCTGTTCCCCCTCTCTTTCTGGTCTCTCTCTCTCTCTGGTCTCCCTCTCTCTTGGTCTCCCTCTCTCTGTCTCCCTCTCTCTGTTCTCTCTCTCTCTGTTCTCCCTCTCTCTCTGGTCTCCCTCTCTCTGGTCCTCCCTCTCTCTGGTCTCTCTGTTCTCTCTCTCTCTCTCTCTCTCTGTTCTCCTCTCTCTCTCTGTTCTTCTCTCTCTCTCTTCTCTCGTGTCTCTCTCTTTCTGTCTGTTCTCTCTCTGTTCTCTCTCTCCCTGTTCTCCCTCTCTCCCTGTTCTCCCTCTCTCTCTGTTCTCCCTCTCTCTCTGTTCTCCCCTGCTTCTCTGTTCCCTCTCGCTCTGTTCTCCCTCTCTTCTGTTCTCCCTCTCTCTCTGTTCTCCCTCTCTCTCTGTTCTCCCTCTCTTTCTGGTCTCCCTCTCTTTCTGGTCTCTCCCTGTCTCTGGTCTCTCTCTCTCTCTGTTCTCTCTCTCTCTCTGTTCTCTCTCTCTCTCTCTCTCTGTTCTCTCTCTCTCTCTCTCTCTCTTCTCTCTGTCTCTCTCTGTTCTCTGTCTCTCTCTGTTCTCTCTCTCTCTCTCTGTTCTCTCTCTCTCTCTGTTCTCTCTCTCCTCTCTCTGTTCTCTCTCTCTCTCTCTCTGTTCTCTCTCTCTCTGTTCTCTCTCTCTCTCTCTCTGTTCTCTCTCTCTCTCTCTCTGTTCTCTCTCTCTCTCTCTGTTCTCTCTCTCTCTCTCTCTCTCTCTGTTCTCCCTCTCTCTCTGTTCTCCCTCCTCTCTGTTCTCCCCCTCTCTCTGTTCTCCCCCTCTCTCTGTTCTCCCCCTCTCCTGTTCTCCCCTCTCTGTTCTCCCCCTCTCTCTGTTCTCCTCCTCTCTCTGTTCTCCTCCTCTCTCTGTTCTCCCCCTCTCTCTGTTCTCCCCCTCTCTCTGTTCTCCCCCTCTCTCTGTTCTCCCCCTCTCTCTGTTCTCCCCCTCTCTCTGTTCTCCCTGCTTTCTCTCATTCAATTCTAAAGGCTTTATTGGCATGGGGAAACACATGTTTACATTGAAATAGATAATAAACAAAAGTGAAGTAAACAATCCAAAATTAACAGTAACATTACTCACAAAATATTGTCTATATACAGTGTTGTAACCATGTGCAAATTGTTAAAGTACAAACAGGAAAATAAATCAAATATGGGTTGTATTTAAAATGGTGTTTGTTCTTCACTGGTTGTCCTTTTCTTGTGGCATCAGGTCACATAGCAGCATCCCCGGCAGGATCCCTGGCAGATAGCCAGAGCTGCAGAGCAGGGGATTTGTATTTCCATGTGCTCTGTCTTCCACAGTGACTGCCTGACTGCAGAATGAGGCTCTTCTCTGTCTGCCATGTCATGTTGTCTCTCTGTCTGCCATGTCATGTTGTCTCCCTGTCTGCCATGTCATGTTGTCTCCCTGTCTGCCATGTCATGTTGTCTCTCTGTCTGCCATGTCATGTTGTCTCTCTGTCTGCCATGTCATGTTGTCTCCCTGTCTGCCATGTCATGTTGTCTCTCTGTCTGCCATGTCATGTTGTCTCCCTGTCTGCCATGTCATGTTGTCTCTCTGTCTGCCATGTCATGTTGTCTCTCTTTCTCTCTGTCTGCCATGTCATGTTGTCTCCCTGTCTCTGTCTGCCATGTCATGTTGTCTCTCAGCCAGTGTTTTCTGCTCTTGCAGTAGGGAGGGGCTGGTGTTCCTGTCTACTCATGTCATGTTGTCTCTCTTTGAGTAGCTAGGTTGTAATCCAGTTGGCCACAGATTTCCATGTGAATTCTCTAGAATCTGCATAAAGAGAATATATGCATTTTCCTACCAGTGGTGCGTTTCCACCAGACTTGTTGTGGATAAAACCCGTGTGTCATGATGTTGTGCTCACAAAATGGACTTTTTATCTTAGATTTCTATTTGGTGCATGAAAACTTAATGTTCAATATGTTTTCGTGGCATTTTCAACTGATGAGCCAACAGCTGGCAGACATCGTGCCGGTAGGCTGGCTGACACGGTGCCGGTAGGCTCTGCAGCCCGGTAGACACGGTGCCGGTAGGCTCTGCAGCTGGTAGACACAGTGCCGATAGGCTCTGCAGCTGGTAGACACGGTGCCGGTGGGCTCTGCAGCTGGTAGACACGGTGCCGGTGGGCTCTGCAGCCCGGTAGACACGGTGTTGGTAGGCTGGCTGACACGGTGCCGGTAGGCTGGCTGACACGGTGCCGGTAGGCTCTGCAGCAGCCCAGTGGACACGGTGGTGGTAGGCTCTGCAGCCCAGTAGACACGGTGCTTGTAGGCTGGCTGACACGGTGCTGGTATGCTGGCTGACACGGTGCTGGTATGCTGGCTGACACGGTGCTGGTATGCTGGCTGACACGGTGCCGGTTGGGCTCTGCAGCTGGTAGACACGGTGCCGGTAGGCTCTGCAGCTGGTAGACACGTGCCGGTAGGCTCTGCAGCTGGCAGACACGGTGTCGGTAGGCTCTGCAGCTGGTTAGACACGGTGTCCGGTAGCTCTGCAGCTGGTAGACACGGTGCCGGTAGGCTCTTGCAGCTGGTAGACACGGTTGCCGGTAGGCCTCTGCAGCTGGTAGACACGGTGCCGGTAGGCTCTGCAGCTGGTAGACACGGTGCCGGTGGGCTCTGCAGCTGGTAGACACGGTGTCGGTAGGCTCTGCAGCTGGTAGACACGGTGCCGGTACGGTAGGCTCTGCAGCTGGTAGACACGGTGCCGGTAGGCTCTGCAGCTGGCAGACACGGTGTCGGTAGGCCTCTGTCACGGCCAGACACGGTGTCGGAGGCTCTGCAGCTGGTAGACCGGGGGCCGGTAGGCTCTGCAGCTGGTAGACACGGTGCCGGTAGGCTCTGCAGCTGGTAGACACGGTGCCGTAGGCTCTGCAGCTGGTAGACACGGTGCCGGTGGCTCTGCAGCTTGTAGACACGGTGTCGGTAGGCTCTGCAGCTGGTAGACACGGTGCCGGTAGCTCTGCAGCTGGTAGACACGGTGCCGGTAGGCTCTGCAAGCTGGTAGACACCGGTGCCGGTAGGCTCTGCAGCTGGTAGACACGGTGCCGGTAGGCTCTGCAGCTGGTAGACACGGTGCCGGTGGGCTCTGCAGCTGGTAGACACGGTGTCGGTAGGCTCTGCAGCTGGTAGACACGGTGCCGGTAGGCTCGCAGCTGGTAGACACGGTGCCGGTAGGCTCTGCAGCTGGTAGACACGGTGCCGGTGGCTCTGCAGCTGGTAGACACGGTGTCGGTAGGCTCTGCAGCTGGTAGACACTGGTGCCGGTAGGCTCTGCAGCTGGTAGACACGGTGCCGGTAGGCTCTGCAGCTGGTAGACCGGTGCCGGTGGCTCTGCAGCTGGTAGACACGGGTGCCGGTGGGCTCTGCAGCTGGTAGACACGGTACCGGTGGGCTCTGCAGCTGGTAGACACGGTGCCGGTGGGCTCTGCAGCTGGTAGACACGGTGCCGGTGGCTCTGCAGCTGGTAGACAACGGTGCCGGTGGGCTCTGCAGCTGGTAGACACGGTGCCGGTGGCTCTGCAGCTGGTAGACACGGTACCGGTGGGCTCTTGCAGCTGGTAGACACTGGTACCGGGGCTCTGCAGCTGGTAGACACGGTACCGGTGGGCTCTGCAGCTGGTAGACACGGTACCGGTGGCTCTGCAGCTGGTAGACCGGTGGGGCTGGTAGACCGGTGGGCTCTGCAGCTGGTAGACACGGTGCCGGTGGGCTCTGCAGCTGGTAGACACGGTGCCGGTGGGCTCTGCAGCTGGTAGACACGGTGCCGGTGGGCTCTGCAGCTGGTAGACACGGTGCCGGTGGGCTCTGCAGCTGGTAGACACGGTGCCGGTGGGCTCTGCAGCTGGGCTGGTCTACATGAGATTATTTTGTTGTTTTTTATTTAACCAGGTAGGCTAGTTGAGAACACCTTTATTTAACCAGGTAGGCTAGTTGAGAACACCTTTATTTAACCAGGTAGGCTAGTTGAGAACACCTTTATTTAACCAGGTAGGCTAGTTGAGAACACCTTTATTTAACCAGGTAGGCTAGTTGAGAACACCTTTATTTAACCAGGTAGGCTAGTTGAGAACATCTTTATTTAACCAGGTAGGCTAGTTGAGAACACCTTTATTTAACCAGGTAGGCTAGTTGAGAACACCTTTATTTAACCAGGTAGGTCAGTTGAGAACAAGTTCTCATTTACAACTGCGGCCTGGCCAAGATAAAGCAAAGCAATTCGACACATAGAACAACACAGAGTTACACATGGAGTAAACAACAACACAGATTTACACATGGAATAAACAAACATTCAGTCAATAATACAGTAGAACAAAACAAAACAAAGTCTATATACAGTGAGTTCAAATAAGGGAGTTAAGGCAAGAAATAGGCCATGGTGGCGAAGTAATTACAATATAGCAATTAAACACTGGAAGTCGAAGTCAAGGATCGGGAGGATGGTCAGTTTTACGAGGGTCTGTTGGCAGCATGAGTGAAGGATGCTTTGTTGCGAAATAGGAAGCCGATTCTAGATTTAACTTTGGATTGGAGATGTTTAATGAGAGTCTGGAAGGAGAGTTTACAGTCTAACCAGACACCCAGGTATTTGTAGTTGTCCACATATTCTAAGTCAGAGCCGTCCAGAGTAGTGATGCTGGATGGGCGGGCAGGTGCAGGCAGTGATAGATTGAATAGCATGCGTTTAGTTTTAATTATTGAACGTCAGTCCAGCGTGGATCATCATGTCCTCAGAATAAAACCCTGGATGTCTATTGGACAGCAGCATCGCTGTGTTCTTTCACCCCCCTGTCATGTCCTCAGAATAAAACCCTGGATGTCTATTGGACAGCAGCATCGCTGTGTTCTTTCACCCCCCTGTCATGTCCTCGGAATAAAACCCTGGATGTCTATTGGACATCAGCATCGCTGTGCTCTTTCACCCCCCTGTCATGTCCTCAGAATAAAACCCTGGATGTCTATTGGACAGCAGCATCGCTGTGCTCTTTCACCCCCCTGTCATGTCCTCAGAATAAAACCCTGGATGTCTATTGGACAGCAGCATCGCTGTGCTCTTTCACCCCCCTGTCATGCCCTGTAAAGTTCATCTGATTTCATCAGTAGTTTAATAAACTGGTGGGACGACCACACACCATCTCCTGACTCCAACTCTACTTTGATGGTTATTATATCAATATTTGTGCACAAAGATGTTTCCATTTCTCACATAATTCATTTTACTGACACAAACAAATCCCACCATGTCGAACAAAAACCTTCTGCCAGCATTTTAAATTGTACTGAAACATCCTGTTTCCATCACAGCTGTTTGGACTTGTTTTATATGGTATGACAACTGTGGCTGGAAATGTGCTTATTGTGTCTGTGTCTATATATTTCTGTCAGATGTGTGTGTGTGTGTATATATCTCTATCAGGTGTGTGTGTATATATCTCTATCAGGTGTGTGTGTGTATATATCTCTATCAGGTGTGTGTGTGTGTGTGTGTGTGTGTGTGTGTGTGTGTGTCCGACGCCGTCTGTGTGTATATATCTCTGTCAGATGTCTGTGTGTATATAGCTGGACTGATACAGATATTGTAGATTGGCTGAGTTTACATCTAGTCTCCAGATATACAGTATTACCCTACAGATACTGACGACTGGCTGAGTTTACCCTACAGATACTGACGACTGGCTGAGTTTACCCTACAGATACTATAGACTGGCTCAGTTTACCCTACAGATATACAGTATTACCCTCCAGATATACAGTATTACCCTCCAGATATACAGTATTACCCTACAGATATACAGTATTACCCTCCAGATATACAGTATTACCCTCCAGATATACAGTATTACCCTCCAGATATACAGTATTACCCTCCAGATATACAGTATTACCCTACAGATATACAGTATTACCCTACAGATATACAGTATTACCCTACAGATATACAGTATTACCCTCCAGATACTATAGGCTGGCTGAGTTTACCCTACAGATATACAGTATTACCCTCCAGATATCCAGTATTACCCTACAGATACTATAGACTGGCTGAGTTTACCCTACAGATACTGTAGACTGGCTGAGTTTACCCTACAGATACTGTAGACTGGCTGAGTTTACCCTACAGATACTATAGACTGGCTGAGTTTACCCTCCAGATATACAGTATTACCCTCCAGATATACAGTATTACCCTCCAGATACCTGCCGCTGGGTGAGACGGTAGACCCATCTACTGTGTGTGTACTGCGCTGCCACAGTACACTAGTAATTACGGTGTATAAATATCCATTATGAATTTAATGTTAATTGTCCTCTCTAACATCTTGAAATACAGGGCTCTGGGTTTAATGAAAGAGCAGCAGCTATGTGATTGTTACTGCAGGGACTTCTCTCTCTTCCCTCTGTCCTCCTTCTAATCAGTCTCTCTTCCCTCTGTCCTCCTTCTAATCAGTCTCTCTTCCCTCTGTCCTCCTTCTAATCAGTCTCTCTTCCCTCTGTCCTCCTTCTAATCCGTCTCTCTTCCCTCTGTGTCGTCGCTCTAATCAGTCTCTCTTCCCTCTTTGTCCTCGCTCTAATCGTCTCTCTTCCCTTTGTCCTCGCTCTAATCCGTCTCTCTTCCCGCTTTGTCCTCGCTCTAATCCGTCTCTCTTCCCTCTTTGTCCTCGCTCTAATCCGTCTCTCTTCCCGCTTTGTCCTCGCTCTAATCCGTCTCTCTTCCCTCTTTGTCCTCGCTCTAATCCGTCTCTCTTCCCTCTGTCCTCGCTCTAATCGTCTCTCTTCCCTCTCTGTCCTCGCTCTAATCCGTCTCTCTGTCCTCGCTCTAATCCGTATCTCTTCCCACTTTGTCCTCGCTCTAATCCGTCTCTCTTCCCTCTTTGTCCTCGCTCTAATCCGTCTCTCTTCCCTCTTTGTCCTCGCTCTAATCTGTCTCTCTTCCCTCTGTCCTCGCTCTAATCCGCCTCTCTTCCCTCTGTCCTCGCTCTACTCCGTCTCTCTTCCCTCTCTGTCCTCGCTCTAATCCGCCTCTCTTCCCTCTGTCCTCGCTCTAATCCGTCTCTCTTCCCTCTCTGTCCTCGCTCTAATCCGTCTCTCTTCCCTCTCTGGCCTCGCTCTAATCAGTCTCTCTTCCCTCTGTCCTCGCTCAAATCCGTCTCTCTTCCCTCTTTGTCCTCGCTCAAATCCGTCTCTCTTCCCTCTCTGTCCTCGCTCTAATCCGTCTCTCTGTCCTCGCTCTAATCCGTCTCTCTTCCCTCTTTGTCCTCGCTCTAATCCGTCTCTCTTCCCTCTGTCCTCGCTCTAATCCGTCTCTCTTCCCTCTTTGTCCTCGCTCAAATCCGTCTCTCTTCCCTCTCTGTCCTCGCTCTAATCCGTCTCTCTTCCCTCTTTGTCCTCGCTCTAATCCGTCTCTCTTCCCTCTTTGTCCTCGCTCTAATCTGTCTCTCTTCCCTCTGTCCTCGCTCTAATCCGCCTCTCTTCCCTCTGTCCTCGCTCTAATCCGTTTCTCTTCCCTCTTTGTCCTCGCTCTAATCGTCTCTCTTCACTTCGTCCTCGCTCTAATCCGTCTCTTCCCTCTGTCCTCGCTTTAATCAGTCTCTCTTCCCTCTTTGTCCTCGCTCAAATCCGTCTCTCTTCCCTCTTTGTCCTCGCTCTAATCCGTCTCTCTTCCCTCTGTCCTCGCTCTAATCCGTCTCTCTTCCCTCTTTGTCCTCGCTCAAATCCGTCTCTCTTCCCTCTCTGTCCTCGCTCTAATCCGTCTCTCTGTCCTCGCTCTAATCCGTCTCTCTTCCCTCTTTGTCCTCGCTCTAATCCGTCTCTCTTCCCTCTGTCCTCGCTCTAATCCGTCTCTCTTCCCTCTTTGTCCTCGCTCAAATCCGTCTCTCTTCCCTCTCTGTCCTCGCTCTAATCCGTCTCTCTTCCCTCTTTGTCCTCGCTCTAATCCGTCTCTCTTCCCTCTTTGTCCTCGCTCTAATCCGTCTCTCTTCCCTCTTTGTCCTCGCTCTAATCTGTCTCTCTTCCCTCTTTGTCCTCCTTCTAATCCGTCTCTCTTCCCTCTGTCCTCGCTCTAATCCGTCTCTCTTCCCTCTGTCATCGCCCTAATCCGCCTCTCTTCCCTCTGTCCTCGCTCTAATCCGTCTCTCTTCCCTCTTTGTCCTCGCTCTAATCCGTTTCTCTTCCCTCTTTGTCCTCGCTCTAATCCGTCTCTCTTCCCTCTTTGTCCTCGCTCTAATTGTCTCTCTTCCCTTCGTCCTCGCTCTAATCCGTCTCTTCCCTCTGTCCTCGCTCTAATCCGTCTCTCTTCCCTCTTTGTCCTCGCTCTAATCTGTCTCTCTTCCCTCTTTGTCCTCGCTCTAATCTGTCTCTCTTCCCTCTTTGTCCTCGCTCTAATCTGTCTCTCTTCCCTCTTTGTCCTCGCTCTAATCCGTCTCTCTTCCCTCTTTGTCCTCGCTCTAATCCGTCTCTCTTCCCTCTGTCCTCGCTCTAATCGTCTCTCTTCCCTCTCTGTCCTCGCTCTAATCCGTCTCTCTGTCCTCGCTCTAATCCGTCTCTCTTCCCTCTTTGTCCTCGCTCTAATCCGTCTCTCTTCCCCTCTCTGTCCTCGCTCTAATCCGCCTCTCTTCCCTCTCTGTCCTCGCTCTAATCCGCCTCTCTTCCCTCTCTGTCCTCGCTCTAATCTGTCTCTCTGTCCTCGCTCTAATCCGTCTCTCTGTCCTCGCTCTAATCCGTCTCTCTTCCCTCTTTGTCCTCGCTCTAATCCGTCTCTCTTCCCTCTCTGTCCTCGCTCTAACCCGTCTCTCTTCCCTCTGTCCTCTCTCTAATCCGTCTCTCTCCCTCTTTGTCCTCTATCTAATCCGTCTCTCTTCCCTCTTTGTCCTCGCTCTAATCCGCCTCTCTTCCCTCTGTCCTCGCTCCAATCCGTCTCTCTTCCCTCTTTGTCCTCGCTCTAATCGTCTCTCTTCCCTTTGTCCTCGCTCTAATCCGTCTCTCTTCCCTCTTTGTCCTCGCTCTAATCCGTCTCTCTTCCCTCTTTGTCCTCGCTCTAATCCGTCTCTCTTCCCTCTTTGTCCTCGCTCTAATCCGTCTCTCTTCCCTCTCTGTCCTCGCTCTAATCCGTATCTCTTCCCTCTCTGTCCTCGCTCTAATCCGTATCTCTTCCCTCTCTGTCCTCGCTCTAATCCGTCTCTCTTCCCTCTCTGTCCTCGCTCTAATCCGTCTCTCTTCCTCTCTTCCTCGCTCTAATCCGTCTCTCTTCCCTCTCTGTCCTCGCTCTAATCCGTCTCTCTTCCCTCTCTGTCCTCGCTCTAATCCGTCTCTCTTCCCTCTTTGTCCTCGCTCAAATCCGTCTCTCTTCCCTGTCTGTCCTCGCTCTAATCCGTCTCTCTGTCCTCGCTCTAATCCGTCTCTCTTCCCTCTTTGTCCTCTCTCTAATCCGTCTCTCTTCCCTCTTTGTCCTCGCTCTAATCCGCCTCTCTTCCCTCTGTCCTCGCTCCAATCCGTCTCTCTTCCCTCTTTGTCCTCGCTCTAATCGTCTCTCTTCCCTCTTTGTCCTCGCTCTAATCCGTCTCTCTTCCCTCTTTGTCCTCGCTCTAATCCGTCTCTCTTCCCTCTTTGTCCTCGCTCTAATCCGTCTCTCTTCCCTCTCTGTCCTCGCTCTAATCCGTATCTCTTCCCTCTCTGTCCTCGCTCTAATCCGTCTCTCTTCCCCCTCTGTCCTCGCTCTAATCCGTATCTCTTCCCTCTCTGTCCTCGCTCTAATCCGTCTCTCTTCCCTCTCTGTCCTCGCTCTAATCCGTCTCTCTTCCCTCTTTGTCCTCGCTCAAATCTGTCTCTCTTCCCTGTCTGTCCTCGCTCTAATCCGTCTCTCTGTCCTCGCTCTAATCCGTCTCTCTGTCCTCGCTCTAATCCGTCTCTCTTCCCTCTTTGTCCTCGCTCTAATCCGTCTCTCTTTCCTCTTTGTCCTCGCTCTAATCGTCTCTCTTCCCTTTGTCCTCGCTCTAATCGTCTCTCTTCCCTCTTTGTCCTCGCTCTAATCCGTCTCTCTTCCCTCTTTGTCCTCGCTCTAATCCGTCTCTCTTCCCTCTTTGTCCTCGCCCTAATCCGCCTCTCTACCCTCTGTCCTCGCTCTAATCCGTCTCTCTTCCCTCTGTCCTCGCTCTAATCCGTCCCTCTTTGTCCTCGCTCAAATCCGTCTCTCTTCCCTGTCTGTCCTCGCTCTAATCCGTCTCTCTGTCCTCGCTCTAATCCGTCTCTCTGTCCTCGCTCTAATCCGTCTCTCTTCCCTCTTTGTCCTCTCTCTAATCCGTCTCTCTTCCCTCTTTGTCCTCGCTCTAATCCGCCTCTCTTCCCTCTGTCCTCGCTCCAATCCGTCTCTCTTCCCTCTTTGTCCTCGCTCTAATCGTCTCTCTTCCCTCTTTGTCCTCGCTCTAATCCGTCTCTCTTCCCTCTTTGTCCTCGCTCTAATCCGTCTCTCTTCCCTCTTTGTCCTCGCTCTAATCCGTCTCTCTTCCCTCTCTGTCCTCGCTCTAATCCGTATCTCTTCCCTCTCTGTCCTCGCTCTAATCCGTATCTCTTCCCTCTCTGTCCTCGCTCTAATCCGTATCTCTTCCCTCTCTGTCCTCGCTCTAATCCGTATCTCTTCCCTCTCTGTCCTCGCTCTAATCCGTCTCTCTTCCCTCTCTGTCCTCGCTCTAATCCGTCTCTCTTCCATCTTTGTCCTCGCTCAAATCCGTCTCTCTTCCCTGTCTGTCCTCGCTCTAATCCGTCTCTCTGTCCTCGCTCTAATCCGTCTCTCTGTCCTCGCTCTAATCCGTCTCTCTTCCCTCTTTGTCCTCGCTCTAATCCGTCTCTCTTTCCTCTTTGTCCTCGCTTCTAATCGTCTCTCTTCCCTTTGTCCTCGCTCTAATCGTCTCTCTCCCTCTTTGTCCTCGCTCTAATCCGTCTCTCTTCCCTCTTTGTCCTCGCTCTAATCCGTCTCTCTTCCCTCTTTGTCCTCGCCCTAATCCGCCTCTCTACCCTCTGTCCTCGCTCTAATCCGTCTCTCTTCCCTCTGTCCTCGCTCTAATCCGTCTCCCTTTGTCCTCGCTCTAATCCGTCTCTCTACCCTCTGTCCTCGCCCTAATCCGCCTCTCTACCCTCTGTCCTCGCCCTAATCCGTCTCTCTTCCCTCCCTGTCCTCGCTCTAATCCGTCTCTCTTCCCTCTTTGTCCTCGCTCTAATCGTCTCTCTTCCCTTTGTCCTCGCTCTAATCGTCTCTCTTCCCTCTTTGTCCTCGCTCTAATCCGTCTCTCTTCCCTCTTTGTCCTCGCTCTAATCCGTCTCTCTTCCCTCTTTGTCCTCGCCCTAATCCGTCTCTCTACCCTCTGTCCTCGCTCTAATCCGTCTCTCTTCCCTCTGTCCTCGCTCTAATCCGTCTCCCTTTGTCCTCGCTCTAATCCGTCTCTCTACCCTCTGTCCTCGCCCTAATCCGCCTCTCTACCCTCTGTCCTCGCCCTAATCCGTCTCTCTTCCCTCCCTGTCCTCGCTCTAATCGTCTCTCTTCCCTCTTTGTCCTCGCTCTAATCCGTCTCTCTTCCCTCTTTGTCCTCGCTCTAATCCGTCTCTCTTCCCTCTTTGTCCTCGCTCTAATCAGTCTCTCTTCCCTCTTTGTCCTCGCCCTAATCCGCCTCTCTACCCTCTGTCCTCGCTCTAATCCGTCTCTCTTCCCTCTGTCCTCGCTCTAATCCGTCTCCCTTTGTCCTCGCTCTAATCCGTCTCTCTACCCTCTGTCCTCGCCCTAATCCGCCTCTCTACCCTCTGTCCTCGCCCTAATCCGTCTCTTCCCTCCCTGTCCTCGCCCTAATCCGCCTCTCTTCCCTCTGTCCTCGCTCTAATCCGTCTCTCGCTCACATTTCTGCGTGTGAAAGTCTTACTGGATCCTGTGGTGTTTGAGCACGACCTCCTGTGTGCCAAGTCTATGGACAGGATCCTCCAAGTCTCTCACTCAAATTCTAATTGCTTTATTGTCATGAAATACAATTTGTATATATTACCAAAGCAGTATTTATTTAAACTCTTATTTACCTGGGAACTTGACTGAGAACACATTCTCATTTACAGCAACGACATGGGGAATAGTTACACAACACATGGTACAAACATTATTGGGCACAGACAACAGCACAAAGGGCAAGAAGGTAGAGACAACAATACATCACACATAGCAGCCACAACTGTCAGTAAGAGTGTCCATGATTGAGTCTTTTGAGTGAAGAGATTGAGATCAAACTGTCCAGTTTGAGTGTTTGTTGCAGCTCGTTCCAGTCACAAGCTGCAGCGAACTGAAAAGATGAGCGACCCAGGGATGGGTTGTGCTTTGGGGACCTTTAACTCTCTGCTCTCTCTGCTCTCTCTCTCTCTCTCTCTCTCTCTGCTCTCTCTCTCTGCTCTCTCTCCCTCTCTCTGCTCTCTCTCCCTCCTCTCTGCTCTCTCCCTCTCTCTGCCTCTCTCCTCCCTCTCTCTGCTCTCTCTCTCTCTCTCTCTCTGCTCCTCTCTCTCTCTCTCTCCCTCTCCTCTGCTCTCTCTCCCTCTCTCTGCTCTCTCTCTCCCTCTCTCTCCTGCTCTCTCTCTCTGCCTCTCTCTCCTCTCTCTCTGCTCTCTCTCCCTCTCTCTGCTCTCTCTCCCTCTCTTCTGCTCTCTCTCCCTCTCTGCTCTCTCTCCCTCTCTCTGCTCTCTGCGCTCTCTCTCTCTGCTCTCCTCTCTGCGCTCTCCTCTCTGCTCTCTCTCCCTCACTCTGCTCTCTCTCCCTCTCTCTGCGCTCTCTCCCTCTCTCTGCGCTCTCTGCTCTCTCTGCTCTCTCTCTCTGCGCTCTCTCTCCCTCTGCTCTCTCTCGCTCTCCCTCTGCTCTCTCTCTCTCGCTCTCCCTCTGTTCTCTCTCTCTGTCTCAATTCAATTCAAAGGGCTTTATTTGCAAGGGAAACGTATGTTAACATTGGCGATGCAAGTGAAGTAGATTAAATAAACAAAAGTGAAATAAACAATAAAAATGAACAGTAAACATTACACAGAATTTCCAAAAGTTCTCAATAGCAAGGCTATGCTCACTGAGTCTGCCACTGTGTACTCTCTGTTTAGGGCCAAATAACATTGTAGTTTGCTCTGTTATTTGGTTAATTCATTCCAATGTGTCAAGTAATTATCTAATTGTTTTCTCATGATTTGGTCTGGTCTAATTGTGCTGCTGTTCTGGGGCTCTGTGGGGTGTGTTTGTGAACAGAGCCCCAGGACCAGCTTGCTTAGGGGACTCTTCTCCAGGTTCATCTCTCTGTAGGTGATGGCTTTGTTATGGAAGGTTTGGGAATCGCTTGCTTTTAGGTCATTGTAGAATTTAACGTCTCTTTTTTGGATTGTGATAATTAGCGGGTATCAGACTAATTCTGCTCTGCATTATTTGGTGTTCTACGTTGTACACAGAGGATATTTTAGCAGAATTCTGCATGCAGAGTCTCAATTTGGTGTTTGTCCCATTTTGTGAATTCTTGCTTGGTGAGCGGACCCCAGACCAAACCAGGCAATGGGCTCTATGACTGATTCAAGTATTTTAGCCAGATCCTAATTGGTATGTTGAATTTTCTGTTCCTTTTCATGGCATAGAAGGCCCTTCTTGCCTTGTGTCTCGTTCACAGCTTTGTGGAAGTTACCTGTGGCGCTGATGTTTAGGCCAAGGTATGTATAGTTTTTTGTGTGCTCTAGAGCAACGGTGTCTAGATGGAATTTGTATTTGTGGTCCTGGCAACTGGACCTTTTTTGGAACACCATTATTTTGGTCTTACTGAGATTCACTGTCAGGGCCCAGGTCTGACAGAATCTGTGCAGAAGATCTAGGTGCTACTGTAGGCCCTCCTTGGTTGGGGACAGAAGCACCAGATCATCAGCAAACAGTAGACATTTGACTTCCAAATCTAGTAGGTTGAGGCCGGCTGCTGCAGACTGTTGTAGTGCCTTGCCTATATATATATATATATATATTTGATAATACAATGAGTGGACAGCCACAATGTCATTGGAACTACCATCTCTCTTTTTATTTATTTATTTTTATATATTGAAGAGGTTGGGGCTTAAGCTGCTTCCCTGTCTCACCCCACGGCCCTGTGGGAAGATTTGTGTTTTCTGGGACGATTTTAACCGCTTGTTTGTGTACATGGATTTTATAATGTTGTATGTTTTTCCCTCGACACCACTTTCCATCAATTTGTATAGCAGACCATCATCATGTCAAATTGAGTCGAAGGCTTTTTTGAAATCAACAAAGAGTGAGAAGACTTTGCCTTTGTTTTGGTTTGTTTTCAATTAGAGTGTGCAGGGTGAATACGTGGTCTGTTGTACGATAATTTGGTAAAAAGCCAGTTTGACATTTGCTCAGTACATTGCTTTCGCTGAGGAAATGTACGAGTCTGCTGTTAATGATAACGCAGAGGATTTCCCCAAGGTTGCTGTTGACGTATATCCCACGGTAGTTATTGGGGTCAAATTTGTCTCCACTTTTGTGGATTGGGGCGATCAGTCCTTGGTTCCAAATATTGGGGAAGATGCCAGAGCTGAGGATGTCGTCAAGACAACAAATTCCAATTGTCTAAATATAAACTCTGTATAATTTTTCATTTCATTGAGGATATGATTAAGGATGATGTTAATGAGTATAAGTTTAGCCAATTGGAATTTGTTGTCTGTATATTTCACATTTCATTAAGGATACCATCAACACCACAGGCCTTTTTGGGTTGGAGGGTTTGTATTTTGTCCTGTAGTTCATTCAATGTAATTGGAGAATCCAGTGGGTTCTGGTCTTTAATAGTTGATTCTAAGGTTTGTATTTGATCATGTATATGTTTTTCTCTCGCTGCTCCCTCCTCCCTCTCGCTTTCCCTCTCACCCGGGGGCTCTGCAGTGGCTCACTGGCCAGCACACACCCCTCGCAACGCACAACGGCAACCGCAAACACACACACACACATTCCAGGAGGAGAGGAGTGGCTGCAGCTCTGGTCTGTGTTTGGAAGAAGAGAGGGGGTGGGTTGTGTAACATCCTTATGATGACACTGACCCAGTTCTAGCAGGGAGGAGAGAGGGGGGAGGAGAGAGAGGGTGAAGGAGAGAGGGGGGGGGGGATTTCTCTGCTGTTTGTTCTCCTCTCTCTCTCTGCTGATGAGAAGGAATAATACTCCTCCACTGTACAGAAAGACACAGAGCCCCAGAGAGAGAGAGACCCAGAGAGAGAGAGAGAGAGAGGGGGGGGGAGAGAGAGAGAGAGAGAGGGGGAAGGAGAGAGAGAGACCCAGAGAGAGAGAGAGCCCAGAGAGAGAGAGAGACCCTAGAGAGAGAGAGAGAGACCCAGAGAGAGAGAGAGAGACCCAGAGAGAGAGAGAGAGACCCCAGAGAGAGAGAGAGAGACCCAGGAGAGAGAGAGAGAGACCCAGAGAGAGAGAGACCCAGAGACCTCAGAGAAAGAGAGACCCAGAGAGATGAGAGACTCAGAAGAGAGAGACCCAGATAGAGAGAGGACCAGAGAGAGAGAGAGACCCAGAGAGCGCGAGAGAGACCCAAGTGAGACCCAGATAGAGAGAGCCCAGAGAGAGAGAGAGAGATAGATAGAACCAGAAGAAAGAGAGAGACTGACCCGATAGAGAAGAGAGACCCAGAAGAGAGAGAGAGAGACCCAAGAGAGAGAGGGAGGACCCAGAGAGAGAGAGAGAAGAGAACCCAGAGAGAGAGAGAGAGAGACCCAGATAGAGAGAGACCCAGATAGACCCGAGAGAGAGACCAGGAGAGAGAGAGAGACCAGAGAGAGAGAGAGAGAGACCAGAGAGAGAGAGGGACCAGAGAGACCAGAGAGAGAGAGACCCAGAGAGAGAGAGACCAGAGAGAGAGAGGAGAGAGACCCAGAGAGAGAGAGAGAGAGACCCAGAGAGAGAGAGAGAGAGACCCAGAGAGAGAGAGAGAGAGACCCAGAAGAGAGAGAGAGAGAACCCAGAGAGAAGAGAGAGAGGACCCAAGAGAAGAGAGAGACCCAGAGAGAGAGAGAGAGACCCAGAGAGAGAGAGAGAGACCCAGAGAGAGAGAGAGAGACCCAGAGAGAGAGAGAGAGAGAGAGAGAGAGAGAGAGAGAGAGAGAGAGAGAGAGAGAGAGAGAGAGAGAGAGAGAGAGAGAGAGCCCCCCAGAGAGAGAGCCCCAGAGAGAGAGCCCCAGAGAGTTTATTTCACTTTTGTATATTATCTATTTCACTTGCTTTGGCAATGTAAGCACATGTCTCCCACGCCAACAAAGCCCTTAAATTGAAAGCCCGAGGGAGGGAGAGAAAGGGGAGCAAGCCGAACAGGGGAACGAGTCAGTCTGTCTCTCTTTTCACTCTGCATCAGTTCCCCTTTTTGTCAGGCCCTTAAAATATCTGCCGTGTGGCCGAGCAGGAGGACCGTCTCTCTCTCTCTACATCCTGACCTCAAGACCAAACCTTGGACTCAGAGAAACACGCCTTTTCCTCTTCTCTGTCTCGTCTGTTCTCTAAAGCAGGTTTATGGGCTGGATCCTCCTGTGTTCTGTAAAGCTAGTTTATGGACTGGATCCTCCTGTGTTCTCTAAAGCAGGTTTATGGACTGGATCCTCCTGTGTTCTCTAAAGCTAGTTTATGGACTGGATCCTCCTGTTTTCTCTAAAGCTAGTTTATGGACTGGATCCTCCTGTGTTCTCTAAAGCTAGTTTATGGACTGGATCCTCCTGTGTTCTCTAAAGCTAGTTTATGGACTGTATCCTCCTGTGTTCTCTAAAGCTGGTTTATGGACTGGATCCTCCTGTGTTCTGTAAAGCAGGTTTATGGACTGGATCCTCCTGTGTTCTCTAAAGCTAGTTTATGGACAGGATCCTCCTGTGTTCTGTAAAGCTAGTTTATGGACAGGATCCTCCTGTGTTCTGTAAAGCTAGTTTATGGACAGGATCCTCCTGTGTTCTCTAAAGCTAGTTTATGGACTGGATCCTCCTGTTTTCTCTAAAGCTAGTTTATGGACTGGATCCTCCTGTGTTCTCTAAAGCTAGTTTATGGACTGGATCCTCCTGTGTTCTCTAAAGCTAGTTTATGGACTGGATCCTCCTGTGTTCTCTAAAGCTAGTTTATGGACTGGATCCTCCTGTGTTCTGTAAAGCTAGTTTATGGACTGGATCCTCCTGTGTTCTCTAAAGCTAGTTTATGGACTGGATCCTCCTGTGTTCTCTAAAGCTAGTTTATGGACTGGATCCTCCTGTTTTCTGTAAAGCTAGTTTATGGACTGGATCCTCCTGTGTTCTCTAAGCTAGTTTATGGACTGTATCCTCCTGTGTTCTCTAAAGCTGGTTTATGGACTGGATCCTCCTGTGTTCTGTAAAGCAGGTTTATGGACTGGATCCTCCTGTGTTCTCTAAAGCTAGTTTATGGACAGGATCCTCCTGTGTTCTGTAAAGCTAGTTTATGGACAGGATCCTCCTGTGTTCTGTAAAGCTAGTTTATGGACAGGATCCTCCTGTGTTCTCTAAAGCTAGTTTATGGACTGGATCCTCCTGTTTTCTCTAAAGCTAGTTTATGGACTGGATCCTCCTGTGTTCTCTAAAGCTAGTTTATGGACTGGATCCTCCTGTGTTCTGTAAAGCAGGTTTATGGACTGGATCCTCCTGTGTTCTCTAAAGCTAGTTTATGGACTGGATCCTCCTGTGTTCTGTAAAGCAGATTTATGGACTGGATCCTCCTGTGTTCTCTAAAGCAGGTTTATGGACCGGATCCTCCTGTGTTCTGTAAAGCTAGTTTATGGACTGGATCCTCCTGTGTTCTCTAAAGCTGCAGCAGTGTGTTCTGTAAAGCTACAGCAGTGTGTTCTGTAAAGCTACAGCAGTGTGTTCTGTAAAGCTACAGCAGTGTGTTCTGTAAAGCTACAGCAGTGTGTTCTGTAAAGCTACAGCAGTGTGTTCTGTAAAGCTACAGCAGTGTGTTCTGTAAAGCTACAGCAGTGTGTTCTGTAAAGCTACAGCAGTGTGTTCTGTAAAGCTACAGCAGTGTGTTCTGTAAAGCTACAGCAGTGTGTTCTGTAAAGCTACAGCAGTGTGTTCTGTAAAGCTACAGCAGTGTGTTCTCTAAAGCTACAGCAGTGTGTTCTCTAAAGCTACAGCAGTGTGTTCTGTAAAGCTACAGCAGTGTGTTCTGTAAAGCTACAGCAGTGTGTTCTGTAAAGCTACAGCAGTGTGTTCTGTAAAGCTACAGCAGTGTGTTCTGTAAAGCTACAGCAGTGTGTTCTGTAAAGCTACAGCAGTGTGTTCTGTAAAGCTACAGCAGTGGTTCTCTAAAGCTACAGCAGTGTGTTCTCTAAAGCTACAGCAGTGTGTTCTGTAAAGCTACAGCAGTGTGTTCTGTAAAGCTACAGCAGTGTGTTCTCTAAAGCTACAGCAGTGTGTTCTGTAAAGCTACAGCAGTGTGTTCTGTAAAGCTACAGCAGTGTGTTCTGTAAAGCTACAGCAGTGTGTTCTGTAAAGCTACAGCAGTGTGTTCTGTAAAGCTACAGCAGTGTGTTCTGTAAAGCTACAGCAGTGTGTTCTGTGGACATGTTCTGTTTTGGGCTCTTGTCATTTTCAGAGAGAATCACCCCAGGGAGAGGTAAACAGCTTTATTTCCATACAGGTCATGTAACTGTCGTCTTTGTGTTCTGGTGTACCGTGTTTAGTAAAATAACCTCTACCTTTTACGAGTTCTGACTCTAGCCATGGGCAAAGATATTGTGTGCTATAGCTTGTTTCCAACATTAGGGCTGAAGTCGAATCTGCTTTGTGTTTTGTTTCCTTGGCCCGACACTAACGAGTATCGCAGTACTGGTGTTGTCCTGCCACTACTAGCCTGGCTATTGTGATTGGGACGCTTGCCTCCCGTTGTGAATGGTTCGGTCTGTTGTTTTGGGAGGTCGTGGTTGTTAGAGCCTAGAACGGAGTCTGTCTGGATGTTGTCTGTTAGCTTCCTATCCAACACACAGTCATTATGATGTGTCTAAGTATGGACTGAGCTCCTCCTGTCTAACCTACCTCCTGCAGTACGTACCAGTACACTACACTATGTACCAGTACACTACACTATGTACCAGTACACTACACTATGTACCAGTACACTACACTATGTACCAGTACACTACACTATGTACCAGTACACTACACTACGTACCAGTACACTGCACTACGTACCAGTACACTGCAGTACGTACCAGTACACTCAGTACGTACCAGTACACTGCAGTACGTACCAGTACACTGCAGTACGTACCAGTACACTGCAGTACCAGTACACTGCAGTACGTACCAGTACACTGCAGTACGTACCAGTACACTGCAGTACGTACCAGTACACTGCAGTACGTACCAGTACACTGCAGTACGTATCAGTACACTGCACTATGTACCAGTACACTGCACTATGTACCAGTACACTGCACTATGTACCAGTACGCTGCACTATGTACCTGTACACTGCACTACGTACCAGTACACGACACTACGTACCACTACACTACGTACCAGTACACTACGTACCACTACACTACGTACCAGTACACTACGTACCAGTACACTACACTACGTACCAGTACACTGCAGTACGTACCAGTACACGGCACTATGTACCAGTACACTGCAGTACGTACCAGTACGCGGCACTACGTACCAGTACATTGCAGTACGTACCAGTACACTGCAGTACGTACCAGTACACTGCAGTACTACCAGTACACTGCAGTACGTACCAGTACACTGCAGTACGTACCAGTACACTGCAGTACGTACCAGTACACTGCAGTACGTACCAGTACACTACACTACGTACCAGTACACTACACTACGTACCAGTACACTACACTACGTACCAGTAACACTACGTACCAGTACACTACACTATGTACCAGTACACAACACTATGTACCAGTACACTGCACTACGTACCAGTACACTGCACTACGTACCAGTACACTGCACTACGTACCAGTACACTGCACTACGTACCAGTACACTGCACGACGTACCAGTACACTGCACGACGTACCAGTACACTGCACGACGTACCAGTACACTGCACGACGTACCAGTACACTACACTACGTACCAGTACACTACGTACCAGTACACTACAATACGTACACTACACTACGTACCAGTACACTACACTACGTACCAGTACACTACACTACGTACCAGTACACTACACTACGTACCAGTACACTACACTACGTACCAGTAACACTACGTACCAGTACACTACACTATGTACCAGTACACTACACTACGTACCAGTACACTGCACTACGTACCAGTACACTGCACTACGTACCAGTACACTGCACTACGTACCAGTACACTGCACTACGTACCAGTACACTGCACGACGTACCAGTACACTGCACTATGTACCAGTACACTACACTACGTACCAGTACACTACGTACCAGTACACTACACTACGTACCAGTACACTACACTGCGTACCAGTACACTACACTACGTACCAGTACACTACACTACGCACCAGTAAAACTACGTACCAGTAACACTACGTACCAGTACACTACACTACGTACCAGTACACTACACAACTTACCAGTAAAACTACACTACGTACCAGTAAAACTACTTACCAGTAACACTACGTACCAGTACACTACACTCTGTACCAGTACACTACACTCTGTACCAGTACACTACGTACCAGTACACTACACTACGTACCAGTACACTACACTACGTACCAGTACACTACACAACTTACCAGTAAAACTACACTACGTACCAGTAAAACTACTTACCAGTAAAACTACGTACCAGTAACATGACGTACCAGTACACAAAACTACACTACGTACCAGTACACTGCACTACGTACCAGTACACTACACTACGTACCAGTAACACTACGTACCAGTACACTACACAACGTACCAGTAAAACAACACAACGTACCGGTAAAACTACGTACCGGTAAAACTACGTACCAGTACATTACCAGTACACTACACTACGTACCAGTACACTACACTCTGTACCAGTACACTACACTACACTCTGTACCAGTACACTACACTACACTCTGTACCAGTACACTACACTACACTCTGTACCAGTACACTACACTCTGTACCAGTACACTACACTCTGTACCAGTACACTACACTACGTACCAGTACACTACACTCTGTACCAGTACACTACACACCGTACCAATAAAACTACATTATGTACCAGTAACACTATGTACCAGTAACACTACGTACCAGTACACAAAACGACACTACGTACCAGTACACTACACTACGTACCAGTACACTACACAACTTACCAGTAAAACTACACTACGTACCAGTAAAACTACTTACCAGTAACACTACGTACCAGTACACTACACTCTGTACCAGTACACTACACTCTGTACCAGTACACTACACTCTGTGCCAGTACACTCCATACCGTACCAATAAAACTACACTACGTACCAGTAAAACTACGTACCAGTAACACAACGTACCAGTACACAAAACTACACTATGTACCAGTACACTACACTACGTACCAGTAACACTACGTACCAGTACACTACACAACGTACCAGTACACTACACAACATACCAGTAAAACAACACTACGTACCGGTAAAACTACGTACCAGTACATTACACTACGTACCAGTACACTACACTACGTACCAGTAAACTACACTCTGTACCAGTACACTACACTACAACTCTGTACCAGTACACTACACTCTGTACCAGTACACTACACTCTGTACCAGTACACTACACTCTGTACCAGTACACTACACTCTGTACCAGTACACTACACTACGTACCAGTACACTACACTCTGTACCAGTACACTACACTACACTCTGTACCAGTACACTACACACCGTACCAATAAAACTACACTATGTACCAGTAACACTCCGTACCAGTACACAAAACGACACTACGTACCAGTACACTACACTACGTACCAGTACACTACACTACGTACCAGTAAAACTACGTACCAGTAACACTACGTACCAGTACACTACACTACGTACCAGTACACTACGTACCAGTACACTACACTATGTACCAGTGCACTACACTACGTACCAGTAACACTACGTACCAGTACACTACACTACGTACCAGTACACTACACTACGTACCAGTTACACTGCGTACCAGTACACTGCACTATGTACCAGTAACACTACGTACCAGTACACTGCACTACGTACCAGTACACTGCACTACGTACCAGTACACTGCACTACGTACCAGTACACTGCACTACGTGCCAGTACACTGCACTACGTACCAGTACACTGCACTACGTACCAGTACACTGCACTACGTACCAGTACACTGCACTACGTACCAGTACACTGCACTACGTACCAGTAACACTACGTACCAGTACACTACACTACGTACCACTACACTACACTACATACCAGTACACTACACTACGTACCAGTAACACTACGTACCAGTACACTACACTACGTACCACTACACTACACTACATACCAGTAACACTACGTACCAGTACACTACGTACCAGTACACTACACTACATACCAGTACACTACACTACGCGCCAGTAACACTACGTACCAGTACACTACACTACATACCAGTACACTACACTACGTCCCAGTAACACTACGTACCAGTACACTACACTACGTACCAGTACACGACACTACGTACCAGTAAATCTACGTACCAGTGCACTACACTACGTACCACTACACTACGTACCAGTACACTACACTACATACCAGTACACTACACTACGTACCAGTAACACCACGTACCAGTGCACTACACTACGTACCACTACACTACATACCAGTACACTACACTACGTGCCAGTAACACTACGTACCAGTACACTACACTACGTACCAGTAACATGTAGAGGACTGGAATATAGAGCTGCTCACTGACAGCTTGGCTAGTCATGTAGAGGACTGGAATATAGAGCTGCTCACTGACAGCTTGGCTAGTCATGTAGAGGACTGGAATATAGAGCTGCTCACTGACAGCTTGGCTAGTCATGTAGAGGACTGGAATATAGAGCTGCTCACTGACAGCTTGGCTAGTCATGTAGAGGACTGGAATATAGAGCTGCTCACTGACAGCTTGGCTAGTCATGTAGAGGACTGGAATATAGAGCTGCTCACTGACAGCTTGGCTAGTCATGTAGAGGACTGGAATATAGAGCTGCACACTGACAGCTTGGCTAGTCATGTAGAGGACTGGAATATAGAGCTGTGTGTCTGTGTGCTGTAGGGAGAGACTGATTGTGTGTGTCTGTGTGCTGTAGGGAGAAACTGATTGTGTGTGTCTGTGTTCCACTGTGACCTTCATCAGATAGCAGCAGCCCCCCCCCCCCCCCCCGGCTGTCGGAACCTTTCACAGGATGATGAAGCCTCAACACACACACACACACTACTTAGCTCTGCATGAGCTGCAGCCCACTCCTTTGCATTCCAGTGCACTCAGCCTTATCAAATATTTATTGTTGAGTTATGGCTGCCACCCGCTCTGCAAGGTAACAGACCGGGAAGGGGAAGGCTGATGTTTAGGGCTGCTACCCGCTCTCCAAGGTAACGGACAGGGAAGGGGAAGGCTGATGTTTAGGGCTGCTACCCGCTCTCCAAGGTAACGGACAGGGAAGGGGAAGGCTGATGTTTAGGGCTGCTACCCGCTCTGTAAGGTAACGGACAGGGAAGGGGAAGGCTGATGTTTAGGGCTGCTACCCGCTCTGCAAGGGAACAGACAGGGAATGGGAAGGCTGATGTTTAGGGCTGCTACCCGCTCTGCAAGGGAAAGGACAGGGAAGGCTGATGTTTAGGGCTGCTACCCGCTCTGCAAGGTAACGGACAGGGAAGGGGAAGGCTGATGTTTAGGGCTGCTACCCGCTCTGCAAGGGAACGGACAGGGAAGGCTGATGTTTAGGGCTGCTACCCGCTCTGCAAGGGAACGGACAGGGAAGGCTGATGTTTAGGGCTGCTACCCGCTCTGCAAGGTAACGGACAGGGAAGGCTGATGTTTAGGGCTGCTACCCGCTCTCCAAGGTAACGGACAGGGAAGGCTGATGTTTAGGGCTGCTACCCGCTCTGCAAGGTAACGGACAGGGAAGGGGAAGGCTGATGTTTAGGGCTGCTACCCGCTCTGCAAAGTAACGGACAGGGAAGGAGAAGGCTGATTTTTAGGGCTGCTACCCGCTCTGCAAGGGAACGGACAGGGAAGGCTGATGTTTAGGGCTGCTACCCGCTCTGCAAGGGAACGGACAGGGAAGGCTGATGTTTAGGGCTGCTACCCGCTCTGCAAGGGAACAGACAGGGAAGGCTGATGTTTAGGGCTGCTACCCGCTCTGCAAGGTAACGGACAGGGAAGGCTGATGTTTAGGGCTGCTACCCGCTCTGCAAGGTAACGGACAGGGAAGGGGAAGGCTGATGTTTAGGGCTGCTACCCGCTCTGCAAGGGAACAGACAGGGAAGGCTGATGTTTAGGGCTGCTACCCGCTCTGCAAGGGAACAGACAGGGAAGGCTGATGTTTAGGGCTGCTACCCGCTCTGCAAGGGAACAGACAGGGAAGGCTGATGTTTAGGGCTGCTACCCGCTCTGCAAGGGAACAGACAGGGAAGGCTGATGTTTAGGGCTGCTACCCGCTCTGCAAGGGAACAGACAGGGAAGGCTGATGTTTAGGGCTGCTACCCGCTCTGCAAGGTAACGGACAGGGAAGGCTGATGTTTAGGGCTGCTACCCGCTCTGCAAGGGAACAGACAGGGAAGGCTGATGTTTAGGGCTGCTACCCGCTCTGCAAGGGAACAGACAGGGAAGGCTGATGTTTAGGGCTGCTACCCGCTCTGCAAGGGAACAGACAGGGAAGGCTGATGTTTAGGGCTGCTACCCGCTCTGCAAGGGAACAGACAGGGAAGGCTGATGTTTAGGGCTGCTACCCGCTCTGCAAGGGAACAGACAGGGAAGGCTGATGTTTAGGGCTGCTACCCGCTCTGCAAGGGAACAGACAGGGAAGGCTGATGTTTAGGGCTGCTACCCGCTCTGCAAGGGAACAGACAGGGAAGGCTGATGTTTAGGGCTGCTACCCGCTCTGCAAGGGAACGGACAGGGAAGGCTGATGTTTAGGGCTGCTACCCGCTCTGCAAGGGAACAGACAGGGAAGGCTAATGTTTAGGGCTGCTACCCGCTCTGCAAGGGAACAGACAGGAAGGGGAAGGCTGATGTTTAGGGCTGCTACCCGCTCTGCAAGGGAACAGACAGGGAAGGCTGATGTTTAGGGCTGCTACCCGCTCTGCAAGGGAACAGACAGGGAAGGCTGATGTTTAGGGCTGCTACCCGCTCTGCAAGGTAACGGACAGGGAAGGCTGATGTTTAGGGCTGCTACCCGCTCTGCAAGGGAACAGACAGGGAAGGCTGATGTTTAGGGCTGCTACCCGCTCTGCAAGGGAACAGACAGGGAAGGCTGATGTTTAGGGCTGCTACCCGCTCTGCAAGGGAACAGACAGGGAAGGCTGATGTTTAGGGCTGCTACCCGCTCTGCAAGGGAACAGACAGGGAAGGCTGATGTTTAGGGCTGCTACCCGCTCTGCAAGGGAACAGACAGGGAAGGCTGATGTTTAGGGCTGCTACCCGCTCTGCGAGGGAACAGACAGGAAGGCTGATGTTTAGGGCTGCTACCCGCTCTGCGAGGGAACAGACAGGGAAGGCTGATGTTTAGGGCTGCTACCCGCTCTGCAAGGTAACGGACAGGGAAGGGGAAGGCTGATGTTTAGGGCTGCTACCCGCTCTGCAAGGTAACGGACAGGGAAGGGGAAGGCTGATGTTTAGGGCTGCTACCCGCTCTGCGAGGGAACAGACAGGGAAGGCTGATGTTTAGGGCTGCTACCCGCTCTGCAAGGGAACAGACAGGGAAGGCTGATGTTTAGGGCTGCTACCCGCTCTGCAAGGGAACAGACAGGGAAGGCTGATGTTTAGGGCTGCTACCCGCTCTGCAAGGGAACAGACAGGGAAGGCTGATGTTTAGGGCTGCTACCCGCTCTGCGAGGGAACAGACAGGGAAGGCTGATGTTTAGGGCTGCTACCCGCTCTGCGAGGGAACAGACAGGGAAGGCTGATGTTTAGGGCTGCTACCCGCTCTGCAAGGTAACGGACAGGGAAGGGGAAGGCTGATGTTTAGGGCTGCTACCCGCTCTGCAAGGTAACGGACAGGGAAGGGGAAGGCTGATGTTTAGGGCTGCTACCCGCTCTGCGAGGGAACAGACAGGGAAGGCTGATGTTTAGGGCTGCTACCCGCTCTGCAAGGGAACAGACAGGGAAGGCTGATGTTTAGGGCTGCTACCCGCTCTGCAAGGGAACAGACAGGGAAGGCTGATGTTTAGGGCTGCTACCCGCTCTGCAAGGGAACAGACAGGGAAGGCTGATGTTTAGGGCTGCTACCCGCTCTGCAAGGGAACAGACAGGGAAGGCTGATGTTTAGGGCTGCTACCCGCTCTGCAAGGGAACAGACAGGGAAGGCTGATGTTTAGGGCTGCTACCCGCTCTGCAAGGGAACAGACAGGGAAGGCTGATGTTTAGGGCTGCTACCCGCTCTGCAAGGGAACAGACAGGGAAGGCTGATGTTTAGGGCTGCTACCCGCTCTGCAAGGGAACAGACAGGGAAGGCAGATGTTTAGGGCTGCTACCCGCTCTGCAAGGGAACAGACAGGGAAGGCTGATGTTTAGGGCTGCTACCCGCTCTGCAAGGGAACAGACAGGGAAGGCTGATGTTTAGGGCTGCTACCCGCTCTGCAAGGGAACAGACAGGGAAGGCTGATGTTTAGGGCTGCTACCCGCTCTGCAAGGTAACAGACAGGGAAGGCTGATGTTTAGGGCTGCTACCCGCTCTGCAAGGGAACAGACAGGGAAGGCTGATGTTTAGGGCTGCTACCCGCTCTGCAAGGGAACGGACAGGGAAGGCTGATGTTTAGGGCTGCTACCCGCTCTGCGAGGGAACAGACAGGGAAGGCTGATGTTTAGGGCTGCTACCCGCTCTGCGAGGGAACAGACAGGGAAGGCTGATGTTTAGGGCTGCTACCCGCTCTGCGAGGGAACGGACAGGGAAGGCTGATGTTTAGGGCTGCTACCCGCTCTGCAAGGTAACGGACAGGGAAGGCTGATGTTTAGGGCTGCTACCCGCTCTGCAAGGGAACGGACAGGGAAGGCTGATGTTTAGGGCTGCTACCCGCTCTGCAAGGTAACGGACAGGGAAGGGGAAGGCTGATGTTTAGGGCTGCTACCCGCTCTGCAAGGGAACAGACAGGGAAGGCTGATGTTTAGGGCTGCTACCCGCTCTGCAAGGGAACAGACAGGGAAGGCTGATGTTTAGGGCTGCTACCCGCTCTGCAAGGGAACAGACAGGGAAGGCTGATGTTTAGGGCTGCTACCCGCTCTGCAAGGGAACAGACAGGGAAGGCTGATGTTTAGGGCTGCTACCCGCTCTGCAAGGGAACAGACAGGGAAGGCTGATGTTTAGGGCTGCTACCCGCTCTGCAAGGGAACAGACAGGGAAGGCTGATGTTTAGGGCTGCTACCCGCTCTGCAAGGGAACAGACAGGGAAGGCTGATGTTTAGGGCTGCTACCCGCTCTGCAAGGGAACAGACAGGGAAGGCTGATGTTTAGGGCTGCTACCCGCTCTGCAAGGGAACAGACAGGGAAGGCTGCTGTTTAGGGCTGCTACCCGCTCTGCAAGGGAACAGACAGGGAAGGCTGATGTTTAGGGCTGCTACCCGCTCTGCGAGGGAACAGACAGGAAGGCTGATGTTTAGGGCTGCTACCCGCTCTGCGAGGGGAACAGACAGGGAAGGCTGATGTTTAGGGCTGCTACCCGCTCTGCGAGGGAACAGACAGGGAAGGCTGATGTTTAGGGCTGCTACCCGCTCTGCAAGGGAACAGACAGGGAAGGCTGATGTTTAGGGCTGCTACCCGCTCTGCAAGGGAACAGACAGGGAAGGCTGATGTTTAGGGCTGCTACCCGCTCTGCAAGGTAACGGACAGGGAAGGCTGATGTTTAGGGCTGCTACCCGCTCTGCAAGGGAACAGACAGGGAAGGGGAAGGCTGATGTTTAGGGCTGCTACCCGCTCTGCAAGGGAACAGACAGGGAAGGCTGATGTTTAGGGCTGCTACCCGCTCTGCAAGGGAACAGACAGGGAAGGCTGATGTTTAGGGCTGCTACCCGCTCTGCAAGGTAACGGACAGGGAAGGAGAAGGCTGATTTTTAGGGCTGCTACCCGCTCTGCAAGGGAACGGACAGGGAAGGCTGATGTTTAGGGCTGCTACCCGCTCTGCAAGGGAACGGACAGGGAAGGCTGATGTTTAGGGCTGCTACCCGCTCTGCAAGGGAACAGACAGGGAAGGCTGATGTTTAGGGCTGCTACCCGCTCTGCAAGGTAACGGACAGGGAAGGCTGATGTTTAGGGCTGCTACCCGCTCTGCAAGGTAACGGACAGGGAAGGGGAAGGCTGATGTTTAGGGCTGCTACCCGCTCTGCAAGGGAACAGACAGGGAAGGCTGATGTTTAGGGCTGCTACCCGCTCTGCAAGGGAACAGACAGGGAAGGCTGATGTTTAGGGCTGCTACCCGCTCTGCAAGGTAACGGACAGGGAAGGGGAAGGCTTATGTTTAGGGCTGCTACCCGCTCTGCAAGGGAACAGACAGGGAAGGCTGATGTTTAGGGCTGCTACCCGCTCTGCAAGGGAACAGACAGGGAAGGCTGATGTTTAGGGCTGCTACCCGCTCTGCGAGGGAACAGACAGGGAAGGCTGATGTTTAGGGCTGCTACCCGCTCTGCAAGGGAACAGACAGGGAAGGCTGATGTTTAGGGCTGCTATCCGCTCTGCAAGGGAACAGACAGGGAAGGCTGATGTTTAGGGCTGCTACCCGCTCTGCAAGGGAACAGACAGGGAAGGCTGATGTTTAGGGCTGCTACCCGCTCTGCAAGGGAACAGACAGGGAAGGCTGATGTTTAGGGCTGCTACCCGCTCTGCAAGGGAACAGACAGGGAAGGCTGATGTTTAGGGCTGCTACCCGCTCTGCAAGGGAACAGACAGGGAAGGCTGATGTTTTGGGCTGCTACCCGCTCTGCAAGGGAACAGACAGGGAAGGCTGATGTTTAGGGCTGCTACCCGCTCTGCAAGGGAACAGACAGGGAAGGCTGATGTTTAGGGCTGCTACCCGCTCTGCAAGGTAACGGACAGGGAAGGGGAAGGCTGATGTTTAGGGCTGCTACGCGCTCTGCAAGGTAATGGATCAAAGGAGAGTGTGTGGTGTTTCTCTGGTGTGTAGCTGTGTGCTGAGTGTTGACAGAGAGGGATCCCTCCCTGTCACAGTGCTGAGTGTTGACACAGAGGCATCCCTCCCTGTCACAGTGCTGAGTGTTGACACAGAGGCATCCCTCCCTGTCACAGTGCTGACTGTTGACACAGAGGCATCCCTCCCTGTCACAGTGCTGAGTGTTGACACAGAGGCATCCCTCCCTGTCACAGTGAGTGTTGACACAGAGGGATCCCTCCCTGTCACAGTGAGTGTTGACACAGAGGGGTCCCTCCCTGTCACAGTGCTGACTGTTGACACAGAGGCATCCCTCCCTGTCACAGTGCTGACTGTTGACACAGAGGGATCCCTCCCTGTCACAGTGCTGACTGTTGACACAGAGGGATCCCTCCCTGTCAGTTATTTAACATGGCTATATACAGGAAGTACCTGGTAATAACATGGCTATATACAGGTAATAACATGGCTATATACAGGTAATAACATGGCTATATACAGGTAATAACATGGCTATATACAGGTAATAACATGGCTATATACAGGTAATAACATGGCTATATACAGGTAATAACATGGCTATATACAGGAGGTACCAGGTAATACCATGGCTATATACAGGAAGTACCAGGTAATACCATGGCTATATACAGGAGGTACCAGGTAATACCATGGCTATATACAGGAAGTACCAGGTAATACCATGGCTATATACAGGAAGTACCAGCACTGAGTGGATGTACAGGGCTACCAGGTAATTGAGGTAGATATGTACAGGGGTACCAGGTAATTGAGGTAGATATGTACAGGGGCACCAGGTAATTGAGGTAGATATGTACACATAACTAGGAATATAGTTACAGTACACTGCTGCTACTGTTGATTATCTGTATGTGATGAGGCAAAATAGTTGATGCATGAAGGGTAAATGCAGACAGTCCAGTTAACTATTTGGTTACTATTTAACTAACAATTTAGCAGTCTTATGGCTGGAGTCTGTGGGTGGGTGGCTGGAGTCTGTGTGAGTTGCTGGAGTCTGTGTGGGCGGGTGGCTGGAGTCTGTGTGGGCGGGTGGCTGGAGTCTGTGTGGGCGGGTGGCTGGAGTCTGTGTGGGCGGGTGGCTGGAGTCTGTGTGGGCGGGTGGCTGGAGTCTGTGTGGGCGGGTGGCTGGAGTCTGTGTGGGCGGGTGGCTGGAGTCTGTGTGGGCGGGTGGCTGGAGCCTGTGTGGGCGGGTGGCTGGAGCCTGTGTGGGCGGGTGGCTGGAGCCTGTGTGGGCGGGTGGCTGGAGCCTGTGTGGGCGGGTGGCTGGAGCCTGTGTGGGCGGGTGGCTGTAGCCTGTGTGGGTGGGTGGCTGTAGCCTGTATGGGCGGGTGGCTGTAGGGTGGGTGGGTGGCTGTAGGGTGGGTGGGTGGGTGGGTGGGTGGCTGTAGTCTGTGGGTGGGTGGCTGTAGTCTGTGTGGGTGGGTGGCTGTAGTCTGTGTGGCTGTAGGGTGTGTGGGTGGGTGGCTGTAGTCTGTGTGGCTGTAGGGTGTGTGGGTGGGTGGCTGTAGCCTGTGTGGGTGGGTGGCTGTAGCCTGTGTGGGTGGGTGGCTGTAGCCTGTGTGGGTGGGTGGCTGTAGCCTGTGTGGGTGGGTGGCTGTAGCCTGTGTGGGTGGGTGGCTGGAGTCTGTGGGTGGGTGGCTGTAGTCTGTGTGGGTGGGTGGCTGTAGTCTGTGTGGGCGGGTGGCTGTAGTCTGTGTGGGCGGGTGGCTGTAGGGTGTGTGGGCGGGTGGCTGTAGTCTGTGTGGGCGGGTGGCTGTAGGGTGTGTGGGCGGGTGGCTGTAGTCTGTGTGGGCGGGTGGATGTAGTCTGTGTGGGTGGGTGGCTGTAGTCTGTGTGGCTGTAGGGTGTGTGGGTGGGTGGCTGTAGTCTGTGTGGGTCGGTGGCTGTAGTCTGTGTGGCTGTAGGGTGTGTGGGTGGGTGGCTGTAGGGTGAGTGGGTGGGTGGCTGTAGGGTGTGTGGGTGGGTGGCTGTAGTCTGTGTGGGCGGGTGGCTGTAGGGTGTGTGGGTGGGTGGCTGTAGCCTGTGTGGGTGGGTGGCTGTAGCCTGTGTGGGTGGGTGGCTGTAGTCTGTGTGGCTGTAGGGTGTGTGGGTGGGTGGCTGTAGTCTGTGTGGGTCGGTGGCTGTAGTCTGTGTGGCTGTAGGGTGTGTGGGTGGGTGGCTGTAGGGTGAGTGGGTGGGTGGCTGTAGGGTGTGTGGGTGGGTGGCTGTAGTCTGTGTGGGCGGGTGGCTGTAGGGTGTGTGGGTGGGTGGCTGTAGGGTGTGTGGGTGGCTGTAGCCTGTGTGGGTGGGTGGCTGTAGTCTGTGTGGGCGGGTGGCTGTAGTCTGTGTGGGCGGGTGGCTGGAGCCTGTGTGGGCGGGTGGCTGGAGCCTGTGTGGGCGGGTGGCTGTAGCCTGTGTGGGTGGGTGGCTGTAGCCTGTGTGGGTCGGTGGCTGTAGTCTGTGTGGCTGTAGGGTGTGTGGGTGGGTGGCTGTAGGGTGAGTGGGTGGGTGGCTGTAGGGTGTGTGGGTGGGTGGCTGTAGTCTGTGTGGGCGGGTGGCTGTAGGGTGTGTGGGTGGGTGGCTGTAGGGTGTGTGGGTGGCTGTAGCCTGTGTGGGTGGGTGGCTGTAGTCTGTGTGGGCGGGTGGCTGTAGTCTGTGTGGGCGGGTGGCTGGAGCCTGTGTGGGCGGGTGGCTGGAGCCTGTGTGGGCGGGTGGCTGTAGCCTGTGTGGGTGGGTGCTGTAGCCTGTGTGGGTGGGTGGCTGTAGTCTGTATGGGCGGGTGGGTGGGTGGCTGTAGTCTGTGGGTGGGTGGCTGTAGTCTGTGTGGGTGGGTGGCTGTAGTCTGTGTGGCTGTAGGGTGTGTGGGTGGGTGGCTGTAGTCTGTGTGGCTGTAGGGTGGGTGGGTGGCTGTAGGGTGTGTGGGTGGCTGTAGTCTGTGTGGCTGTAGGGTGGGTGGGTGGCTGTAGGGTGAGTGGGTGGGTGGCTGTAGGGTGAGTGGGTGGGTGGCTGTCGCCTGTGTGGGTGGGTGGCTGGAGTCTGTGGGTAAGTGGCTGTAGTCTGTGTGGGTGGGTGGCTGTAGGGTGAGTGGGTGGGTGGCTGTAGCCTGTGTGGGTGGGTGGCTGTAGCCTGTGTGGGTGGGTGGCTGTAGCCTGTGTGGGTGGGTGGCTGTAGCCTGTGTGGGTGGGTGGCTGTAGCCTGTGTGGGCGGGTGGCTGTAGGGTGTGTGGGCGGGTGGCTGTAGGGTGTGTGGGCGGGTGGCTGTAGGGTGTGTGGGTGGCTGTAGGGTGTGTGGGTGGTGGGTGGCTGTAGGGTGTGTGGGTGGGTGGCTGTAGGGTGTGTGGGTGGGTGGCTGTAGGGTGTGTGGGTGGGTGGCTGTAGGGTGTGTGGGGTGGGTGGCTGTAGTCTGGTGTGGGCGGGTGGCTGTAGGGTGTGTGGGCGGGTGGCTGTAGGGTGTGTGGGTGGCTGTAGGGTGTGTGGGTGGGTGGGTGGCTGTAGGGTGTGTGGGTGGGTGGCTGTAGGGTGTGTGTGGGTGGGTGGCTGTAGGGTGTGTGGTGGGTGGGTGGCTGTAGGGTGTGTGGGTGGGTGGCTGTAGGGTGTGTGGGTGGGTGGCTGTTGTGTGTGTGGTGGGTGGCTGTTGTGTGTGTTGGTGGGTGGCTGTAGCCTGTGTGGGTGGGTGGCTGGAGCCTGTGTGGGTGGGTGGCTGTAGGGTGTGTGGGTGGGTGGCTGTAGTCTGTGTGGGCGGGTGGCTGTAGGTGTGTGGGTGGGTGGCTGTAGTCTGTGTGGGCGGGTGGCTGTAGGGTGTGTGGGCGGGTGGCTGTAGGGTGTGTGTGTGGGTGGGTGGCTGTAGGGTGTGTGGGTGGGTGGCTGTAGGGTGTGGGTGGGTGGCTGTAGCCTGTGTGGGGTGGCTGTAGCCTGTGTGGGTGGGTGGCTGTAGTCTGTGTGGGCGGGTGGCTGTAGGGTGTGTGGGCGGGTGGCTGTAGGGTGTGTGGGTGGCTGTAGGGTGTGTGGGTGGGTGGGTGGCTGTAGGGTGTGTGGGTGGGTGGCTGTAGGGTGTGTGGGTGGGTGGCTGTAGGGTGTGTGGGTGGGTGGCTGTTGTGTGTGTTGGTGGGTGGCTGTAGCCTGTGTGGGTGGGTGGCTGTAGCCTGTGTGGGTGGGTGGCTGTAGGGTGTGTGGGTGGGTGGCTGTAGTCTGTGTGGGCGGGTGGCTGTAGGGTGTGTGGGCGGGTGGCTGTAGTCTGTGTGGGCAGGTGGCTGTAGGGTGTGTGGGCGTGTGGCTGTAGGGTGTGTGGGTGGGTGGCTGTAGTCTGTGTGGGTGGGTGGATGTAGTCTGTGTGGGTGGGTGGCTGTAGCCTGTGTGGTTGTAGCTTGTGTGGGTGGGTGGCTGTAGCCTGTGTGGGTGGGTGGCTGTAGCCTGTGTGGGTGGGTGGCTATAGTCTGTGTGGCTGTAGGGTGTGTGGGTGGGTGGCTGTAGTCTGTGTGGGTCGGTGTCTGTAGTCTGTGTGGCTGTAGGGTGTGTGGGTGGGTGGCTGTAGGGTGTGTGGGTGGGTGGCTGTAGTCTGTGTGGGCGGGTGGCTGTAGGGTGTGTGGGTGGGTGGCTGTAGGGTGTGTGGGTGGGTGGCTGTAGGGTGTGTGGGTGGGTGGCTGTAGCCTGTGTGGGTGGGTGGCTGTAGCCTGTGTGGGTGGGTGGCTGTAGGGTGTGTGGGTGGGTGGCTGTAGTCTGTGTGGGCGGGTGTCTGTAGTCTGTGTGGGGCGGGTGGCTGTAGGGTGTGTGGGTGGGTGGCTGGCTGTAGTCTGTGTGGGTGGGTGGATGTAGTCTGTGTGGGTGGGTGGCTGTAGGGTGAGTGGGTGGGTGGCGTGTGGGTGGGTGGCTGTAGTCTGTGTGGGCGGGTGGCTGTAGGGTGTGTGGGTGGGTGGCTGTAGGGTGTGTGGGTGGGTGGCTGTAGCCTGTGTGGGTGGGTGGCTGTAGCCTGTGTGGGTGGGTGGCTGTAGTCTGTGTGGGTGGGTGGCTGTAGTCTGTGTGGGTGGGTGGCTGTAGTCTGTGTGGGTGGGTGGCTGTAGTCTGTGTGGGCGGGTGGCTGTAGGGTGTGTGGGCGGGTGGCTGTAGGGTGTGTGGCTGGCTGTAGTCTGTGTGGGTGGGTGGCTGTAGTCTGTGTGGGTGGGTGGATGTAGCCTGTGTGGGTGGGTGGCTGTAGCCTGTGTGGGTGGGTGGCTGTAGCCTGTGTGGGTGGGTGGCTGTAGTCTGTGTGGGTGGGTGGCTGTAGTCTGTGTGGGCGGGTGGCTGTAGTCTGTGTGGGCGGGTGGCTGTAGGGTGTGTGGGTGGGTGGCTGGCTGTAGTCTGTGTGGGTGGGTGGATGTAGTCTGTGTGGGCGGGTGGCTGTAGGGTGTGTGGGTGGGTGGCTGTAGGGTGTGTGGGTGGGTGGCTGTAGCCTGTGTGGGCGGGTGGCTGTAGTCTGTGTGGGTGGGTGGCTGTAGCCTGTGTGGGTGGGTGGCTGTAGCCTGTGTGGGTGGGTGGCTGTAGCCTGTGTGGGCGGGTGGCTGTAGCCTGTGTACGTGTGCCACTGTGTGTCTTATTACAGGATGTGTGTGTGGGTGGGTGGCTGTAGTCTGTGTGGGCGGGTGGCTGTAGGGTGTGTGGGTGGGTGGCTGTAGGGTGTGTGGGTGGCTGTAGCCTGTGTGGGTGGGTGGCTGTAGCCTGTGTGGGTGGGTGGCTGTAGCCTGTGTGGGCGGGTGGCTGTAGCCTGTGTACGTGTGCCACTGTGTGTCTTATTACAGGATGTGTGTGTGGGTGGGTGGCTGTAGTCTGTGTGGGCGGGTGGCTGTAGGGTGTGTGGGTGGGTGGCTGTAGGGTGTGTGGGTGGCTGTAGCCTGTGTGGGTGGGTGGCTGTAGCCTGTGTGGGTGGGTGGCTGTAGCCTGTGTGGGTGGGTGGCTGTAGCCTGTGTGGGTGGGTGGCTGTAGGGTGTGTGGGTGGGTGGCTGTAGTCTGTGTGGGCGGGTGGCTGTAGTCTGTGTGGGCGGGTGGCTGTAGGGTGTGTGGGTGGGTGGCTGGCTGTAGTCTGTGTGGGTGGGTGGATGTAGTCTGTGTGGGTGGGTGGCTGTAGGGTGAGTGGGTGGGTGGCTGTAGGGTGTGTGGGTGGGTGGCTGTAGTCTGTGTGGGCGGGTGGCTGTAGGGTGTGTGGGTGGGTGGCTGTAGGGTGTGTGGGTGGGTGGCTGTAGCCTGTGTGGGTGGGTGGCTGTAGGGTGTGTGGGTGGGTGGCTGTAGTCTGTGTGGGTGGGTGGCTGTAGTCTGTGTGGGCGGGTGGCTGTAGGGTGTGTGGGCGGGCGGCTGTAGGGTGTGTGGCTGGCTGTAGTCTGTGTGGGTGGGTGGATGTAGTCTGTGTGGGTGGGTGGCTGTAGTCTGTGTGGGTGGGTGGCTGTAGTCTGTGTGGGTGGGTGGATGTAGTCTGTGTGGGTGGGTGGCTGTAGGGTGGGTGGGTGGCTGTAGTCTGTGTGGGCGGGTGGCTGTAGTCTGTGTGGGCGGGTGGCTGTAGTCTGTGTGGGCGGGTGGCTGTAGGGTGTGTGGGTGGGTGGCTGTAGCCTGTGTGGGTGGGTGGCTGTAGCCTGTGTGGGTGGGTGGCTGTAGGGTGTGTGGGTGGGTGGGTGGGTGGCTGTAGCCTGTGTGGGTGGGTGGCTGTAGTCTGTGTGGGTGGGTGGCTGTAGCCTGTGTGGGTGGGTGGCTGTAGCCTGTGTGGGCGGGTGGCTGTAGTCTGTGTGGGTGGGTGGCTGTAGCCTGTGTGGGTGGGTGGCTGTAGCCTGTGTAGGTGGGTGGCTGTAGCCTGTGTGGGCGGGTGGCTGTAGCCTGTGTACGTGTGCCACTGTGTGTCTTATTACAGGATGGGGAGAAACGGTCATTTGACGGTCAACGTCTAATTTCCTTTCATTTGAAACATGTTTGCTATGGTCTGAGTCGAACAATACAGCCTTTATGAGAAAGGCATGTTTGGGAGAGAGACTGCAGATTGAGGAACCAGAGGGAACTGACACATGCTGTATCCCGTTTTACCAAGAGGGATCAGTGCTCGTTAGTAGTATATGCTTTGACAGAGTTGACATTTATAGTGGCCATTTTGTTGTGTTGTATTCAAAAGTTACTTAAGACTGTGAGAGATTAGTGTTATTTCTGTCTCACAGATGTGTTCTCTTTATATCAGCCAGGCCTGGTGAGCCATCCGAGGTTGAACAGTGTTAATACTGTATCTGTGGTCATTACTGGGCTGTTTCTCTGTTGTATCACTGTGGGAAACCAGGTTATATTACTGTGGGAAACCAGGTTATATTACTGGGGGAAACCAGGTTATATTACTGGGGGAAACCAGGTTACATTACTGTGGGAAACCAGGTTATATTACTGTGGGAAACCAGGTTATATTACTGGGGAAAACCAGGTTATATTACTGTGGTAAACCAGGTTATACTACTGTGGGAAACCAGGTTATATTACTGGGGGAAACCAGGTTATATTACTGGGGGAAACCAGGTTATATTACTGGGGGAAACCAGGTTATATTACTGGGGGAAACCAGGTTACATTACTGGGGGAAACCAGGTTATATTACTGGGGGAAACCAGGTTATATTACTGGGGGAAACCAGGTTATATTACTGTGGGAAACCAGGTTATATTACTGTGGGAAACCAGGTTATATTACTGGGGGAAACCAGGTTATATTACTGGGGGAAACCAGGTTATACTACTGTGGGAAACCAGGTTATACTACTGTGGGAAACCAGGTTATACTACTGTGGGAAACCAGGTTACACTGGGCTGTTTCTCTGTTATACTACTGTGGGAAACCAGGTTATACTACTGTGGGAAACCAGGTTATACTACTGTGGGAAACCAGGTTATATTACTGTGGGAAACCAGGTTATATTACTGTGGGAAACCAGGTTATATTACTGTGGGAAACCAGGTTATATTACTGTGGGAAACCAGGTTATATTACTGTGGGAAACCAGGTTATATTACTGTGGGAAACCAGGTTATACTACTGTGGGAAACCAGGTTATATTACTGTGGGAAACCAGGTTACACTGGGCTGTTTCTCTGTTATATTACTGTGGGAAACCAGGTTATAAATTTCAAGACTAAAGGCTGGTAAATGTTATCTGGATGTGGTTCTTGAGTGTGGTGTGTCCCAGAGTTTGTGTGGTGTGTCCCAGAGTGTGTGTGGTGTGTCCCAGAGTGTGTGTGGTGTGTCCCAGAGTGTGTGTGGTGTGTCCCAGAGTGTGTGTGGTGTGTCCCAGAGTGTGTGGGGTGTGTCCCAGAGTGTGTGGGGTGTGTCCCAGAGTGTGTGGGGTGTGTACCAGAGTGTGGTGTCCCAGAGTGTGGTGTCCCAGAGTGTGGTGTCCCAGAGTGTGGTGTCCCAGAGTGTGGTGTCCCAGAGTGTGGTGTCCCCCAGTGTGTGGGGTGTGTCCCCCAGTGTGTGGGGTGTGTCCCCCAGTGTGTGGGGTGTGTCCCCCAGTGTGTGGGGTGTGTCCCCCAGTGTGTGGGGTGTGTCCCAGAGTGTGTGGGGTGTGTCCCAGAGTGTGTGGGGTGTGAGTGGTTATCTGCATAGTGGAGTCTTTTGTTTAGACATGTAGCTAGCTAGCTAAACAATAACCCATGATCCCAACTCATAACGTTACTACCCTGCATGAATCTGCAGGTAGCTAACCAACCAGGTTCAATGGTAGCTAGCTAACATTAGACTATAACTAGCAATGCAAATGGCTCTGAGATACAAATAATATTACTGCACAGAATCATACATGTAGTGTTAGCTAGCTACCAGTACACTTTAACTTGAAATTACAATTACTTTCTAACACAATGGTCAGGTGTTCTGCCACTGTACTGTCTCTCTCTCTAGCTGTCTCTCTCTCTAGCTGTCTGTCTCTCTAGCTGTCTGTCTCTCTAGCTGTCTCTCTCTAGCTGTCTGTCTCTCTAGCTGTCTCTCTCTAGCTGTCTCTCTCTCTAGCTGTCTCTCTCTAGCTGTCTCTCTCTCTACCGGTCTCTCTCTACCTGTCTCTCTCTAGCTGTCTCTCTCTCTAGCTGTCTCTCTCTCTAGCTGTCTGTCTCTCTAGCTGTCTGTCTCTCTAGCTGTCTCTCTCTCTAGCTGTCTCTCTCTCTAGCTGTCTCTCTCTAGCTGTCTCTCTCTAGCTGTCTGTCTCTCTAGCTGTCTCTCTCTCTAGCTGTCTCTCTCTCTAGCTGTCTCTCTCTCTAGCTGTCTCTCTCTCTACCGGTCTCTCTCTACCTGTCTCTCTCTCTAGCTGTCTGTCTCTCTAGCTGTCTGTCTCTCTAGCTGTCTGTCTCTCTAGCTGTCTCTCTCTCTAGCTGTCTCTCTCTCTAGCTGTCTGTCTCTCTAGCTGTCTCTCTCTCTAGCTGTCTCTCTCTCTAGCTGTCTCTCTCTCTAGCTGTCTCTCTCTAGCTGTCTCTCTCTCTACCGGTCTCTCTCTACCTGTCTCTCTCTCTCTCTCTCTCTCTCACTGGCTGTGTCTCGCTCTCTCTCTCTCTCTTTCTCTGGCTGTGTCTCGCTCTCTCTCTCTCTCTCTCTCTCTCTCTCTCTCTCTCTCTCTCTCTCTCTGGCTGTGTCTCGCTCTCTCTCTCTCAATTCAATTCAAGGGCTTTATTGGCATGGGAAACATGTGTTAACATTGCCAAAGCAAGTGAGGTAGACAACATACAAAGTGAATATATAAAGTGAAAAACAACAAAAATGAACAGTAAACATTACACATACAGAAGTTTCAAAACAGTAAAGACATTACAAATGTCATATTATATATATATACAGTGTTCTAACAATGTACAAAAGGCTAAAGGACACAAGATAAAAATAAATAAGCATAAATATGGGTTGTATTTACAATGGTGTTTGTTCTTCACTGGTTGCCCTTTTCTCATGGCAACAGGTCACAAATCTTGCTGCTGTGATGGCACACTGTGGAATTTCACCCAGTAGATATGGGAGTTTTTCAAAATTGGATTTGTTTTCGAATTCTTTGTGGATCTGTGTAATCTGAGGGAAATATGTCTCTCTAATATGGTCATACATTGGGCAGGAGGTTAGGAAGTGCAGCTCAGTTTCCACCTCATTTTGTGGGCAGTGAGCACATAGCCTGTCTTCTCTTGAGAGCCAAGTCTGCCTACGGCGGCCTTTCTCAATAGCAAGGCTATGCTCACTGAGTCTGTACATAGTCAAGGCTTTCCTTAATTTTGGGTCAGTCACAGTGGTCAGGTATTCTGCCGCTGTATACTCTCTGTGTAGGGCCAAATAGCATTCTAGTTTGCTCTGTTTTTTTGTTAATTCTTTCCAATGTGTTAAGTAGTTATCTTTTTGTTTTCTCATGATTTGGTTGGGTCTAATTGTGCTGCTGTCCTGGGGCTCTGTAGTGTGTGTTTGTGTTTGTGAACAGAGCCCCAGGACCAGCTTGCTTAGGGGACTCTTCTCCAGGTTCATCTCTCTGTAGGTGATGGCTTTGTTATGGAAGGTTTGTGAATCGCTTCCTTTTAGGTGGTTGTAGAATTTAACAGCTCTTTTCTGGATTTTGATAATTAGTGGGTATCGGCCTAATTCTGCTCTGCATGCATTATTTGGTGTTCTACGTTGTACACGGAGGATATTTTTGCAGAATTCTGCGTGCAGAGTCTCAATTTGGTGTTTGTCCCATTTTGTGAAGTCTTGGTTGGTGAGCGGACCCCAGACCTCACAACCATAAAGGGCAATGGGCTCTATGACTGATTCAAGTATTTTTAGCCAAATCCTAATTGGTATGTTGAAATGTATGTTTCTTTTGATGGCATAGAATGCCCTTCTTGCCTTGTCTCTCAGATCGTTCACAGCTTTGTGGAAGTTACCTGTGGTGCTGATGTTTAGGCCAAGGTATGTATCGTTTTTTGTGTGCTCTAGGGCAACAGTGTCTAGATGGAATTTGTATTTGTGGTCCCGGTGACTGGACCTTTTTTGGAACACCATTATTTTGGTCTTACTGAGATTTACTGTCAGGGCCCAGGTCTGACAGAATCTGTGCATAAGATCTAGGTGCTGCTGTAGGGCCTCCTTGGTTGGTGACAGAAGCACCAGATCATCAGCAAACAGCAGACATTTGACTTCGGATTCTAGCAGGGGGAGGCCGGGTGCTGCAGATTTTTCTAGTGCCCTCGCCAATTCGTTGATATATATGTTGAAGAGGGTGGGGCTTAAGCTGCATCCCTGTCTAATCCCACGACCCTGTGTGAAGAAATGTGTGTGTGTTTTGCCAATTTTAACCGCACACTTGTTGTTTGTGTACATGGATTTTATAATGTCGTATGTTTTACCCCCAACACCACTTTCCATCAGTTTGTATAGCAGACCCTCATGCCAGATTGAGTCGAAGGCTTTTTTGAAATCAACAAAGCATGAGAAGACTTTGCCTTTGTTTTGGTTTGTTTGATTGTCAATTAGGGTGTGCAGGGTGAATACATGGTCTGTTGTACGGTAATTTGGTAAAAAGCCAATTTGACATTTGCTCAGTACATTGTTTTCTTTGAGGAAATGTACGAGTCTGCTGTTAATAATAATGCAGAGGATTTTCCCAAGGTTACTGTTGACACATATTCCACGGTAGTTATTGGGGTCAAATTTGTCTCCACTTTTGTGGATTGGGGTGATCAGTCCTTGGTTCCAAATATTGGGGAAGATGCCAGAGCTAAGTATGATGTTAGAGTTTTAGTATAGCCAATTGGAATTTGTTGTCTGTATATTTGATCATTTCATTGAGGATACCATCAACACCACAGGCCTTTTTGGGTTGGAGGGTTTTTATTTTGTCCTGTAACTCTTTCAATGTAATTGGAGAATCCAGTGGGTTCTGGTAGTCTTTAATAGTTGATTCTAAGATTTGTGTTTGATCATGTATATGTTTTTGCTCTTTATTCTTTGTTATAGAGCCAAAAAGATTGGAGAAGTGGTTTACCCATACATCTCCATTTTGGATAGATAATTCTTCGTGTTGTTCTTCTCTCTCTCGCTCGCTCTCTCTCTCTCTTGCTCTCTCGCTCTCTCTGGCTGTGTCTCGCTCTCTCTGGCTGTGTCTCGCTCTCTCTGGCTGTGTCTCGCTCTCTCTCTGGCTGTGTCTCGCTCTCTCTCTGGCTGTGTCTCGCTCTCTCTCTGGCTGTGTCTCGCTCTCTCTCTGGCTGTGTCTCGCTCTCTCTGGCTGCGTCTCGCTCTCTCTCTGGCTGTGTCTCGCTCTCTCTCTGGCTGCGTCTCGCTCTCTCTCTGGCTGTGTCTCGCTCTCTCTCTGGCTGCGTCTCGCTCTCTCTCTGGCTGTGTCTCGCTCTCTCTCTGGCTGTGAATCGCTCTCTCTCTGGCTGTGTCTCGCTCTCTCTCTGGCTGTGTCTCGCTCTCTCTCTGGCTGTGTCTCGCTCTCTCTCTGGCTGTGTCTCGCTCTCTCTCTGGCTGTGTCTCGCTCTCTCTCTGGCTGTGTCTCGCTCTCTCTCTGGCTGTGTTTCGCTCTCTCTCTGGCTGTGTCTCGCTCTCTCTCTGGCTGTGTCTCGCTCTCTCTCTGGCTCTCTCTGGCTGTGTCTCGCTCTCTCTCTGGCTGTGTCTCGCTCTCTCTCTGGCTGTGTCTCGCTCTCTCTCTGGCTGTGTCTCGCTCTCTCTCTGGCTGTGTCTCGCTCTCTCTCTGGCTCTCTGGCTGTGTCTCGCTCTCTCTCTGGCTGCGTCTCGCTCTCTCTCTGGCTGCGTCTCGCTCTCTCTCTGGCTGCGTCTCGCTCTCTCTCTGGCTGCGTCTCGCTCTCTCTCTGGCTGCGTCTCGCTCTCTCTCTGGCTGCGTCTCGCTCTCTCTCTGGCTCTCTCTGGCTGCGTCTCGCTCTCTCTCTGGCTCTCTCTGGCTGCGTCTCGCTCTCTCTCTGGCTCTCTCTGGCTGCGTCTCTGGCTCTCTCTGGCTGCGTCTCGCTCTCTCTGGCTCTCTCTGGCTGCGTCTCGCTCTCTCTCGCTCTCTCTCTGGCTCTCTCTGGCTCTCTCTCTGGCTCTCTCTGGCTCTCTCTGGCTCTCTCTCGCTCTCTCTCGCTCTCTCTCGCTGTCTCTGTCTCTCTCTCTCTCGCTGTCTCTGTCGCTCTGTGTCTGGCTCTCTCTGTCTCTCTGTCTGTGTGAGTTTCTATATTTATCTGCCCTAGGACAGTCAGATGGAGCTCCTGCCTGCAGTGCAGTGTATCACAGGGTTGGTTGGACAGCAGCTGTAGCCTCGTTTCAACTCCTCCGACTAGGGACTGTTGACACACAACCCTGGCTGTCTAACAAATGGCACCCTATTCCCTGTGTAGTGCACTACATGGCACCCTATTCCCTTGGTAGTGCACTACATGGCGCCCTACTCCCTGTGTAGTGCACTACATGGCACCCTATTCCCTGTGTGGTGCACTACATGGCACCCTATTCCCACAGCACCCCAGTCACCTACCAGACTGTGTTTACTCACTTAGTGACGGTCTGATGATACAACAACTCTGTAATCTGCCCTGTACCCTGCCCTGTGCCCTGCCCTGTGCCCTGCCCTGTGCCCTGCTCTGAACTCTGTGCCATGCTCTGTGCCCTGCTCTGAACTCTGTGCCATGCTCTGTGCCCTGCTCTGAACTCTGTGCCCTGCCCTGTGCCCTGCCCTGTGCCCTGCTCTGTGCCCTGCCCTGTGCCCTGCTCTGAACTCTGTGCCATGCCCTGTGCCCTGTTCTGAACTCTGATCCCTGCTCTGTGCCCTGCTCTGAGCCCTGCTCTGAACTCTGTGCCATGCTCTGTGCCATGCTCTGTGCCCTGCTCTGTGCCCTGCTCTGTGCCCTGCTCTGTGCCCTGCTCTGTGCCCTGCTCTGTGCCCTGCTCTGTGCCCTGCTCTGAGCCCTGCTCTGTGCCCTGCTCTGTGCCCTGCTTTGAGCCCTGCTCTGAGCCCTGCCCTGTGCCCTGCTCTGAACTCTGTGCCATGCTCTGTGCCCTGCTCTGAACTCTGTGCCATGCTCTGTGCCCTGCTCTGAACTCTGAGCCCTGTTCTGTGCCCTGCTCTGTGCCCTGCCCTGAACTCTGTGCCCTGCTCTGTGCCCTGCCCTGTGCCCTGCTCTGAACTCTGTGCCCTGCTCTGTGCCCTGCCCTACTCAGACTCACACCCAGGCCATGTGATGGTCTGTTCCTGTACCCTGCTCTGACAGAATCCTCCCTACTCAGACTCACACCCAGGCTACGTGATGGTCTGTTCCTGTACCCTGCTCTGACAGAATCCTCCCTACTCAGACTCACACCCAGGCCACGTGATGGTCTGTTCCTGTACCCTGCTCTGACAGAATCCTCCCTACTCAGACTCACACCCAGGCCACGTGATGGTCTGTTCCTGTACCCTGCTCTGACAGAATCCTCCCTACTCAGACTCACACCCAGGCCACCTGATGGTCTGTTCCTGTACCCTGCTCTGACAGAATCCTCCCTACTCAGACTCACACCCAGGCCACGTGATGGTCTGTTCCTGTACCCTGCTCTGACAGAATCCTCCCTACTCAGACTCACACCCAGGCCACCTGATGGTCTGTTCCTGTACCCTGCTCTGACAGAATCCTCCCTACTCAGACTCACACCCAGGCCACGTGATGGTCTGTTCCTGTACCCTGCTCTGACAGAATCCTCCCTACTCAGACTCACACCCAGGCCACCTGATGGTCTGTTCCTGTACCCTGCTCTGACAGAATCCTCCCTACTCAGACTCACACCCAGGCTACGTGATGGTCTGTTCCTGTACTGTAGCAGTTGGAATGCATCTGAGTGGCTGTGTGACTGTGTGTGTTGCTGCAGCAGTGAGATGGAGGGAAGATGAGAGAGTTGAGCCCTGCAGGGAGGCTGATAGACAGTGACATCAGAGATGGGTGATCAACGGGGGGGGGGGGAAGAGGCACATCAGTGACAGGCTGCCTTTGAACTGTCTGATAGCAGCAGCTCTCTGCAGCAGTGTTCCTCTCTTTAGTTGTCTGTCTGTTTCTGTCTATGACTTCTATCATCATCATCATAATCATTATTATCATCATTATCATCATTATCAACATCATTGTCAACATATTATGATGTTGAAGGCTCTAACGGTTAGTGTTTTTGTTGTTTCAGACGTTCAAACCTCTGGTGGGGAAGGCTACTCTGGGTTCCATCACGGCTGTAGAGTTCTTCTCTGACAGACAACTGGACTTCCTGTCTGACCACGGAGCATACCAGCCCTACCAGGTCAGTGGACACACACCCGTACACACATGATTACATATCTGTGGTCACTGGCTCGTCGGTGACACGGTCAAATGAAAGTTCTGGTGATCCTCATTCCATTATGGTGTCATTTCCTGCACCGCCAATCTGATATTATGGAGGAATTCTCCCAGGAGTCTCTGGGGAAAGACCTGTCTGTTTAGTTGGAGGAATTCTCCCAGGAGTCTCTGGAGAAAGACCTGTCTGTTTAGTTGGAGGAATTCTCCCAGGAGTCTCTGGAGAAAGACCTGTCTGTTTAGTTGGAGGAATTCTCCCAGGAGTCTCTGGAGAAAGACCTGTCTGTTTAGTTGGAGGAATTCTCCCAGGAGTCTCTGGAGAAAGACCTGTCTGTTTAGTTGGAGGAATTCTCCCAGGAGTCTCTGGAGAAAGACCTGTCTGTTTAGTTGGAGGAATTCTCCCAGGAGTCTCTGGAGAAAGACCTGTCTGTTTAGTTGGAGGAATTCTCCCAGGAGTCTCTGGAGAAAGACCTGTCTGTTTAGTTGGAGGAATTCTCCCAGGAGTCTCTGGAGAAAGACCTGTCTGTTTAGTTGGAGGAATTCTCCCAGGAGTCTCTGGAGAAAGACCTGTCTGTTTAGTTGCTCTTCTTTGACAGTGAAGATCAACGGTTGAATATCAGTGGGTCGGCTGTATCAGTGGGTCGGCTGTATCAGTGGGTCGGCTGTATCAGTGGGTCGGCTGTATCAGTGGGTCGGCTGTATCAGTGGGTCGGCTGTATCAGTGGGTCGGCTGTATCAGTGGGTCGGCTGTATCAGTGGGTCGGCTGTATCAGTGGGTCGGCTGTATCAGTGGGTCGGCTGTATCAGTGGGTCGGCTGTATCAGTGGGTCGGCTGTATCAGTGGGTCGGCTGTATCAGTTCAGTGGACCGGCTGTATCAGTTCAGTGGACCGGCTGTATCAGTTCAGTGGACCGGCTGTATCAGTTCAGTGGGCCGGCTGTATCAGTTCAGTGGACCGGCTGTATCAGTTCAGTGGACCGGCTGTATCAGTTCAGTGGACCGGCTGTATCAGTTCAGTGGGCCGGCTGTATCAGTTCAGTGGGCCGGCTGTATCAGTTCAGTGGGCCGGCTGTATCAGTTCAGTGGGCCGGCTGTATCAGTTCAGTGGGCCGGCTGTATCAGTTCAGTGGGCCGGCTGTATCAGTTCAGTGGGCCGGCTGTATCAGTTCAGTGGGCCGGCTGTATCAGTTCAGTGGGCCGGCTGTATCAGTTCAGTGGGCCGGCTGTATCAGTTCAGTGGGCCGGCTGTATCAGTTCAGTGGGCCGGCTGTATCAGTTCAGTGGGCCGGCTGTATCAGTTCAGTGGGCCGGCTGTATCAGTTCAGTGGGCCGGCTGTATCAGTTCAGTGGGCTGTATCAGTGGGTCGGCTGTATCAGTTCAGTGGGTCGGCAGTATCAGTTCAGTGGGTCGGCTGTATCAGTTCAGTGGGTCGGCTGTATCAGTTCAGTGGGTCGGCTGTATCAGTTCAGTGGGTCGGCTGTATCAGTCTTCTTTGACAGTGAAGATCAACGGTTGAATATCAGTGGGCCGGCTGTATCAGTGGGTCGGCTGTATCAGTTCAGTGGGTCGGCTGTATCAGTTCAGTGGGTCGGCTGTATCAGTGGGTCGGCTGTATCAGTGGGTCGGCTGTATCAGTGGGTCGGCTGTATCAGTTCAGTGGGTCGGCTGTATCAGTGAGTCGGCTGTATCAGTTCAGTGGGTCGGCTGTATCAGTTCGGTGGGTCGGCTGTATCAGTGGGTCGGCTGTATCAGTTCGGTGGGTCGGCTGTATCAGTTCAGTGGGTCGGCTGTATCGGTGGGTCGGCTGTATCAGTTCAGTGGGTCGGCTGTATCAGTTCGGTGGGTCGGCTGTATCAGTTCGGTGGGTCGGCTGTATCAGTGGGTCGGCTGTATCAGTTCGGTGGGTCGGCTGTATCAGTTCGGTGGGTCGGCTGTATCAGTTCGGTGGGTCGGCTGTATCAGTTCGGTGGGTCGGCTGTATCAGTTCGGTGGGCCGGCTGTATCAGTTCGGTCGGCCGGCTGTATCAGTTCGGTCGGCCGGCTGTATCAGTTCGGTGGGCCGGCTGTATCAGTTCGGTGGGCCGGCTGTATCAGTTCGGTGGGCCGGCTGTATCAGTTCGGTGGCCGGCTGTATCAGTTCGGTCGGCCGGCTGTATCAGTTCGGTGGGTCGGCTGTATCAGTTCGGTGGGTCGGCTGTATCAGTTCGGTGGGTCGGCTGTATCAGTTCGGTGGGCCGGCTGTATCAGTTCGGTGGGCCGGCTGTATCAGTTCGGTGGGCCGGCTGTATCAGTTCGGTGGGCCGGCTGTATCAGTTCGGTGGGCCGGCTGTATCAGTTCGGTGGGCCGGCTGTATCAGTTCGGTGGGCCGGCTGTATCAGTTCGGTGGGCCGGCTGTATCAGTTCGGTGGGTCGGCTGTATCAGTTCGGTGGGTCGGCTGTATCAGTTCGGTGGGTCGGCTGTATCAGTTCGGTGGGCCGGCTGTATCAGTTCGGTCGGCCGGCTGTATCAGTTCGGTCGGCCGGCTGTATCAGTTCGGTGGGCCGGCTGTATCAGTTCGGTGGGCCGGCTGTATCAGTTCGGTGGGCCGGCTGTATCAGTTCGGTCGGCCGGCTGTATCAGTTCGGTCGGCCGGCTGTATCAGTTCGGTCGGCCGGCTGTATCAGTTCGGTCGGCCGGCTGTATCAGTTCGGTGGGCCGGCTGTATCAGTTCGGTGGGCCGGCTGTATCAGTTCGGTGGGCCGGCTGTATCAGTTCGGTGGGCCGGCTGTATCAGTTCGGTGGGCCGGCTGTATCAGTTCGGTGGGCCGGCTGTATCAGTTCGGTGGGCCGGCTGTATCAGTTCGGTGGGCCGGCTGTATCAGTTCGGTGGGCCGGCTGTATCAGTTCGGTGGGCCGGCTGTATCAGTTCGGTGGGCCGGCTGTATCAGTTCGGTGGGCCGGCTGTATCAGTTCGGTGGGCCGGCTGTATCAGTTCGGTGGGCCGGCTGTATCAGTTCGGTGGGTCGGCTGTATCAGTTCGGTGGGTCGGCTGTATCAGTTCGGTGGGTCGGCTGTATCAGTTCGGTGGGCCGGCTGTATCAGTTCAGTGGGCCGGCTGTATCAGTTCGGTGGGCCGGCTGTATCAGTTCGGTGGGCCGGCTGTATCAGGATGCAGCTTTAATATGACTTAAGGTGGATCATTAGTTTGTTTCAGAGACAGGAAGGAGAGGATGGACAGTGTGTTTCAGAGACAGGAAGGAGAGGAGGGACAGTGCGTTTCAGAGACAGGAAGGAGAGGAGGGGACGGTGTGTTTCAGACACAGGAAGGAGAGGGGACAGTGTGTTTCAGAGACAGGAAGGAGAGGAGGGACAGTGTGTTTCAGAGACAGGAAGGAGAGGAGGGACAGTGTGTTGATGGGGGATTGTTGTGAGGAGATGGGGGCTTGTTGTAAGGAGATGGGGGGTTGTTGTGAGGAGATGGGGGGTTGTTGTGAGGAGATGGGGGGTTGTTGTGAGGAGATGGGGGGTTGTTGTGAGGAGATGGGGGGTTGTTGTGAGGAGATGGGGGGTTGTTGTGAGGAGATGGGAGGTTGTTGTGAGAGGTTGAGGGGCTGGGGGTTGTTGTGAGAGGTTGAGGGGCTGGGGGTTGTTGTGAGAGGTTGAGGGGCTGGGGGTTGTTGTGAGAGGTTGAGGGGCTGGGGGTTGTTGTGAGAGGTTGAAGGGCTGGGGGTTGTTGTGAGAGGTTGAGGGGCTGGGGGTTGTTGTGAGAGGTTGAGGGGCTGGGGGTTGTTGTGAGAGGTTGAGGGGCTGGGGGGTTGTTGTGAGAGGTTGAGGGGCTGGGGGTTGTTGTGAGAGGTTGAGGGGCTGGGGGTTGTTGTGAGGAGATGGGGGGGTTGTTGTGAGAGGTTGAGGGGCTGGGGGTTGTTGTGAGAGGTTGAGGGGCTGGGGGTTGTTGTGAGGAGATGGGGGGGTTGTTGTGAGAGGTTGAGGGGCTGGGGGTTGTTGTGAGGAGATGGGGGGGTTGTTGTGAGAGGTTGAGGGGCTGGGGGTTGTTGTGAGAGGTTGAGGGGCTGGGGGTTGTTGTGAGGAGATGGGGGGGTTGTTGTGAGAGGTTGAGGGGCTGGGGGTTGTTGTGAGAGGTTGAGGGGCTGGGGGTTGTTGTGAGAGGTTGAGGGGCTGGGGGTTGTTGTGAGAGGTTGAGGGGCTGGGGGTTGTTGTGAGAGGTTTAGGGGCTGGGGGTTGTTGTGAGGAGATGGGGGGGTTGTTGTGAGAGGTTGAGGGGCTGGGGGTTGTTGTGAGAGGTTGAGGGGCTGGGGGTTGTTGTGAGAGGTTGAGGGGCTGGGGGTTGTTGTGAGAGGTTGAGGGGCTGGGGGTTGTTGTGAGGAGATGGGGGGGTTGTTGTGAGGAGATCAAAATCAAATCAAATTTATTTGTCACATACACATGGTTAGCAGATGTTAATGCGAGTGTAGCGAAATGCTTGTGCTTCTAGTTCCGACAATGCAGTAATAACGAACAAGTAATCTAACTAACAATTCCAAAAAAAACGACTGTCTTATACACAGTGTAAGGGGATAAAGAATATGTACATAAGGATATATGAATGAGTGATGGTACAGAGCAGCATAGGCAAGATACAGTAGATGATATCGAGTACAGTATATACATATGAGATGAGTATGTAAACCAAGTGGCATAGTTAAAGTGGCTAGTGATACATGTATTACATAAGGATGCAGTCGATGATATAGAGTACAGTATCTACGTATGCATATGAGATGAATAATGTAGGGTAAGTAACATTATATAAGGTAGCATTGTTTAAAGTGGCTAGTGATATATTTACATCATTTCCCATCAATTCCCATGATTAAAGTGGCTGGAGTAGAGTCAGTGGCATTGACAGTGTGTTGGCAGTAGCCACTCAATGTTAGTGGTGGCTGTTTAACAGTCTGATGGCCTTGAGATAGAAGCTGTTTTTCAGTCTCTCGGTCCCAGCTTTGATGCACCTGTACTGACCTCGCCTTCTGGATGACAGCGGGGTGAACAGGCAGTGGCTCGGGTGGTTGATGTCCTTGATGATCTTTATGGCCTTCCTGTAGCATCGGGTGGTGTAGGTGTCCTGGAGGGCAGGTAGTTTGCCCCCGGTGATGCGTTGTGCAGACCTCACTACCCTCTGGAGAGCCTGGGGGGGTTGTTGTGAGGAGATGGGGGGGTTGTTGTGAGGAGATGGGGGGGTTGTTGTGAGAGGTTGAGGGGCTGGAGGTTGTTGTGAGAGGTTGAGGGGCTGGGGGTTGTTGTGAGAGGTTGAGGGGCTGGGGGTTGTTGTGAGAGGTTGAGGGCTGGGGGTTGTTGTGAGAGGTTGAGGAGATGGGAGGTTGTTGTGAGAGGTTGAGGGGCTGGGGGTTGTTGTGAGGAGATGGGGGGGTTGTTGTGAGAGGTTGAGGGGCTGGTGGTTGTTGTGAGGAGATGGGGGGGTTGTTGTGAGGAGATGGGGGGGTTGTTGTTAGGAGATGGGGGGTTGTTGTGAGAGGTTTAGGGGCTGGGGGTTGTTGTGAGAGGTTGAGGGGCTGGGGGTTGTTGTGAGAGGTTGAGGGGCTGGGGGTTGTTGTGAGAGGTTGAGGGGCTGGGGTTGTTGTGAGGAGATGGGGGGGTTGTTGTGAGAGGTTGAGGGGCTGGGGGTTGTTGTGAGGAGATGGGGGGGTTGTTGTGAGGAGATGGGGGGGTTGTTGTGAGAGGTTTAGGGGCTGGGGGTTGTTGTGAGAGGTTTAGGGGCTGGGGGTTGTTGTGAGAGGTTGAGGGGCTGGGGGTTGTTGTGAGAGGTTGAGGGGCTGGGGGTTGTTGTGAGGAGATGGGGGGGTTGTTGTGAGAGGTTGAGGGGCTGGGGGTTGTTGTGAGGAGATGGGGGGGTTGTTGTGAGGAGATGGGGGGGTTGTTGTTAGGAGATGGGGGGTTGTTGTGAGAGGTTTAGGGGCTGGGGGTTGTTGTGAGAGGTTGAGGGGCTGGGGGTTGTTGTGAGGAGATGGGGGGGGTTGTTGTGAGGAGATGGGGGGTTGTTGTGAGGAGATGGGGGGGTTGTTGTGAGGAGATGGGGGGGTTGTTGTGAGAGGTTGAGGGGCTGGGGGTTGTTGTGAGGAGATGGGGGGGGTTGTTGTGAGAGGTTTAGGGGCTGGGGGTTGTTGTGAGGAGATGGGGGGGTTGTTGTGAGGAGATGGGGGGGGTTGTTGTGAGGAGATGGGGGGGGTTGTTGTGAGGAGATGGGGGGGTTGTTGTGAGGAGATGGGGGGGTTGTTGTGAGGAGATGGGGGGGGTTGTTGTGAGGAGATGGGGGGGGTTGTTGTGAGGAGATGGGGGGGGTTGTTGTGAGGAGATGGGGGGTTGTTGTGAGGAGATGGGGGGGTTGTTGTGAGGAGATGGGGGGGGTTGTTGTGAGGAGATGGGGGGTTGTTGTGAGGAGATGGGGGGGGTTGTTGTGAGGAGATGGGGGGGGTTGTTGTGAGGAGATGGGGGGGTTGTTGAGAGGTTGAGGGACTATGCTGCTGTATGAGTCATTTCATAGATGAGAACACATTATAGTGACTCATATGTCCTGAATGCAGACCAGAGGACAGTTGGCTGCTTCCTTCCTTCTGTGTGGTGTTGATGCTGAGCCTCTTTAGTGGGTAGATAGATGCTACATCTCCCCCTGTCTCTCTTTCTCTCTCTCTCCCTCTCTCTCTCTGTGTTTACAGGTCTTCAGTGGGTAGATAGATGCTACATCTCTGTCGCTCTCTCTGTCTCTGTCGCTCCTTCTCTCTGTGTCTCTCTCTCTCTCTCTCTCTCTTTCTCTCTGTGTCTCTCTCTCTCTCTCTCCCTCTCTCTCTCTGTGTTTACAGGTCTTCAGTGGGTAGATAGATGCTACATCTCTGTCGCTCTCTCTGTCTCTGTCTCTCCTTCTCTCTGTGTCTCTCTCTCTCTCTCTCTTTCTCTCTGTGTGTCTCTCTCTCTCTCTCTCTCTGTCTCTCTGTCTCTCTCTCTCTGTGTGTGTGTGTGTTTTTACAGGTCTTCAGTGGGTAGATACACTGAACAAAAATATAAACTCAACATGTAAAGTGCTGGTCCTGTCATGACGTTGGTCTTGGGGGTAGGTTTATGACAGTCATGAATACCCCCCCCCCCCCCTTTTCCTCTCTTTACCCTACTGAGGTTACATTTGAAAATCCCTTGGTTAACATAGAGATTCTGGGAACATCAGAAGGTGGGGGGGAGTGAACTATATTCTGGTAATCCGACCAATTGAACATATGCGTTGGTACTTAATGAATATGATGTCAGTTCGGTTGTCATCTGAGACATTCTCATCAATGATAAGATGACAAACTCTACAGTGGAAAGTCTGCACATTGTAGTTATCGGATTCACATGGAATTGTTGTTCAATTTAAATGTGTGAATATTAAATTATTGGTGAAGAGATGAAATGTAATTTTAGCTTCCAAATGAGAGATTTGGGTTTTCATAAGGTAGGGCTCTGCTCAATCAGTGCCCCCCCCCCCCCCCAGAAGCTCCAGAAGCTGTTTAGGTCAGTGATCTCATGTCCAGAAGCTGTTTAGGTCAGTGATCTCATGTCCAGAAGCTGTTTAGGTCAGTGATCTCATGTCCAGAAGCTGTTTAGGTCAGTGATCTCATGTCCAGAAGCTGTTTAGGTCAGTGATCTCATGTCCAGAAGCTGTTTAGGTCAGTGATCTCATGTCTAGAAGCTGTTTAGGTCAGTGATCTCATGTCCAGAAGCTGTATAGGTCAGTGATCTCATGTCCAGAAGCTGTATAGGTCAGTGATCTCTGTTCTCATGTCCAGAAGCTGTTTAGGTCAGTGATCTCTGTTCTCATGTCTAGAAGCTGTTTAGGTCAGTGATCTCTGTTCTCAAAGATGTGTCTCAGAGGACAGTATAACAACTAGTATCTACTGCAGAGTCATCTCAGATATGTGTCTCAGAGGACAGTATAACAACTAGTATCTACTGCAGAGTCATCTCAGATATGTGTCTCAGAGGACAGTATAACAACTAGTATCTACTGCAGAGTGATCTCAGATATGTGTCTCAGAGGACGTATCTACTGCAGAGTCATCTCAGATATGTGTCTCAGAGGACAGTATAACAACTAGTATCTACTGCAGAGTCATCTCAGATATGTGTCTCAGAGGACGTATCTACTGCAGAGTCATCTCAGATATGTGTCTCAGAGGACAGTATAACAACTAGTATCTACTGCAGAGTCATCTCAGATATGTGTCTTTGAGGACAGTATAACAACTAGTATCTACTGCAGAGTCATCTCAGATGTGTCAGAGGACGTATCCACTGCAGAGTGATCTCAGATGTGTGTCAGAGGACGTATCCACTGCAGAGTGATCTCAGATGTGTCAGAGGACGTATCCACTGCAGAGTCATCTCAGATGTGTGTCTCAGAGGACATATCCACTGCAGAGTGATCTCAGATGTGTCAGAGGACTTGGCCCATGTCTGGAGGAATATGTGATGCCACAGTAGAATCGCTCACGGTGACAGAGCAGGGACTGGTGAGGAACACCTCTGATCAGTAAGTTACCACAGTCTTACTAACATCCTGCTCTGACCGGTTGCTAGTGAAAGTCAGTCTGGTACGGATTCTACTGTTTTTACAGGAGGATATGTGGAGGTCTGTAGGGCAGGGTGGAGGAGAACAGGAGGATATGTGGAGGTCTGTAGGGCAGGGTGGTGGAGAACAGGAGGATATGTGGAGGTCTGCAGGGTGGAGAACAGGGGGATATGTGGAGGTCTGTAGGGTGGAGGAGGACAGGAGGATATGTGGAGGTCTGTAGGGTGGAGGAGAACAGGAGGATATGTGGAGGTCTGTAGGGTGGAGGAGAACAGGAGGATATGTGGAGGTCTGTAGGGTGGAGGAGGACAGGAGGATTTGTGGAGGTCTGTAGGGCAGGGTGGAGGAGAACAGGAGGATATGTGGAGGTCTGTAGGGCAGGGTGGAGGAGAACAGGAGGATATGTGGAGGTCTGTAGGGTGGAGGAGAACAGGAGGATATGTGGAGGTCTGTAGGGTGGAGGAGGACAGGAGGATATGTGGAGGTCTGTAGGGTGGAGGAGGACAGGAGGATATGTGGAGGTCTGTAGGGTGGAGGAGGACAGGAGGATATGTGGAGGTCTGTAGGGTGGAGGAGGACAGGAGGATATGTGGAGGTATGTAGGGTGGAGGAGGACAGGAGGATATGTGGAGGTCTGTAGGGCAGGGTGGAGGACAGGAGGATATGTGGAGGTCTGTAGGGCAGGGTGGAGGATATGTGGAGGTCTGTAGGGTGGAGGAGAACAGGAGGATATGTGGAGGTCTGTAGGGCAGGGTGGAGGACAGGAGGATATGTGGAGGTCTGTAGGGCAGGGTGGAGGACAGGAGGATATGTGGAGGTCTGTAGGGCAGGGTGGAGGAGAACAGGAGGATATGTGGAGGTCTGTAGTGTGGAGGACAGGAGGATATGTGGAGGTCTGTAGGGCAGGATGGAGGACAGGAGGATATGTTGGCCAAGCCTACTTGGCCACTGTTAAAACTAAATTAAAGTGGGTACAGCCTCAGTGTTCACAGTAAAACTGTAACTTAAAGTGGGTACAGCCTCAGTGTTCACAGTAAAACTGTAACTTAGTGGGTACAGCCTCAGTGTTCACAGTAAAACTGTAACTTAGTGGGTACAGCCTCAGTGTTCAGAGTAAAACTGTAACTTAGTGGGTACAGCCTCAGTGTTCACAGTAAAACTGTAACTTAAAGCAGGTACAGCCTCAGTGTTCACAGTAAAACTGTAACTGAAAGCAGGTACAGCCTCAGTGTTCACAGTAAAACTGTAACTTAAAGCAGGTACAGCCTCAGTGTTCACAGTAAAACTGTAACTTAAAGCAGGTACAGCCTCGGTGTTCACAGTAAAACTGTAACTTAAAGTGGGTACAGCCTCAGTGTTCACAGTAAAACTGTAACTTAGTGGGTACAGCCTCAGGGTTCACAGTAAAACTGTAACTTAGTGGGTACAGCCTCAGTGTTCACAGTAAAACTGTAACTTAGTGGGTACAGCCTCAGTGTTCACAGTAAAACTGTAACTTAGTGGGTACAGCCTCGGTGTTCACAGTAAAACTGTAACTTAGTGGGTACAGCCTCGGTGTTCACAGTAAAACTGTAACTTAAAGTGGGTACAGCCTCGGTGTTCACAGTAAAACTGTAACTTAGTGGGTACAGCCTCAGTGTTCACAGTAAAACTGTAACTTAGTGGGTACAGCCTCAGGGTTCACAGTAAAACTGTAACTGAAAGCAGGTACAGCCTCAGGGTTCACAGTAAAACTGTAACTGAAAGCAGGTACAGCCTCAGTGTTCACAGTAAAACTGTAACTTAAAGCAGGTACAGCCTCAGTGTTCACAGTAAAACTGTAACTTAGTGGGTACAGCCTCAGTGTTCACAGTAAAACTGTAACTTAGTGGGTACAGCCTCAGTGTTCACAGTAAAACTGTAACTTAAAGCAGGTACAGCCTCAGTGTTCACAGTAAATCACCCGCTGGAAGTTGCACAGAATTTTTGCCCTGCATTACTCATCTCATATGTATATACTGTACTCTATACCATCTACTGTATCTTGCCATAATGTATCACTAGCCACTTTAAACTATGCCACTTTTATATGTTTACATACCCTACATTACTCATCTCATATGTATATACTGTACTCTATACCATCTACTGTATCAGGCCTATGCCGTTCTGTATCATCACTCATTCATATATCTTTATGTACATATTCTTCATCCCTTTACACTTGTGTCTATAAGGTAGTAGTTTTGGAATTGTTAGGTTAGATTACTCGTTGGTTATAACTGCATTGTCGGAACTAGAAGCACAAGCATTTCGCTACACTTGCATTAACATCTGCTAACCATGTGTATGTGACAAATACAATTTGATTTGATAGCAGTAAAAACTGTAACATAGAGGCTGAGAATGTCAGAGGAAAGAAGGTGACTGTAGTAGGGTGAATGTAGCAGGGTGACTGTAGCAAGGTAGCAGGGTAGTAAGGTGACTGTAGCAGGGTAGCGAGTTGAATGTAGCAGGGTAGCGAGTTGAATGTAGCAGGGTGACTGTAGCAGGGTACTGAGGTGACTGTAGCAGGGTAGTGAGGTGACTGTAGCAGGGTGACTAGCAGGGTGGTGAGGTGACTGTAGCAGGGTGGTGAGGTGACGTGACTGTAGCAGGGTGGGGGTCGCAGGGTAGTGAGGTGACTGTAGCAGGGTAGCGAGGTGACTAGCAGGGTGACTGTAGCAGGGTAGTGAGGTGACTGTAGCAGAGTGACTGTAGCAGGGTGGTGAGGTGACTGTAGCAGAGTGACTGTAGCAGGGTGGTGAGGTGACTGTAGCAGAGTGACTGTAGCAGGGTAGTGAGGTGACTGTAGCAGGGTAGTGAGGTGACTGTAGCAGGGTGACTGTAGCAGGGTAGTGAGGTGACTGTAGCAGGGTGACTGTAGCAGGGTAGTGAGGTGACTGTAGCAGGGTGACTGTAGCAGGGTGGTGAGGTGACTGTAGCAGGGTAGTGAGGTGACTGTAGCAGGGTAGTGAGGTGACTGTAGCAGGGTAGTGAGGTGACTGTAGCAGGGTAGTAAGGTGACTGTAGCAGGGTAGTGAGGTGACTGTAGCAGGGTGACTGTAGCAGGGTAGTGAGGTGACTGTAGCAGGGTAGGGGTAGGGACTTCAGCTGTTGGCTCTGCTACACAACAGTCTCCCTCAGTGATCCAGAACTGACAGTGCTACTCTGTTCTGTAGCACCAACACAACTTAATGGCTTTCCCTGGAAGGAAGGCAGGGCTGCACAGACAAAGCCCCCTCTGTCTCACAGCTCTCCTTTTCTCTCACACGCTAGTGTTCATTTGGGTCTCTGTCCTTCGCTCAGGGTAGTATCATGTTACTATAGCGACACTCCGTGAACACACACACACTCACTATGGGCGTTCAACATTACATTTAGCCAGCAACATAAGATCATGCTTTAGTCATGCAGAGCCCAGAACATTACAGGAGAAACCAGAAACAACACCACACTGTAGCCTTGTATCATATTACCGTAGCAACAGCCCCCCCCCCCACATTTCTGTGTTTCACTCGGCAGCCATATTTATTACATCGCCCCAGCAACAAGACATTTACTCACGACACTCATACTGGGTTGCCATAGTATCGGACCCAGTTGCTAAACTGGGAGTATAAAGTCTGAATCACCTCCTCCTCCTAGACACCACCACCTCCTCCTAGACACCACCACCACTTCCTAGACACCACCACCTCCTCCTAGACACCACCTCCTCCTCCTAGACACCTCCTCCTAGACACCTCCTCCTAGACACCTCCTCCTAGACACCTCCTCCTAGACACCACCACCTCCTCCTAGACACCACCACCTCCTCCTAGACACCACCACCTCCTCCTAGACACCACCACCTCCTCCTAGACACCACCACCTCCTCCTAGACACCTCCTCCTAGACACCACCACCTCCTCCTAGACACCTCCTCCTAGACACCACCTCCTCCTAGACACCAGCACCTCCTCCTAGACACCACCTCCTCCTCCTAGACTACTCCTCCTAGACTACTCCTCCTAGACACCTCCTCCTAGACACCACCACCTCCTCCTAGACACCACCACCTCCTCCTAGACACCACCACCACTTCCTAGACACCACCACCACTTCCTAGACACCACCACCTCCTCCTAGACACCACCTCCTCCTAGACACCACCTCCTCCTCCTAGACACCTCCTCCTAGACACCTCCTCCTAGACACCTCCTCCTAGACACCTCCTCCTAGACACCTCCTCCTAGACACCTCCTCCTAGACACCACCACCTCCTCCTAGACACCTCCACCTCCTCCTAGACTACTCCTCCTAGACACCTCCTCCTAGACACCACCACCTCCTCCTAGACACCACCACCTCCTCATAGACACCACCTCCTCCTCCTAGACACCTCCTCCTAGACACCACCACCACCTCCTAGACACCAGCACCTCCTCCTAGACACCACCTCCTCCTCCTAGACTACTCCTCCTAGACTACTCCTCCTAGACACCTCCTCCTAGACACCACCACCTCCTCCTAGACACCACCACCTCCTCCTAGACACCACCTCCTCCTCTTAGACTACTCCTCCTAGACTACTCCTCCTAGACACCTCCTCCTAGACACCACCACCTCCTCCTAGACACCACCACCTCCTCCTAGACACCACCACCTCCTCCTAGACTACTCCTCCTAGACTACTCCTCCTAGACTACTCCTCCTAGACTACTCCTCCTAGACACCTCCTACTAGACACCTCCTCCTAGACACCACCACCTCCTCCTAGACACCACCACCACTTTCTAGACACCACCACCTCCTCCTAGACACCACCACCTCCTCCTAGACACCACCTCCTCCTCCTAGACACCTCCTCCTAGACACCTCCTCCTAGACACCTCCTCCTAGACACCTCCTCCTAGACACCTCCTAGACACCACCACCTCCTCCTAGACACCACCACCTCCTCCTAGACACCACCACCTCCTCCTAGACACCACCACCACCTCCTAGACACCACCTCCTCCTCCTAGACACCTCCTCCTAGACACCTCCTAGACACCACCACCTCCTCCTAGACACCAGCACCTCCTCCTAGACACCACCTCCTCCTCCTAGACTACTCCTCCTAGACTACTCCTCCTAGACACCTCCTCCTAGACACCACCACCTCCTCCTAGACACCACCACCTCCTCCTAGACACCACCTCCTCCTCCTAGACTACTCCTCCTAGACTACTCCTCCTAGACTACTCCTCCTAGACACCTCCTCCTAGACACCTCCTCCTAGACACCTCCTCCTAGACACCTCCTCCTAGACACCACCACCACTTCCTAGACACCACCACCTCCTCCTAGACACCACCTCCTCCTCCTAGACACCTCCTCCTAGACACCTCCTCCTAGACACCTCCTCCTAGACACCTCCTCCTAGACACCTCCTCCTAGACACCTCCTCCTAGACACCGCCTAGACACCACCACCTCCTCCTAGACACCACCACCTCCTCCTAGACACCACCACCACCTCCTAGACACCACCACCTCCTCCTAGACACCGGCACCTCCTCCTAGACACCACCTCCTCCTCCTAGACTACTCCTCCTAGACTACTCCTCCTAGACACCTCCTCCTAGACACCACCACCTCCTCCTAGACACCACCACCTCCTCCTAGACACCACCTCCTCCTCCTAGACACCTCCTCCTAGACACCACCACCTCCTCCTAGACACCACCACCTCCTCCTAGACTCCTCCTAGACTACTCCTCCTAGACACCACCACCTCCTCCTAGACACCAGCACCACCTCCTCCTAGACTACTCCTCCTAGACTACTCCTCCTAGACACCTCCTCCTAGACACCACCACCTCCTCCTAGACACCACCACCTCCTCCTAGACACCACCTCCTCCTCCTAGACTACTCCTCCTAGACACCTCCTCCTAGACACCACCACCTCCTCCTAGACACCTCCTCCTAGACACCACCACCTCCTCCTAGACACCACCACCTCCTCCTAGACACCACCTCCTCCTCCTAGACACCACCACCTCCTCCTAGACACCACCACCTCCTCCTAGACTCCTCCTCCTAGACTACTCCTCCTAGACTCCTCCTCAGAAAGGAGGACTAAGGCATCTTTAAAAAATTATATTAAGAGCCTTGGTCCTCCTTTGTTTTAATCAGTTATTTGACGACGTGAGATATTTAATATAGTTTGGTCTAAAAAGGATCACTTTTTCTTTTATGAAATTCACTGAGTAGGATGGTCCTCCCCTTCCTCCTCTGAGGAGCCTCCACTGATATGCATCTTGTCCTTGTTGTCTAGCTAGACACCTTGTTTCTCTGTTATATTGCTGCTCTTATCCAGCTAGACACCATGCTGCTCTTATCCAGCTAGACACCATGCTGTTCTTATCCAGCTAGACACCATGCTGTTCTTATCCAGCTAGACATCATGCTGCTCTTTGTTATATTGCTGCTCTTATCCAGCTAGACACCATGCTGCTCTTATCCAGCTAGACACCATGCTGCTCTTATCCAGCTAGACACCATGCTGCTCTTATCCAGCTAGACACCATGCTGCTCTTTGTTATATTGCTGCTCTTATCCAGCTAGACACCATGCTGCTCTTATCCAGCTAGACACCATGCTGTTCTTATCCAGCTAGACACCATGCTGTTCTTATCCAGCTAGACACCATGCTGCTCTTATCCAGCTAGACACCATGCTGCTCTTATCCAACTTGACACCGTGCTGCTCTTATCCAGCTAGACACCGTGCTGCTCTTATCCAACTTGACACCGTGCTGCTCTTATCCAGCTAGACACTGTGCTGCTCTTATCCAGCTAGACACCGTGCTGCTCTTATCCAGCTAGACACCGTGCTGCTCTTATCCAGCTAGATACCATACTGCTCTTATCCAGCTAGATACCATGCTGCACTTATCCAGCTAGACACCATGATAATCTTATCCAGCTAGACACCATGTTTCTCTGTTATATTGCTGATTTTATCCAGCTAGACACCATGCTGCTCTTATCCAACTTGACACCATGCTGCTCTTATCCAGCTAGACACCATGATTATCTTATCCAGCTAGACACCATGTTTCTCTGTTATATTGCTGATTTTGTCCAGCTAGACACCATGCTGCTCTTATCCAGCTAGACACCATGCTGCTCTTATCCAACTTGACACCGTGCTGCTCTTATCCAGCTAGACACCGTGCTGCTCTTATCCAACTTGACACCGTGCTGCTCTTATCCAGCTAGACACTGTGCTGCTCTTATCCAGCTAGACACCGTGCTGCTCTTATCCAGCTAGACACCGTGCTGCTCTTATCCAGCTAGACACCGTGCTGCTCTTGTCCAGCTAGACACCGTGCTGCTCTTATCCAGCTAGACACCGTGCTGCTCTTATCCAGCTAGACACCGTGCTGCTCTTATCCAGCTAGACACCATGTTTCTCTGTTATATTGCTGATTTTGTCCAGCTAGACACCATGCTGCTCTTGTCCAGCTAGACACTGTGCTGATCTTGTCCAGCTAGACACCGTGCTGCTCTTATCCAGCTAGACACCGTGCTGCTCTTATCCAGCTAGACACCGTGCTGCTCTTGTCCAGCTAGACACCGTGCTGCTCTTGTCCAGCTAGACACCGTGCTGCTCTTGTCCAGCTAGACACCGTGCTGCTCTTGTCCAGCTAGACACCGTGCTGCTCTTGTCCAGCTAGACACCGTGCTGCTCTTGTCCAGCTAGACACCGTGCTGCTCTTGTCCAGCTAGACACCGTGCTGCTCTTGTCCAGCTAGACACCGTGCTGCTCTTGTCCAGCTAGACACCGTGCTGCTCTTGTCCAGCTCGACACCGTGCTGCTCTTGTCCAGCTCGACACCGTGCTGCTCTTTGTTATATTGCTGCTCTTATCCAGCTAGACACCATGCTGTTCTTATCCAGCTAGACACCATGCTGCTCTTTGTTATATTGCTGCTCTTATCCAGCTAGACACCATGCTGTTCTTATCCAGCTAGACACCATGCTGTTCTTATCCAGCTAGACACCATGCTGTTCTTATCCAGCTAGACACCATGCTGCTCTTATCCAGCTAGACACCATGCTGCTCTTATCCAGCTAGACACCATGCTGCTCTTTGTTATATTTGCTGCTCTTATCCAGCTAGACACCATGCTGCTCTTATCCAGCTAGACACCATGCTGCTCTTATCCAGCTAGACACCATGCTGCTCTTATCCAGCTAGACACCATGCTGCTCTTATTCAGCTAGACACCATGCTGCTCTTATTCAGCTAGACACCATGCTGCTCTTATCCAGCAAGACACCATGCTGCTCTTATCCAGCTAGACACCATGCTGCTCTTATCCAGCTAGACACCATGCTGCTCTTTGATATATTGCTGCTCTTATCCAGCTAGACACCATGCTGCTCTTATCCAGCTAGACACCATGCTGTTCTTATCCAGCTAGACACCATGCTGTTCTTATCCAGCTAGACACCATGCTGCTCTTATCCAGCTAGACACCATGCTGCTCTTATTCAGCTAGACACCATGCTGCTCCTATTCAGCTAGACACCATGCTGCTCTTATCCAACTTGACACCGTGCTGCTCTTATCCAGCTAGACACCTTGCTGCTCTTATCCAGCTAGACACCGTGCTGCTCTTATCCAGCTAGACACTGTGCTGCTCTTATCCAGCTAGACACCATGCTGCTCTTATCCAGCTAGACACCATGCTGCTCTTATCCAGCTAGATACCATGCTGCACTTATCCAGCTAGACACCATGATTATCTTATCCAGCTAGACACCATGTTTCTCTGTTATATTGCTGATTTTATCCAGCTAGACACCATGCTGCTCTTATCCAGCTAGACACCATGCTGCTCTTATCCAGCTAGACACCATGTTTCTCTGTTATATTGCTGATTTTGTCCAGCTAGACACCATGTTGCTCTTATCCAGCTAGACACCATGCTGCTCTTATCCAGCTAGACACCGTGCTGCTCTTATCCAGCTAGACACCGTGCTGCTCTTGTCCAGCTAGACACCGTGCTGCTCTTGTCCAGCTAGACACCGTGCTGCTCTTGTCCAGCTAGACACCGTGCTGCTCTTGTCCAGCTAGACACCGTGCTGCTCTTGTCCAGCTAGACACCGTGCTGCTCTTATCCAGCTAGACACCGTGCTGCTCTTGTCCAGCTAGACACCGTGCTGCTCTTGTCCAGCTAGACACCGTGCTGCTCTTGTCCAGCTAGACACCGTGCTGCTCTTGTCCAGCTAGACACCGTGCTGCTCTTGTCCAGCTAGACACCGTGCTGCTCTTGTCCAGCTAGACACCGTGCTGCTCTTGTCCAGCTAGACACCGTGCTGCTCTTGTCCAGCTAGACACCGTGCTGCTCTTGTCCAGCTCGACACCGTGCTGCTCTTGTCCAGCTCGACACCGTGCTGCTCTTGTCCAGCTCGACACCGTGCTGCTCTTGTCCAGCTCGACACCGTGCTGCTCTTTGTTATATTGCCAGTCTTGCTTTGTATTTGAATGGTGCCATCTGTTGTACCTCTTTACTCCAGTAAAGGTGATATTGTTAAAGATGTGATTTTTGTGTCATGTCTCTAAAGCTCTATTCGGATGGGACAGGTTGTACTGGGGGAGCGCCGGTAATGGCCACCATGTTGAGATGCATAGCACTGCAGCGGCGAAATAAAAAGCATGGCCTAGTTTGTGATGAAGTCTCCTTGACTCGTGCAGCTGCTCCTCATACAAGGTAGACTGGAGAATACTAATAACAGGACTCAGTCATGTGGAGCCTCTCAGTAATGGGACTGGGCAGTCAGACACACACAGTGCTCAGCCCATTCATTGTTAATGAACACAGTTAATATGTCTCTCTGAGCTGCTGTCCCACTGAGTCCTGTTAGTGTTCTGTCTGTTGTCCCACTGAGTCCTGCTAGTATTGTCTGAGCTGCTGTCCCACTGAGTCCTGTTAGTGTTCTGTCTGTTGTCCCACTGAGTCCTGCTAGTATTCTGTCTGAGCCATGTTAGTGTTCTGTCTGAGCTGCTGTCCCACTGAGTCCTGCTCGTGTTCTGTCTGGGCTGCTGTCACACTGAGTCCTGCTAGTGTTCTATCTGAGCTGCTGTCCCACTAGTATTCTGTCTGAGCTGCTGTCCCACTAGTATTCTGTCTGAGCTGCTGTCCCACTAGTATTCTGTCTGAGCTGCTGTCCCACTGAGTCCTGCTCATGTTCTGTTTCACTGAGTCCTGAGGAAAGAGTGCCTCCTACTGGCCCTCCAACACCACTTCCAGCAGCATCTGGTCTCCCATCCAGGGACTGACCAGGACCTACACCTGCTTAGCTTCAGAAGCAAGCCAGCAGTGGTATGCAGGGTGGTATGCTGCTGGCATGGATGTATAGGTCCACCAACCATACTGTTGACTGTCTAATGGATGTATAGGTCTACCAACCATACTGTTGACTGTCTAATGGATGTATAGGTCTACCAACCATACTGTTGACTGTCTAATGGATGTATAGGTCTACCAACCATACTGTTGACTGTCTAATGGATGTATAGGTCTACCAACCATACTGTTGACTGTCTAATGGATGTATAGGTCTACCAACCATACTGTTGACTGTCTAATGGATGTATAGGTCTACCAACCATACTGTCTAATGGATGTATAGGTCTACCAACCATACTGTTGACTGTCTAATGGATGTATAGGTCTACCAACTATACTGTCTAATGGATGTATAGGTCTACCAACCATACTGTCTAATGGATGTATAGGTCTACCAACCATACTGTTGACTGTCTAATGGGTGTATAGGTCTACCAACCATACTGTTGACTGTCTAATGGATGTATAGGTCTACCAACCAAACTGTTGACTGTCTAATGGATGTATAGGTCTACCAACCATACTGTCTAATGGATGTATAGGTCTACCAACCATACTGTCTAATGGATGTATAGGTCTACCAACCATACTGTTGACTGTCTTGTGGATGGATGTATAGGTCTACCAACCAAACTGTTGACTGTCTAATGGATGTATAGGCCTACCAACCATACTGTTGACTGTCTGATGGATGGATGTATAGGCCTACCAACCATACTGTTGACTGTCTGATGGATGGATGTATAGGTCAGGTATAGGCTAGTTGGTTAATTATGGAATGATGGATGGGAAGTCATGATAGGACTGTAATTTAAATCCACACTGTTGTTGAGGCACACACACACAGAACTTCAGCTACCTGATATGTGGATGCTCTCCTCAGCTGATTAGAGCCTGGAGCCCTGTCTGTCGGTCCTGTCGGTCTGTCGGTCCTGTCGGTTCCTGTCGGTTCCTGTCAGTCCTGTCGGTCTGTCAGTCCTGTCGGTCTGTCAGTCCTGTCGGTCGGTCAGTCAGTCCTGTCGGTCAGTCAGTCCTGTCTGTTGAAGACTGGGGCTTCCAAGGCCTGCACAGCGAGCAGAAGAGTGTCTGAGCTGCCTCTCACACTCACACACACCCTCTCTCCCCTCTGCCTTCCTGTCTCAGTAGTAGAAAGGGACGGGAAGAGGAAGCCTTGTTTTTCTGGGTCAGAGTTGTATCTGGAAGTATTTTAAATTCCATAACGCAGAAACACCCATATGTAAGTGTTTTCCACTGGAACAAATAGAAGATCCTCCAACACACTGATGTTACAGCCCAGAGAGAGAAGGGGAGGGGAGGAGGGCCAGAGAGAGAAGGGGAGGGGAGGAGGGCCAGAGAGAGAAGGGGAGGGGAGGAGGGCCAGAGAGAGAAGGGGAGGGGAGGAGGGCCAGAGAGAGAAGGGGAGGGGAGGAGGGCCAGAGAGAGAAGGGGAGGGGAGGAGGGCCAGAGAGAGAAGGGGAGGGGAGGAGGGCCAGAGAGAGAAGGGGAGGGGAGGAGGGCCAGAGAGAGAAGGGGAGGGAAGGAGGGCCAGAGAGAGAAGGGGAATGGAGGGCAGGCGGGCCAGAGGGAAAAACAGAGGGGGAGAGAGAAAGACATAACAGGCATTGGTATTTTCTAATTGGATCCGTGGACAACAGTCCCCCAGCTCGGTCCTACCAGACCCCCAGCCAGGGTTAGGGTCCTCCCAGCCCCCCAGCCAGCCCCCTAGCCAGGGTTAGAGTCCTCCCAGACCCCCAGCCAGGGTTAGGGTCCTCCCAGACCCCCAGCCAGGGTTAGGGTCCTCCCAGACCCCCAGCCAGGGTTAGGGTCCTCCCAGACCCCCAGCCAGGGTTAGGGTCCTCCCAGACCCCCAGCCAGGGTTAGGGTCCTCCCAGCCCCCCAGACAGGGTTAGGGTCCTCCCAGCCCCCCAGACAGGGTTAGGGTCCTTCCAGCCCCCCAGACAGGGTTAGGGTCCTCCCAGCCCCTAGTCACGGTTAGGGTCCTCCCAGCCCCCAGCCAGCCCCCTAGCCAGGGTTAGGGTCCTCCCAGCCCCCCAGCCAGTTTGCTTTTAAACTTAGCGTGTTTATGTGGGTGGAAAAAGATTACCAACGTGGTTGACATGGTCTGTCTAAACCCAGGAAAATATAGTGGGCCATTTTACTGTTAGCTATTCTGTCCTATTCTGTCCAAATTCACAGTTTACTGGCTCCTTCCTTTCTCTTCCTCCATATCTACACACAGTTAGATACAGATCTGTTGTTGTCTGGTTCTCTTCTCTTTCTCCATATCTACACACAATTAGATACAGATCTGTTGTTGTCTGGTTCTCTTCTCTTCCTCCATATCTACACACAGTTAGACACAGATCTGTTGTTGTCTGGTTCTCTTCTCTTCCTCCATATCTACACACAGTTAGATACAGATCTGTTGTCTGGTTCTCTTCTCTTCCTCCATATCTACACACAGGTAGACACAGATCTACTGTCTATCTAACAAGTGTGTGCAGAGCTGTCATCAAGGCAAAGGGTAGCTGGTTTATACTTCTGGCGCCGACAGAGATGGCCGCCTCGCTTCGCGTTCCTAGGAAACTATGCAGTTTTTTGTTTTTTTACGTGTTATTTCTTATATTGGTACCCCAGGTCATCTTAGGTTTCATTACATATAGTCGAGAAGAACTACTGAATATAAGATCAGCGTCAACTCACCATCAGTATGACCAAGAATATGATTTTCACGAAGCGGATCCTGTGTTCTGCCTTTCACCCGGGACAACGGAATGGATCCCAGCCGGCGACCCCAAAAAACGACTCCGTAAAAGAGGGAAACGAGGCGGTCTTCTGGTCAGACTCCGGAGACGGGCACATCGTGCACCACTCCCTAGCATTCTTCTCGCCAATGTCCAGTCTCTTGACAACAAGGTTGATGAAATCCGAGCAAGGGTAGCATTCTAGAGGGACATCAGAGACTGTAACGTTCTTTGCTTCACGGAAACATGGCTCACTGGAGAGACGCTATCGGAGGCGGTGCAGCCAGCGGGTTTCTCCACGCATCGCGCCGACAGAAACAAACATCTTTCTGGTAAGAAGAGGGGCGGGGGCGTATGCCTTATGGCTAACGAGACGTGGTGTGATCACAGAAACATACAGGAAGTCAAATCCTTCTGTTCACCTGATTTAGAATTCCTCACAACAAATGTTGACCGCATTATCTACCAAGAGAATTCTCTTCGATTATAATCACAGCCGTATATATTCCCCCCCAAGCAGACACATCGATGGCTCTGAACGAACTTTATTTGACTCTTTGCAAACTGGAATCCATATATCCTGAGGCTGCATTCATTGTAGCTGGGGATTTTAACAAGGCTAATCTGAAAACAAGACTCCCTAAATTGTATCAGCATATTGATTGCGCAACCAGGGCTGAAAAAACCTTGGATCATTGTTACTCTAACTTCCGACGCATATAAGGCCCTGCCCCGCCCCCCTTTCGGAAAAGCTGACCACGACTCCATTTTTCTGATCCCTGCCTACAGACAGAAACTAAAACAAGAAGCTCCCATGCTGAGGTCTGTCCAACGCTGGTCCGACCAATCTGATTCCACACTCCAAGACTGCTTCCATCACGTGGACTGAGATATGTTTCGTATTGCGTCAGATAACAACATTGACGAATACGCTGATTCGGTGTGCGAGTTCATTAGAACGTGCGTTGAAGATGTCGTTCCCGTAGCAACGATTAAAACATTCCCTAACCAGAAACCGTGGATTGATGGCAGCATTCGCATGAAACTGAAAGCGCGAACCACTGCTTTTAATCAGGGCAAGGTGACTGGAAACATGACCGAATACAAAACAGTGCAGCTATTCCCTCCGCAAGGCTATCAAACAAGCTAAGCGTCAGTATAGAGACAAAGTAGAATCTCAATTCAACGGCTCAGACACAAGAGGTATGTGGCAGGGTCTACAGTCAATCACGGACTACAAGAAGAAAACCAGCCCAGTCACGGACCAGGATGTCTTGCTCCCAGGCAGACTAAATAACTTTTTTGCCCGCTTTGAGGACAATACAGTGCCACTGACACGGCCTGCAACCAAAACATGCGACCTCTCCTTCACTGCAGCCGAGGTGAGTAAAACATCGCAAGGCTGCAGGCCCAGACGGCATCCCCAGCCGCGCCCTCAGAGCATGCGCAGACCAGCTGGCCGGTGTGTTCACGGACATATTCAATCAATCCCTATACCAGTCTGCTGTTCCCACATGCTTCAAGAGGGCCACCATTGTTCCTGTTCCCAAGAAAGCTAAGGTAACTGAGCTAAACGACTCACTTCCGTCTTCATGAAGTGCTTTGAGAGACTAGTCAAGGACCATATCACCTCCACCCGACCTGACACCCTAGACCCACTCCAATTTGCTTACCGCCCAAATAGGTCTACAGACGATGCAATCTCAACCACACTGCACACTGCCCTAACCCATCTGGACAAGAGGAATACCTATGTGAGAATGCTGTTCATCGACTACAGCTCGGCATTCAACACCATAGTACCCTCCAAGCTCGCCATCAAGCTCGGGACCCTGGGTCTCGACCCCGCCCTGTGCAACTGGGTACTGGACTTCCTGACGGGCCGCCCCCAGGTGGTGAGGGTAGGCAACAACATCTCCACCCCGCTGATCCTCAACACTGGGGCCCCACAAGGGTGCGTTCTGAGCCCTCTCCTGTACTCCCTGTTCACCCACGACTGCGTGGCCACGCACGCCTCCAACTCAATCATCAAGTTTGCGGACGACACAACAGTGGTAGGCTTGATTACCAACAACGACGAGACGGCCTACAGGGAGGAGGTGAGGGCCCTCGGAGTGTGGTGTCAGGAAAATAACCTCACACTCAACGTCAACAAAACTAAGGAGATGATTGTGGACTTCAGGAAACAGCAGAGGGAACACCCCCCTATCCACATCGATGGAACAGTAGTGGAGAGGGTAGTAAGTTTTAAGTTCCTCGGCATACACATCACAGACAAACTGAATTGGTCCCACTCACACAGACAGCATCGTGAAGAAGGCGCAGCAACGCCTCTTCAACCTCAGGAGGCTGAAGAAATTCGGCTTGTCACCAAAAGCACTCACAAACTTCTACAGATGCACAATCGAGAGCATCCTGGCGGGCTGTATCACCGCCTGGTACGGCAACTGCTCTGCCCACAACCGTAAGGCTCTCCAGAGGGTAGTGAGGTCTGCACAACGCATCACCGGGGGCAAACTACCTGCCCTCCAGAACACCTACACCACCCGATGTTACAGGAAGGCCATAAAGATCATCAAGGACAACAACCACCCGAGCCACTGCCTGTTCACCCCGCTATCATCCAGAAGGCGAGGTCAATACAGGTGCATCAAAGCTGGGACCGAGAGACTGAAAAACAGCTTCTATCTCAAGGCCATCAGACTGTTAAACAGCCACCACTAACATTGAGTGGCTGCTGCCAACACACTGACTCAACTCCAGCCACTTTAATAATGGGAATTGATGGAAATGATGTAAATATATCACTAGCCACTTTAAACAATGCTACCTTAATATAATGTTACTTACCCTACATTATTCATCTCATATGCATACGTATATACTGTACTCTATCATCGACTGCATCCTTATGTAATACATGTATCACTAGCCACTTTAACTATGCCACTTTGTTTACATACTCATCTCATATGTATATACTGTACTCGATATCATCTACTGTATCTTGCCTATGCTGCTCTGTACCATCACTCATTCATATATCCTTATGTACATATTCTTTATCCCCTTACACTGTGTATAAGACAGTAGTTTTTTTTGGAATTGTTAGTTAGATTACTTGTTGGTTATTACTGCATTGTCGGAACTAGAAGCACAAGCATTTCGCTACACTCGCATTAACATCTGCTAACCATGTGTATGTGACAAATACATTTGGATTTGATTTGATTTGATTTAGCTGATGAATCTAAAATACACAGTCAGGTTGCTGGTGACTACATAATTCCATGTGTTATTTAATAGTTTTGACATCTTCACTATTATTCTACAATGTAGAAAATAAAGAAAAACCCTGGAATACACACACACACACACACACACACACACACACACACACACACACACACACACACACACACACACACACACACACAGTGGCAAGAAAAAGTATGTGAACCATGCCTCGAGCAAAAGACCAAAGATTAAGAATGGTTGACTTGGGTGGAGTAGACATTGGTGCTGTAAAACCTCAGTAGAGCATGGGTGGAGTAGACATTGGTGCTGTAAAACCTCAGTAGAGCATGGGTGGAGTAGACATTGGTGCTGTAAAACCTCGGTAGAGCATGGGTGGAGTAGACATTGGTGCTGGAAAACCTTGGTGGAGCATGGGTGGAGTAGACATTGGTGCTGGAAAACCTTGGTAGAGCATGGGTGGAGTAGACATTCGTGCTGTAAAACCTCGGTAGAGCATGGGTGGAGTAGACATTGGTGCTGTAAAACCTCGGTAGAGCATGGGTGGAGTAGACATTGGTGCTGGAAAACCTTGGTGGAGCATGGGTGGAGTAGACATTGGTGCTGGAAAACCTTGGTAGAGCATGGGTGGAGTAGACATTGGTGCTGTAAAACCTTGGTGGAGCATGGGTGGAGTAGACATTGGTGCTGGAAAACCTTGGTAGAGCATGGGTGGAGTAGACATTGGTGCTGGAAAACCTTGGTAGAGCATGGGTGGAGTAGACATTGGTGCTGGAAAACCTTGGTAGAGCATGGGTGGAGTAGACATTGGTGCTGGAAAACCTTGGTATGTCATGGGTGGAGTAGACATTGGTGCTGGAAAACCTTGGTAGAGCATGGGTGGAGTAGACATTGGTGCTGGAAAACCTTGGTAGAGCATGGGTGGAGTAGACATTGGTGCTGGAAAACCTTGGTAGAGCATGGGTGGAGTAGACATTGGTGCTGGAAAACCTTGGTAGAGCATGGATGTGCCTACTTCTCACTTAAAAGATGGTTTCTTGGTTTTTAATTGTAGTAAATATGTAATGTATTGTCTGGTATAATACACAGGTTCTACCTCCAGTTGTAATGTACTGAATGGTCTTTAGTATGTATATAATACACAGGTTCTACCTCCAGTTGTAATGTACTGAATGGTCTTTAGTATGTATATAATAGGGTTCTAACGTGTTCTCCTCCGTCTGTGTCTGCAGGAGGAAGTGGACAGTTTGAGTCCTGTTCTCAGGGACAACCCTCAGCTTCATGAAGAGGTCCGGTTCTGGCTCAAAGATCAAAAGGTTCAGGACATTTTTTTGCAAGGTAAGAAACACTGATGTATTTAACATTTAACAAACCCAACCAACTTGTCTGTTCACTGTGATGATGATTATTCCTTTGAGCCCTATTCCCTATATAGAACACTACTGTTGACCAGAGCCCTATTCCCTATATAGAACACTACTGTTGACCAGAGCCCTATTCCCTATATAGAACACTACTGTTGTCCAGAGCCCTATTCCCTATATAGAACACTACTGTTGACCAGAGCCCTATTCCCTATATAGAACACTACTGTTGACCAGAGCCCTATTCCCTATATAGAACACTACTGTTGACCAGAGCCCTATTCCCTATATAGACCACTACTGTTGTCCAGAGCCCTATTCCCTATATAGAACACTACTGTTGACCAGAGCCCTATTCCCTATATAGAACACTACTGTTGACCAGAGCCCTATTCCCTATATAGAACACTACTGTTGACCAGAGCCCTATTCCCTATATAGAACACTACTGTTGATCACTACTCTGTCGTGTTATCTATCCAAGCCGACACTGATTTCCATACCTGGTCCTGTGTCTGCTGGTACCAGAGGAGACTGTCTGTTAGTCAGTGTGTTGTGAGGAGGAGACTGTCTGTCTGTTAGTCAGTGTGTTGTGAGGAGGAGACTGTCTCTGTGGTCTTGCGCTTGTTAACAACATCCACGTTGTAATGGGGATCTGGCCAAGGTGCATGTACCTCATGGTCCTCTCTGTGGTGCTCATGGACTCCCTAGTCTAGTAACCAGAATCTGTCTTGTCTGCAGACTCTGGCGAAGGTGCATGTACCTCATGGTCCTCTCTGTGGTGCTCATGGACTCCCTATTCTAGTAACCAGATCTGTCTTGTCTGCAGACTCTGGCCAAGGTGCATGTACCTCATGGTCCTCTCTGTGGTGCTCATGGACTCCCTATTCTAGTAACCAGATCTGTCTTGTCTGCAGACTCTGGCCAAGGTGCATGTACCTCATGGTCCTCTCTGTGGTGCTAATGGACTCCCTAGTCTAGTAACCAGATCTGTCTTGTCTGCAGACTCTGGCCAAGGTGCATGTACCTCATGGTCCTCTCTGTGGTGCTCATGGACTCCCTAGTCTAGTAACCAGATCTGTCTTGTCTGCAGACTCTGGCCAAGGTGCATGTACCTCATGGTCCTCTCTGTGGTGCTCATGGACAGAGAGACAGTTGAAGCGTTTCAGACAGGTCTCTGATTTTGAATGTGTATGGCGGGTCAGGAAGAACATCTAGCCTAGCTACAGATGTCTGAATTGGTACATCTAGCCTAGCTACAGATGTCTGAATTGGTACATCTAGCCTAGCTACAGATGTCTGAATTGGTACATCTAGCCTAGCTACAGATGTCTGAATTTGTACATCTAGCCTAGCTACAGATGTCTGAATTTGTACATCTAGCCTAGCTACAGATGTCTGAATTGGTACATCTAGCCAGGCTACAGATGTCTGAATTGGTACATCTAGCCAGGCTACAGATGTCTGAATTGGTACATCTAGCCTAGCTACAGATGTCTGAATTGGTACATCTAGCCTAGCTACAGATGTCTGAATTGGTACATCTAGCCTAGCTACAGATGTCTGAATTGGTACATCTAGCCTAGCTACAGATGTCTGAATTGGTACATCTAGCCTAGCTACAGATGTCTGAATTGGTACATCTAGCCTAGCTACAGATGTCTGAATTGGTACATCTAGCCTAGCTACAGATGTCTGAATTGGTACATCTAGCCTAGCTACAGATGTCTGAATTGGTACATCTAGCCAGGCTACAGATGTCTGAATTGGTACATCTAGCCTAGCTACAGATGTCTGAATTGGTACATCTAGACTAGCTACAGATGTCTGAATTGGTACATCTAGCCAGGCTACAGATGTCTGAATTGGTACATCTAGCCAGGCTACAGATGTCTGAATTGGTACATCTAGCCAGGCTACAGATGTCTGAATTGGTACATCTAGCCAGGCTACAGATGTCTGAATTGGTACATCTAGCCAGGCTACAGATGTCTGAATTGGTACATCTAGCCAGGCTACAGATGTCTGAATTGGTACATCTAGACTGGCTACAGATGTCTGAATTGGTACATCTAGACTAGCTACAGATGTCTGAATTGGTACATCTAGACTAGCTACAGATGTCTGAATTGGTACATCTAGCTGAGCTACAGATGTCTGAATTGTATCTGAAGTGGAATAAGTGAATAGTTTCAGTCTGTGTTTAACCCCCACGATGCTGTGTGTCACCATGTTGCACCTGTCCCCTCTCCTTCAGGTCCATATTCATTAAATGGTTACCGAGTTCGTGTTTACAGACAAGACTCGGCCACTCAGTGGTTCACAGGGATCATCACACATCATGACCTCTTCAGCCGTAATATGGTTGTGATGAATGACCAGGTAAATACACTCCTGGCTCCATATTAAATACACCTCTATACTCCTGTCTCCATATTAAATACACCTCTATACTCCTGTCTCCATATTAAATACACCTCTATACTCCTGTCTCCATATTAAATACACCTCTATACTCCTGGCTCCATGTTAAATACACCTCTATACTCCTCCATATTAAATACACCTCTATACTCCTTCATATTAAATACACCTCTATACTCCTGTCTCCATGTTAAATACACCTCTATACTCCTGTCTCCATGTTAAATACACCTCTATACTCCTGTCTCCATGTTAAATACACCTCTATACTCCTGTCTCCATGTTAAATACACCTCTATACTCCTCCATATTAAATACACCTCTATACTCCTGTCTCCATATTAAATACACCTCTATACTCCTGTCTCCATGTTAAATACACCTCTATACTCCTGTCTCCATGTTAAATACACCTCTATACTCCTGTCTCCATATTAAATACACCTCTATACTCCTGTCTCCATGTTAAATACACCTCTATACTCCTGTCTCCATATTAAATACACCTCTATACTCCTGTCTCCATGTTAAATACACCTCTATACTCCTGTCTCCATGTTAAATACACCTCTATACTCCTGTCTCCATATTAAATACACCTCTATACTCCTGTCTCCATGTTAAATACACCTCTATACTCCTCCATATTAAATACACCTCTATACTCCTGTCTCCATATTAAATACACCTCTATACTCCTGTCTCCATATTAAATACACCTCTATACTCCTGTCTCCATATTAAATACACCTCTATACTCCTGTCTCCATATTAAATACACCTCTATACTCCTGTCTCCATATTAAATACACCTCTATACTCCTGTCTCCATATTAAATACACCTCTATACTCCTGTCTTCATATTAAATACACCTCTATACTCCTGTCTCCATGTTAAATACACCTCTATACTCCTGTCTCCATGTTAAATACACCTCTATACTCCTGTCTCCATGTTAAATACACCTCTATACTCCTGTCTCCATATTAAATACACCTCTATACTCCTGTGTCCATATTAAATACACCTCTATACTCCTGTCTCCATATTAAATACACCTCTATACTCCTGTCTCCATGTTAAATACACCTCTATACTCCTGTCTCCATATTAAATACACCTCTATACTCCTCCATATTAAATACACCTCTATACTCCTGTCTCCATATTAAATACACCTCTATACTCCTGTCTCCATATTAAATACACCTCTATACTCCTGTCTCCATATTAAATACACCTCTATACTCCTGGCTTCATATTAAATACACCTCTATACTCCTGTCTCCATGTTAAATACACCTCTATACTCCTGTCTCCATGTTAAATACACCTCTATACTCCTGTCTCCATGTTAAATACACCTCTATACTCCTGTCTCCATATTAAATACACCTCTATACTCCTGTCTCCATATTAAATACACCTCTATACTCCTGTCTCCATATTAAATACACCTCTATACTCCTGTCTCCATGTTAAATACACCTCTATACTCCTGTCTCCATATTAAATACACCTCTATACTCCTCCATATTAAATACACCTCTATACTCCTGTCTCCATATTAAATACACCTCTATACTCCTGTCTCCATATTAAATACACCTCTATACTCCTGTCTCCATATTAAATACACCTCTATACTCCTGTCTCCATGTTAAATACACCTCTATACTCCTGTCTCCATATTAAATACACCTCTATACTCCTGTCTCCATATTAAATACACCTCTATACTCCTGTCTCCATATTAAATACACCTCTATACTCCTGTCTCCATATTAAATACACCTCTATACTCCTGTCTCCATGTTAAATACACCTCTATACTCCTGTCTCCATATTAAATACACCTCTATTCTCCTGTCTCCATATTAAATACACCTCTATGACCCCTGTCTGTCTGTCTGTGACCTCTACTAGGTTCTAGAGCCCCAGAACGTTGACCCCTCTATGACCCCTGTATGTCTCTGTCTGTGATCTCTACTAGGTTCTAGAGCCCCAGAATGTTGACCCCTGTCTCTCTGTCTGTGACCTCTACTAGGTTCCTAAGCCCCAGAATGTTGACCCCTGTCTCTCTGTCTGTGACCTCTACTAGGTTCTAGAGCCCCAGAACGTTGACCCCTCTATGATCCAGATGACCTTTCTGGACGATGTGGTCCACTCTCTGCTGAAAGGAGAGAACATCGGTATCCAGTCCCGACGCAGGTCCCGTTCCAACCAGAACAACTCTGCCCACGTGAGTACACACACACACACACACACACACACACACACACACACACACACACACACGTTAACACACACACAGAAACCCACGCCTGCGCTCACACACACACATGTTAACCCTCTCTCTGCTGGAAGCATCTGTCCATCAGTCTCAGTGTTGATAGGTCTACTAATGCTGTTCGTTAGTGTCACGTGACTTGTTAGTCATTTGTTATTGATGCTGATTTCTGTCTTTACATGTTGTTGTTGTTGTTGTCAGTTTGGCTTTATCCTTTCCACCAGCTGTCTGTCAGTGTGGACAGCTTTAAAGTAACCATGTCAGTGGTATGCAACTAAACAGATACAATTTAGCTTCCAATCAATCAGTGGTGTTGCTGGTCCCTTTATCAGGAACCAGATCTCTCTGTGCCGCCATGTTGTTATCCAATTCGTCAACAGACAGCAGGAGGGAGACCCACCGGCACCACAGGAAGAGAGCAGGTACCACCATCCAGAGGCCTCCTCTCTTCCTCTGTAGTACCCTAGTAGTGGTAGTGGTAGGTGCAGTGGTGGTGGTAGGTGTAGTGGTGGTGGTAGTGGTGGTGGTAGGTGTAGTAGTAGTGGTGGTGGTAGGTGTAGTAGTAGTGGTGGTGGTAGGTATAGTAGTAGTGGTGGTAGTAGTAGTAGTAGTAGTGGTGGTAGTAGTAGTAGTAGTAGTAGTAGTGGTGGTGGTGGTGGTAGTGGTGGTAGTACAGGTGGTTAATGGTGGTGGTAGTACAGGTGGTTAGTGGTGGTGGTAGTACAGGTGGTTAGTGGTGGTGGTGGTGGTAGGTGTAGTAGTAGTGGTGGTGGTGGTAGTAGTGGTGGTAGTGGTGGTAGTACAGGTGGTTAGTAGTGGTGGTGGTGGTAGGTGTGGTGGTAGTGGTGGTGGTAGTGATGGTGGTGGTGGTAGTGATGGTGGTGGTGGTAGTGATGGTGGTGGTAGTAGTGATGGTGGTGGTAGGTGTAGTAGTGGTGGTGGTAGGTGTGGTGGTAGTAGTGGTGGTGGTAGTAGTGGTGGTGGTAGTAGTAGTGGTGGTGGTAGGTGTAGTAGTGGTGGTGGTAAGTGTAGTATTGGTGGTGGTGGTAGGTGTAGTAGTGGTGGTAGGTGTAGTAGTGGTGGTAGGTGTAGTAGTAGTGGTGGTGGTAAGTGTAGTAGTGGTAGGTGTAGTAGTAGTGGTGGTGGTAGGTGTAGTAGTAGTAGTGGTGGTAGGTGTAGTGGTGGTGGTAGGTGTAGTAGTGGTGGTGGTAGGTGTAGTGGTGGTGATAGGTGTAGTAGTGGTGGTAAGTGTAGTGGTGGTAGGTGTGGTGGTGGTGGTGGTATGTGTAGTAGTGGTGGTGGTAGTAGTGGTGGTAGGTGTAGTAGTGGTGGTGGTAGGTGTAGTGGTGGTGGTAAGTGTAGTGGTGGTAGGTGTGGTAGTGGTGGTGGCGGTGATAGGTGTAGTAGTGGTGGTGGTATGTGTAGTAGTGGTGGTGATAGGCGTACTGGTGGTGGTAAGTGTAGTGGTGGTAGGTGTGGTGGTGGTGGTGGTAGGTGTAGTACTGGTGGTGGTAAGTGTAGTGGTGGTAGGTGTGGTAGTGGTGGTGTTAGGTGTAGTAGTAGTAGTAGTAGTGGTGGTGGTAGTGGTAGTGGTGGTAGGTGTAGTAGTAGTAGTGGTAGTGGTGGTAGTAGAGGTGGTGGTAGTGGGTAATAGTAGCACTATGTCAGATAGCAGGGTAATAGTATCGTAGCACTAAGTCAGACAGCAGGGTAATAGTACCGTAGCACTAAGTCAGACAGCAGGGTAATAGTACCGTAGCACTAAGTCAGACAGCAGGGTAATAGTACCGTAGCACTATGTCAGATAGCAGGGTAATAGTACCGTAGCACTAAGTCAGTCAGCAGGGTAATAGTACCGTAGCACTAAGTCAGACAGCAGGGTAATAGTAGCACTATGTCAGATAGCAGGGTAATAGTACCGTAGCACTAAGTCAGACAGCAGGGTAATAGTACCGTAGCACTAAGTCAGACAGCAGGGTAATAGTACCGTAGCACTAAGTCAGACAGCAGGGTAATAGTACCGTAGCACTAAGTCAGACAGCAGGGTAATAGTACCGTAGCACTAAGTCAGACAGCAGGGTAATAGTACCGTAGCACTAAGTCAGACAGCAGGGTAATAGTACCGTAGCACTAAGTCAGACAGCAGGGTAATAGTACCGTAGCACTAAGTCAGACAGCAGGGTAATAGTACCGTAGCACTAAGTCAGACAGCAGGGTAATAGTACCGTAGCACTAAGTCAGACAGCAGGGTAATAGTATCGTAGCACTAAGTCAGACAGCAGGGTAATAGTACCATAGCGTAGCACTAAGTCAGACAGCAGGGTAATAGTACCGTAGCACTAAGTCAGACAGCAGGGTAATAGTAGCACTATGTCAGATAGCAGGGTAATAGTACCGTAGCACTAAGTCAGACAGCAGGGTAATAGTACCGTAGCACTAAGTCAGACAGCAGGGTAATAGTACCGTAGCACTAAGTCAGACAGCAGGGTAATAGTACCGTAGCACTAAGTCAGACAGCAGGGTAATAGTACCGTAGCACTAAGTCAGACAGCAGGGTAATAGTATCGTAGCACTAAGTCAGACAGCAGGGTAATAGTACCATAGCGTAGCACTAAGTCAGACAGCAGGGTAATAGTACCGTAGCACTAAGTCAGACAGCAGGGTAATAGTAGCACTATGTCAGATAGCAGGGTAATAGTACCGTAGCACTAAGTCAGACAGCAGGGTAATAGTACCGTAGCACTAAGTCAGACAGCAGGGTAATAGTACCGTAGCACTAAGTCAGACAGCAGGGTAATAGTACCATAGTGTAGCACTAAGTCAGACAGCAGGGTAATAGTACCGTAGCACTAAGTCAGACAGCAGGGTAATAGTAGCACTATGTCAGATAGCAGGGTAATAGTACCGTAGCACTAAGTCAGACAGCAGGGTAATAGTACCGTAGCACTAAGTCAGACAGCAGGGTAATAGTACCGTAGCACTAAGTCAGACAGCAGGGTAATAGTACCGTAGCACTAAGTCAGACAGCAGGGTAATAGTACCATAGCGTAGCACTAAGTCAGACAGCAGGGTAATAGTACCATAGCGTAGCACTAAGTCAGACAGCAGAGTAATAGTACCGTAGCACTAAGTCAGACAGCAGGGTAATAGTACCGTAGCACTAAGTCAGAGAGCAGGGTAATAGTACCATAGCGTAGCACTAAGTCAGACAGCAGGGTAATAGTACCGTAGCACTAAGTCAGACAGCAGGGTAATAGTACCGCAGCACTAAGTCAGACAGCAGGGTAATAGTACCGTAGCACTAAGTCAGACAGCAGGGTAATAGTACCGTAGCACTAAGTCAGACAGCAGGGTAATAGTACCGTAGCAGTAAGTCAGACAGCAGAGTAATAGTACCGTAGCACTAAGTCAGACAGCAGGGTAATAGTACCGTAGCACTAAGTCAGACAGCAGGGTAATAGTACCGTAGCACTAAGTCAGACAGCAGAGTAATAGTACCGTAGCACTAAGTCAGACAGCAGGGTAATAGTATCGTAGCACTAAGTCAGACAGCAGGGTAATAGTACCATAGCGTAGCACTAAGTCAGACAGCAGGGTAATAGTACCGTAGCACTAAGTCAGACAGCAGGGTAATAGTAGCACTATGTCAGATAGCAGGGTAATAGTACCGTAGCACTAAGTCAGACAGCAGGGTAATAGTACCGTAGCACTAAGTCAGACAGCAGGGTAATAGTACCGTAGCACTAAGTCAGACAGCAGGGTAATAGTACCGTAGCACTAAGTCAGACAGCAGGGTAATAGTACCGTAGCACTAAGTCAGACAGCAGGGTAATAGTATCGTAGCACTAAGTCAGACAGCAGGGTAATAGTACCATAGCGTAGCACTAAGTCAGACAGCAGGGTAATAGTACCGTAGCACTAAGTCAGACAGCAGGGTAACAGTAGCACTATGTCAGATAGCAGGGTAATAGTACCGTAGCACTAAGTCAGACAGCAGGGTAATAGTACCGTAGCACTAAGTCAGACAGCAGGGTAATAGTACCGTAGCACTAAGTCAGACAGCAGGGTAATAGTACCATAGTGTAGCACTAAGTCAGACAGCAGGGTAATAGTACCGTAGCACTAAGTCAGACAGCAGGGTAATAGTAGCACTATGTCAGATAGCAGGGTAATAGTACCGTAGCACTAAGTCAGACAGCAGGGTAATAGTACCGTAGCACTAAGTCAGACAGCAGGGTAATAGTACCGTAGCACTAAGTCAGACAGCAGGGTAATAGTACCGTAGCACTAAGTCAGACAGCAGGGTAATAGTACCATAGCGTAGCACTAAGTCAGACAGCAGGGTAATAGTACCATAGCGTAGCACTAAGTCAGACAGCAGAGTAATAGTACCGTAGCACTAAGTCAGACAGCAGGGTAATAGTACCGTAGCACTAAGTCAGAGAGCAGGGTAATAGTACCATAGCGTAGCACTAAGTCAGACAGCAGGGTAATAGTACCGTAGCACTAAGTCAGACAGCAGGGTAATAGTACCGCAGCACTAAGTCAGACAGCAGGGTAATAGTACCGTAGCACTAAGTCAGACAGCAGGGTAATAGTACCGTAGCACTAAGTCAGACAGCAGGGTAATAGTACCGTAGCAGTAAGTCAGACAGCAGAGTAATAGTACCGTAGCACTAAGTCAGACAGCAGGGTAATAGTACCATAGCGTAGCACTAAGTCAGACAGCAGGGTAATAGTACCGTAGCACTAAGTCAGACAGCTGGGTAATAGTACCGTAGCACTAAGCCAGACAGCAGGGTAATAGTACCGTAGCACTAAGTCAGACAGCAGGGTAATAGTAGCGTAGCACTAAGTCCGACAGCAGGGTAATAGTACCGTAGCACTAAGTCAGACAGCAGGGTAATGGTACCGTAGCACTAAGTCAGACAGCAGGGTAATAGTACCGTATACCTTCTTTTCCATTGTGGATCATTCTCGGTGGTGTTGAATTATCAACCATATTAAATGTGACATCCTGAAACACCTCTCTCTCTCTGTCCTCCTGTCTCTAGCCAACTCCATCCTTGGTGTGCCTGTTCTCTCTCTGTCCTCCTGTCTCTAACCAACTCCATCCTTGGTGTGCCTGTTCTCTCTCTGTCCTCCTGTCTCTAACCAACTCCATCCTTGGTGTGCCTGTTCTCTCTCTGTCCTCCTGTCTCTAACCAACTCCATCCTTGGTGTGTCTGTTCTCTCTCTGTCCTCCTGTCTCTAACCAACTCCATCCTTGGTGTGTCTGTTCTCTCTCTGTCCTCCTGTCTCTAACCAACTCCATCCTTGGTGCGTCTGTTCTCTCGTCATCCTCTACAGGGTCACTACACCCGTGCCCAAGCCAACAGCCCCAGACCAGTCATGAACTCCTCTGGCGGGGCAGTGAAGCAGGGGTCAGGGGTCACCACCCAGCAGGGTCAAGGTCAGGGCGGGTCCCAGAGCCAGCAGGCCCCAGCGCAGCACTCCCCTTGCCAGGAACAGACGCAGCACCGCGGACCTGGCTTCTCCAGGAGGAAGGGATCTGACAGCAGTGTCCCTGATGATGACTTCAAGGGAGACAACGTGGACTGTAACGAGAGAGCAGGGAGAGGAGGTGAGGATGATGGTGAAGATAGAACAAGAGGTGAGGAGATCGTGGACGCTGGAGGAATTTCACCTGTTTTACTAAATGTACTGTGTGGTCAAGCTGTTCCATTGACCTGAGATGAGTAGAGCTCTGAAAGCTTTAGCAGGACACTGCCTTGGGAAAGCATTCAGCAGGACACTGCCTTGGGAAAGCTTTAGCAGGACACTGCCTTGGGAAAGCTTTAGCAGGACACTGCCTTGGGAAAGCTTTAGCAGGACACTGCCTTGGGAAAGCTTTAGCAGGACACTGCCTTGGGAAAGCTTTAGCAGGACACTGCCTTGGGAAAGCTTTAGCAGGACACTGCCTTGGGAAAGCTTTAGCAGGACACTGCCTTGGGAAAGCTTTAGCAGGACACTGCCTTGGGAAAGCTTTAGCAAGACACTGCCTTGGGAAAGCTTTAGCAGGACACTGCCTTGGGAAAGCTTTAGCAGGACACTGCCATGGGAAAGGTTCAGCAGGAAACTGCCTTGGGAAAGCTTTAGCAGGACACTGCCTTGGGAAAGCTTTAGCAGGACACTGCCTTGGGAAAGCTTTAGCAGGACACTGCCTTGGGAAAGCTTTAGCAGGACACTGCCTTGGGAAAGCTTTAGCAGGACACTGCCTTGGGAAAGGTTCAGCAGGACACTGCCATGGGAAAGCTTTAGCAGGACACTGCCATGGGAAAGGTTCAGCAGGACACTGCCTTGGGAAAGCTTTAGCAGGACACTGCCTTGGGAAAGCTTTAGCAGGACACTGCCTTGGGAAAGCTTTAGCAGGACACTGCCTTGGGAAAGCTTTAGCAGGACACTGCCTTGGGAAAGCTTTAGCAAGACACTGCCTTGGGAAAGCTTTAGCAGGACACTGCCTTGGGAAAGCTTTAGCAGGACACTGCCTTGGGAAAGCTTTAGCAGGACACTGCCTTGGGAAAGCTTTAGCAGGACACTGCCTTGGGAAAGCTTTAGCAGGACACTGCCTTGGGAAAGCTTTAGCAGGACACTGCCTTGGGAAAGCTTTAGCAGGACACTGCCTTGGGAAAGCTTTAGCAGGACACTGCCTTGGGAAAGCTTTAGCAGGACACTGCCTTGGGAAAGCTTTAGCAGGACACTGCCTTGGGAAAGCTTTAGCAGGACACTGCCTTGGGAAAGCTTTAGCAGGACACTGCCTTGGGAAAGCTTTAGCAGGACACTGCCATGGGAAAGCTTTAGCAGGACACTGCCTTGGGAAAGCTTTAGCAGGACACTGCCTTGGGAAAGCTTTAGCAGGACACTGCCTTGGGAAAGCTTTGGCAGGACACTGCCTTGGGAAAGCTTTAGCAGGACACTGCCTTGGGAAAGCTTTAGCAGGACACTGCCTTGGGAAAGCTTTAGCAGGACACTGCCTTGGGAAAGCTTTAGCAGGACACTGCCTTGGGAAAGCTTTAGCAGGACACTGCCTTGGGAAAGCTTTAGCAGGACACTGCCTTGGGAAAGCTTTAGCAGGACACTGCCATCTTAAAGGTTCAGCAGGACACTGCCTTGGGAAAGCTTTAGCAGGACACTGCCTTGGGAAAGCTTTAGCAGGACACTGCCTTGGGAAAGCTTTAGCAGGACACTGCCTTGGGAAAGCTTTAGCAGGACACTGCCATCTTAAAGGTTCAGCAGGACACTGCCTTGGGAAAGCTTTAGCAGGACACTGCCTTGGGAAAGCTTTAGCAGGACACTGCCTTGGGAAAGCTTTAGCAGGACACTGCCATCTTAAAGGTTCAGCAGGACACTGCCTTGGGAAAGCTTTAGCAGGACACTGCCTTGGGAAAGGTTCAGCAGGACACTGCCTTGGGAAAGGTTCAGCAGGACACTGCCTTGGGAAAGCTTTGGCTTCCCACAATATCTACACACAATGACAAAGCAAAAACAGGTTTTTAGAAATGTTTTCAAATGTATTATACATTTAAAAAATATTACATTTACAGTGGGGCAAAAAAGTATTTAGTCAGCCACCAATTGTGCAAGTTCTCCCACTAAAAAGATGAGAGAGGCCTGTACTTTTCATCATAGGTACACTTGAACTATGACAGACAAAATTCGAAGAAAAAAATCAAATTGTAGGATTTTTAATGAATGTATTTGCAAATTATGGTAGAAAAAAAGTATTTGGTCACCTACAAACAAGCAAGATTTCTGGCTCTCACAGACCTGTAACTTCTTCTTTGAGGCTCCTCTGTCCTCCACTCGTTACCTGTATTAATGGCACCTGTTTGAACTTGTTATCAGTATAAAAGACACCTGTCCACAACCTCAAACAGTCACACTCCAAACTCCACTATGGCCAAGACCAAAGAGCTGTCAAAGGACACTAGAAACAAAATTGTAGACCTGCACCAGGCTGGGAAGACTAAATCTGCAATAGGTAAGCAGCTTGGTTTGAAGAAATCAACTGTGGGAGCAATTATTAGGAAATGGAAGACATACAAGACCACTGATAATCTCCCTCGATCTGGGGCTCCACGCAAGATCTCACCCCGTGGGGACAAAATGATCACAAGAACGGGGAGCAAAAATCCCAGAACCACACGGGGGGACCTAGTGAATGACCTGCAGAGAGCTGGGACCAAAGTAACAAAGCCTACCATCAGTAACACACTACACCGCCGCCAGGGACTCAAATCCTGCAGTGCCAGACGTGTCCCCCTGCTTAAACCAGTACATGTCCAGGCCCGTCTGAAGTTTGCTAGAGAGCATTTGGATGATCCAGAAGAAGATTGGGAGAATGTCATATGGTCAGATGAAACCAAAATATAACTTTTTGGTAAAAACTCAACTCGTCGTGTTTGGAGGACAAAGAATGCTGAGTTGCATCCAAAGAACACCATACCTACTGTGAAGCATGGGGGTGGAAACATCATGGGGCGGCAGTGTAGCCTAGTGGTTAGAGCATTGGACTAGTAACCGAAAGGTTGCAAGTTCAAATCCCCGAGCTGACAAGGTACAAAATCTGTCGTTCTGCCCTTGAACAGGCAGTTAACCCACTGTTCCTAGGCCGTCATTGAAAATAAGAATTTGTTCTTAACTGACTTGCCTAGTTAAATAAAGTAAAGTATAAAATATATATTTTAAAAAAGGCTTTGGGGCTGTTTTTCTGCAAAGGGACCAGGATGACTGATCTGTGTAAAGGAAATAATGAATGGGGCCATGTATTGTGAGATTTTGAGTGAAAACCTCCTTCCATCAGCAAGGGCATTGAATATGAAACGTGGCTGGGTCTTTCAGCATGACAATGATCCCAAACACACCACCCGGGCAACGAAGGAGTGGCTTCATAAGAAGCATTTCGCGATCCTGGAGTGGCCTAGCCAGTCTCCAGATCTCAACCCCATAGAAAATCTTTGGAGGGAGTTGAAAGTCCGTGTTGCCCAGCAACAGCCCCAAAACATCACTGCTCTAGAGGAGATCTGCATGGAGGAATGGGCCAAAATACCAGCAACGGTGTGAAAACCTTGTGAAGACTTATAGAAAACGTTTGACCTCTGTCATTGCCAACAAAGTTGAAGTGTACCTGTCATAGTTGATGAAAATGACAGGCCTCTCATCTTTTTAAGTGGGAGAACTTGCACAATTGGTGGCTGACTAAATACTTTTTTGCCCCACTGTACATAAATATTCAGACCCTTTACTCAGTACTTTGTTGAAGCACCTTTGGCAGCGATTACAGCATCAAGTCTTCTTGGATATGACGCTACAAGCTTGGTACACCTGTATTTGGGGAGTTTCTCCCATTCTTCTCTGCAGATCCTCTCAAGCTCTGTCAGGTTTTTGCACACAATGTATATAGACCCTCTTTTTTTTCTACTGTGTTATTGACTTGTTAATTGTTTACTCCATGTGTAACTCTGTGTTGTCTGTTCACACTGCTATGCTTTATCTTGGCCAGGTCGCAGTTGCAACTAGCCTACCTGGTTAAATAAAGGTGAAATAAAAAATAAAGGGTTGGATGGGGAGGGTCGCTGCACAGCTGTTTTCAGGTCTCTCCAGAGATGTTCAATCAGGTTCAAGTCCGGGTTCTGGCTGGGCCACTCGAGAACATTCAGAGACTCGTCCCGAAGCCGCTCCTGCGTTTTCTTGGCTGTGATTGTCCTGTTGGAAGGTAACCCTTTGCCACAGTCTGAGGTCCTGAGAGCTCTGGAACAGGTTTTCATCAAGGATCTCTCTGTACTTTGCTCCGTTCATCTTTTCCTCGATCCTGAATAGTCTCCCAGTCCCTGCTGAATAACATCCCCACAGCATGATGCTGCCACCACCATGCTTCACCGTAGGGTTGGTGCCAGGTTACCTTCAGACGTGAGGCTTGGAATTCAGGCCAAAGAGTTCAATCTTGGTTTCATCAGACCAGATAATCTTGTTTCTCATGGTCTGAGAGTCCTTGAGGTGCTTTTTAGAAAACTCCAAGTGGGCTGTCATGTGCCTTTTAATGAGGAGTGGCTTCGGTCTGGCCACTCTACCATAAAGGCCTGATTGGTAGAGTGCTGAAGCAGATGGTTGTCCTTTTGGAAGGTTCTCCCATCTCTACAGAGGAACTCTGGAGCTCTGTCAGAGGGACCATGGGGTTCTTGGTTACCTCCCTGACCAAGGACCTTCTCCCCTGATTGCTCAGGTTGGCCGGGTGACCAGCTCTAGGAAGGCCACTGCGTTCTTGGGGACCTTCAATGCTGCAGAAATGTTTTGGTACCCTTCCCCAGATCTGTGCCTCGACACAATCCTGTCTCTGAGCTCTCCGTACAATTCCTTCGAACTCATTGCTTGGTTTTTGCTCTGGCATGCACTGTCAACTGTGGGACCTTATATACCTTACAAGTGTGTGCCTTTCCAAATCATGTCCAATCAATTGAATTTACCACAGGTGGACTGTGGTAAAAACATCAAGGATGATCAATGGAAACAGGATGCATCTGAGCTGAATTTCAAGTCTCATAGCAAAGAGTCTGAATAGTTATGTAAATAAGATATTTCTGTTATTAACATTTAATGCATTTGCAAAAATGTTTTTAAAAACCTGTCATTATGGGGTATTGTGTCTACACTGATGAGTTAAAACATGTATTTAATCCATTTTAGAATAAGTCTGTAATGTAACAAAATGTGGAAAAGGTCCAGGGGTCTGAATACTTTCTGAAGGCTCTGTACATGAGGTACCAGTACTGAGTCAGTGTATAGGGGTCCCGGTACTGAGTCAGTGTACAGGGGTCCCGGTACTGAGTCAGTGTACAGGGGTCCCGGTACTGCTCTAGGAGCATTACTCCCTGCTCTAGGAGCATTACTCCCTGCTCTAGGAGCATTACTCCCTGCTCTAGGAGCATTACTCCCTGCTCTAGGAGCATTACTCCCTGCTCTAGGAGCATTACTCCCTGCTCTAGGAGCATTATTCCCTGCTCTAGGAGCATTCCACTAGGAGCATTACTCCCTGCTCTAGGAGCGTTATTCCCTGCTCTATGGGCATTATTCCCTGCTCTAGGAGCATTCCACTAGGAGCATTACTCCCTGCTCTGGGAGCATTATTCCCTGCTCTAGGAGCATTATTCCCTGCTCTAGGAGCATTACACTAGGAGCATTACTCCCTGCTCTAGGAGCATTATTCCCTACACTAGGAGCATTATTCCCTATACTAGGAGCATTATTCCCTGCTCTAGGAGCATTATTCCCTGCTCTAGGTGCATTATTCCCTGCTCTAGGAGCATTATTCCGTACTCAAGGAGCGTTATTCCCTCCTCTAGGGGCATTATTCCCTGCTCTAGGAGCATTACACAAGGAGCATTATTCCCTGCTCTATGAGCATTATTCCCTGCTCTATGAGCATTATTCCCTGCTCTATGAGCATTATTCCCTGCTCTAGGAGCATTATTCCCTGCTCTATGAGCATTATTCCCTACTCTAGGAGCGTTATTCTAGGGGCATTATTCCCTGCTCTATGAGCATTATTCCCTACTCTAGGAGCGTTATTTCCTGCACTAGGGGCATTATTCCCTGCTCTAGGAGCATTATTCCCTCCTCTAGGGGCATTATTCCCTGCTCTAGGAGCATTATTCCGTACTCTAGGAGCGTTATTCCCTCCTCTAGGGGCATTATTCCCTGCTCTAGGAGCATTATTCCCTGCTCTAGGGGCATTATTCCCTGCTCTAGGAGCATTATTCCCTGCTCTAGGGGCATTATTCCCTGCTCTATGAGCATTATTCCCTGCTCTAGGAGCATTATTCCCTGCTCTAGGAGCATTATTCCCTGCTCTAGGAGCATTATTCCCTGCTCTAGGAGCATTATTCCCTGCTCTATGAGCATTATTCCCTGCACTAGGGGCATTATTCCCTGCTCTATGAGCATTATTCCCTACTCTAGGAGCGTTATTTCCTGCACTAGGGGCATTATTCCCTGCTCTAGGAGCATTACACGAGGAGCATTATTCCCTGCTCTAGGAGCATTATTCCCTGCTTTAGGAGCATTACTCCCTTCATTAGGAGCATTACTCCCTCGTCTTGGAGCATTACACTTTGAGCATTACTCCCTACTCTAGGAGCATTACTCACTTCACTAGGAGCATTATTCCCTGCTCTAGGTGCATTACTCCCTTCACTAGGAGCATTACTCGCTGCTCTAGGAGCATTATTCCCTCGTCTTGGAGCATTACTCCCTGCTCTTGGAGCAATTCTCCCTCGTCTTGGAGCATTACTCGCTGCTCTAGTAGGAGCATTACTCGCTGCTCTAGTAGGAGCATTACTCGCTGCTCTAGTAGGAGCATTACTCGCTGCTCTAGGAGCATTACTCGCTGCTCTAGGAGCAGTACTTGCTGCTCTAGGAGCATTACTCGCTGCTCTAGGAGCATTACTCGCTGCTCTAGGAGCATTACTCGCTGCTCTAGGAGCATTACTCCCTCGTCTTGGAGACTTACACTTTGAGCATTACTCCCTACTCTAGGAGCATTACTCACTTCACTAGGAGCATTATTCCCTGCTCTAGGTGCATTACTCCCTTCACTAGGAGCATTACTCGCTGCTCTAGGAGCATTATTCGCTGCTCCGGGAGCATTATTCGCTGCTCCGGGAGCATTGCTCGCTGCTCTAGGAGCATTACTCCCTGCTCTAGGAGCATTACTCGCTGCTCTAGGAGCATTACTCTCTACTCTGGGAACATTATTCCCTGCTCTGGGAGCATTATTACCTACTCTAGTAACATTACTCTCTACACAGGGAGCATTATTCCCTACTCTATTAGCATTACTCTCTGCTCTGGGAGCATTATTCCCTACTCTAGTAGCATTACTCTGCTCTAGTAGCATTACTCTCTGCTCTGGGAGCATTACTCTCTACTCTGGGAGCATTATTCCCTACTCTGGGAGCATTATTCCCTGCTCTATGAGCATTATTCCCTACTCTAGGAGCGTTATTTCCTGCACTAGGGGCATTATTCCCTGCTCTAGGAGCATTACACGAGGAGCATTATTCCCTGCTCTAGGAGCATTATTCCCTGCTTTAGGAGCATTACTCCCTTCATTAGGAGCATTACTCCCTCGTCTTGGAGCATTACACTTTGAGCATTACTCCCTACTCTAGGAGCATTACTCACTTCACTAGGAGCATTATTCCCTGCTCTAGGTGCATTACTCCCTTCACTAGGAGCATTACTCGCTGCTCTAGGAGCATTATTCCCTCGTCTTGGAGCATTACTCCCTGCTCTTGGAGCAATTCTCCCTCGTCTTGGAGCATTACTCGCTGCTCTAGTAGGAGCATTACTCGCTGCTCTAGTAGGAGCATTACTCGCTGCTCTAGTAGGAGCATTACTCGCTGCTCTAGGAGCATTACTCGCTGCTCTAGGAGCAGTACTTGCTGCTCTAGGAGCATTACTCGCTGCTCTAGGAGCATTACTCGCTGCTCTAGGAGCATTACTCGCTGCTCTAGGAGCATTACTCCCTCGTCTTGGAGACTTACACTTTGAGCATTACTCCCTACTCTAGGAGCATTACTCACTTCACTAGGAGCATTATTCCCTGCTCTAGGTGCATTACTCCCTTCACTAGGAGCATTACTCGCTGCTCTAGGAGCATTATTCGCTGCTCCGGGAGCATTGCTCGCTGCTCTAGGAGCATTACTCCCTGCTCTAGGAGCATTACTCGCTGCTCTAGGAGCATTACTCTCTACTCTGGGAACATTATTCCCTGCTCTGGGAGCATTATTACCTACTCTAGTAGCATTACTCTCTACACAGGGAGCATTATTCCCTACTCTATTAGCATTACTCTCTGCTCTGGGAGCATTATTCCCTACTCTAGTAGCATTACTCTGCTCTAGTAGCATTACTCTCTGCTCTGGGAGCATTACTCTCTACTCTGGGAGCATTATTCCCTACTCTGGGAGCATTACTCGCTGAAGTACAGATCAGTTTTTTTTTATTTTTTTACCTAACCTTGAACATCCCACGGAGCACCATTAAATCCATTATTAAAAAATGGAAAGAATATGGCACCACAACAAACCTGCCAAGAGAGGGCATCACACCAAAACTCACGGACCAGGCAAGGATGTCATTAATCAGAGGCAACAAAGAGACCAAAGATAAACCTTAAAGAGCTGCAAAGCTCCACAGCGGAGATGGGAGTATCTGTCCATAGGACCACTTTAAGCCGTACACTCCACAGAGCTGGGCTTTACGGAAGAGTGGCCAAAAAAAAGCCATTGCTTAAAGTGTTCGCCAAAAGGCATGTGGGAGACTCACCAAACATATGGAAGAAGGTACACTGGTCAGATGAGACTAAAATGGAGCCTTTTGGCCATCAAGGAAAACGCTATGTCTGGCGCAAACTCAACACCTCTCATCACCCCGAGAACACCATCCCACAGTGAAGCATTGTGGTGGCAGCATCATGCTGTGGGGATGTTTTTCATCGGCAGGGACTGGGAAACTAGTCAGAATTGAAGGAATGATGGATGGAGCTAAATACAGGGAAATTCTTGAGGGAAAACTGTTTCAGTCTTCCAGAGATTTGAGACTGGGACGGAGGTTCACCTTCCAGCAGGACAATGATCCTAAGCATACTGCTAAAGCAACACTCGAGTGGTTTATGGAGAAACATCTAAATGTCTTGGAATGGCCAAGTCAAAGTCCAGACCTCAATCCAATTGAGAATCTGGTATGACTTAAACATTGCTGTACACCAGGGGAACCCATCGAACTTGAAGGAGCTGGAGCAGTTTTGCCTTGAAGACTGGGCAAAAATCACAGTGGCTAGATGTGCAAAGCTTATGGAGACATATCCCAAGAGACTTGCAGCTGTAATTGCTACAAAAGGTGGCTGTAAGGGGGGTGAATAGTTATGCACGCTCAAGTTTTCTGTTTTTTGTCATATTTCTTGCTTGTTTTTATAACAAAAAATATTTGGCATCTTCAAAGTGGTAGGTATGTTGTGTAAATCAAATGACACAAAAAATCTATTTTAATTCCAGGTTGTAAGGCAACAAAATAGGAAAAATGCCAAGGGGGTTGAATACTTTCACAAGCCACTGTATAGTGCACTACTTCAGACCAGGGCTCATAGTGCACTACTTCAGACCAGGGCTCATAGTGCACTATGTAAGGAATAGGGTTCTGTTTGTGACGCGGTCTAGGACTGATGCTGTGTACTGTACATTCTGCTGCTTGTCATTTAGAATTATAATATATATCCTCTGATTCATCTCTCCAGACTTCTCTAATATATTATCCTCTGATTCATCTCTCCAGACTTCTCTAATATATTCTCCTCTGATTCATCTCTCCAGACTTCTGATTCATCTCTCCAGACTTCTGATTCATCTCTCCAGACTTCTCTAATATATTCTCCTCTGATTTATCTCTCCAGACTAATCTAATATATTCTCCTCCTCTGATTTATCTCTCCAGACTAATCTAATATATTCTCCTCCTTCTGATTCATCTCTCCAGACTAATCTAATATATTCTCCTCCTCTGATTTATCTCTCCAGACTAATCTAATATATTCTCCTCCTTCTGATTCATCTCTCCAGACTAATCTAATATATTCTCCTCCTCTGATTCATCTCTTCATCTCTCCAGACTAATCTAATATATTCTCCTCTGATTCATCTCTCCAGACTAATCTAATATATTCTCCTCTGATTCATCTCTCCAGACTAATCTAATATATTCTCCTCTGATTCATCTCTCCAGACTAATCTAATATATTCTCCTCCTCTGATTCATCTCTCCAGACTAATCTAATATATTCTCCTCCTCTGATTCATCTCTCCAGACTAATCTAATATATTCTCCTCCTCTGATTCATCTCTCCAGACGAATCTAATATATTCTCCTCCTCTGATTTATCTCTCCAGACTAATCTAATATATTCTCCTCCTTCTGATTCATCTCTCCAGACTAATCTAATATATTCTCCTCCTCTGATTTATCTCTCCAGACTAATCTAATATATTCTCCTCCTCTGATTCATCTCATCTCTCCAGACTAATCTAATATATTCTCCTCTGATTCATCTCTCCAGACTAATCTAATATATTGTCCTCTGATTCATCTCTCCAGACTAATCTAATATATTCTCCTCTGATTCATCTCTCCAGACTAATCTAATATATTCTCCTCTGATTCATCTCTCCAGACTAATCTAATATATTCTCCTCTGATTCATCTCTCCAGACTAATCTAATATATTCTCCTCTGATTCATCTCTCCAGACTAATCTAATATATTCTCCTCTTCTTCATCTCTCCAGACTAATCTAATATATTCTCCTCTGATTCATCTCTCCAGACTTCTCTGATTCATCTCTCCAGACTAATCTAATATATTCTCCTCTGATTCATCTCTCCAGACATCTCTAATATATTCTCCTCTGATTCATCTCTCCAGACTAATCTAATATATTCTCCTCCTCTGATTCATCTCTCCAGACTTCTCTAATATATATCCTCTGATTCATCTCTCCAGACTAATCTAATATATTCTCCCCTGATTCATCTCTCCAGACTAATCTAATATATTCTCCTCTGATTCATCTCTCCAGACTAATCTAATATATTCTCCTCTTCTTCATCTCTCCAGACTAATCTAATATATTGTCCTCTGATTCATCTCTCCAGACTTCTCTAATATATTCTCCTCTGATTCATCTCTCCAGACTTCTCTGATTCATCTCTCCAGACTAATCTAATATATTCTCCTCTGATTCATCTCTCCAGACTTCTCTGATTCATCTCTCCAGACTAATCTAATATATTCTCCTCTGATTCATCTCTCCAGACATCTCTAATATATTCTCCTCTGATTCATCTCTCCAGACTAATCTAATATATTCTCCTCTGATTCATCTCTCCAGACTTCTCTAATATATATCCTCTGATTCATCTCTCCAGACTAATCTAATATATTCTCCTCTGATTCATCTCTCCAGACTAATCTAATATATTCTCCTCTGATGCATCTCTCCAGACTAATCTAATATATTCTCCTCTGATTCATCTCTCCAGACTAATCTAATATATTCTCCTCTGATTCATCTCTCCAGACTTCTTTAAAAGTACGAGCAGCAAGCAGGTGGCTGTGAACAAGCGGAGGAAAGCGGATGAGGAAGAGGAGGAAGAGGAGAAGAAATCAGGTTTGAAAAGACTGAGAAGCGAGACTACAGTGAGGTCTGACTTCTCTGAGAGCAGTGACTCTGAGATGTCTACCAAGAGAACCAGGACGGCAGACTCCTCCTCTTTCTCAGAGCAGAACTCAGAGGAGGAGCTAAAAGGAAAGACCGGCCAGGAGGGGCACAAGACCCAGGGTTCTAAGACTGGGAAGGAGTCTGCTCTGACAGGCAGTCTCTCCCCCTGGGGTGAGGAGCTTCAGAAGGCGGAGTTTCAGCAGTCATCAGCCGACAGGGAGCAGAGGTCATCCCTGCGACAACCTCAACGACAGGGGGAACGGTCTCCACTGCAACAGCAGCAGGCCCCTCCCCTGTCCTCCTCCTCCCAGGGCTCTGCCCCCTCTGAGGGCCAAGGGGAGTGCATCATGGAGAACAACAGCACTATGAAATCCCAGACCCATCCCCAGTCCAAGGACCAGTACACCAGCGCTGAGATGGTCTCCAGGACCCAGACTCCCTCTCAGTATATAATCGACATCACAGCAGAGGACGCTAACGCACACATGGCCTCCCGGGAGAACTCTGAGGCCGTCTCGGCCCTGCTGGCCTCCCAGAATCCATCTGAGCCCTCCTACCTCTCTGAGCCCAGCAGACATTTGGTGCTGAACCCCTCTGTTGCCCCTCCCTCTCCCCTTCGTAAGAGCCCCTCGGAGTGTGACCTTAGGAACCAGGCTCCCTCAGTGTCAGAGTGTGACCTTAGGAACCAGACTCCCTCAGTGTCAGAGTGTGACCTTAGGAACCAGACTCCCTCAGTGTCAGAGTGGGACCTTAGGAACCAGACTCCCTCAGTGTCAGAGTGTGACCTTAGGAACCAGACTCCCTCAGTGTCAGAGTGTGACCTTAGGAACCAGACTCCCTCAGTGTCAGAGTGTGACCTTAGGAACCAGACTCCCTCAGTGTCAGAGTGTGACCTTAGGAACCAGACTCCCTCAGTGTCAGAGTGTGACCTTAGGAACCAGACTCCCTCAGTGTCAGAGTGTGACCTTAGGAACCAGACTCCCTCAGTGTCAGAGTGTGACCTTAGGAACCAGACTCCCTCAGTGTCAGAGTGTGACCTTAGGAACCAGACTCCCTCAGTGTCAGAGTGTGACCTTAGGAACCAGACTCCCTCAGTGTCAGAGTGTGACCTTAGGAACCAGACTCCCTCAGTGTCAGAGTGTGACCGTAGGAACCAGACTCCCTCAGTGTGTAGGAAGCCGGAGGTAAAGCATGACATAGCTGGCAGCCTGGGCAGTAAGATGGGGTTAGTCCATTCAGTGGTGATCAGACCTATAGCATCAGTCAGTGAGTCTGCTGCTGTAGTAGAGAGAGAGAAGCAGCTATATTCCTCCATGCTGCCCTGCATTAAGAACGCCTCATTGGCCGACGAGGCCAGGAAGTCGTACAAGCTAAGCCCCTCCCCTGATGTCCCCAAGTCCCTCCCCTCCCCAGAGGCCCTGAAGCCGAAGCCCCTCTGCTCCCCTGACATCGTCAAGTCTAAAACACAGAGTGTTCTGGAGACTTGTTCTAAACCCAAACCCCTCACCTCCCCAGAGGTGTCCAAGCATAAAGGCCATTACCCGGACAACACCCCTCGCTCCAGCTTTAAGCCCGTCCTGGCCCGAGGGACTGAGTCGCCAGGATCTTGCACTAAGAGCCCGCTAATCATCGATAAGAACGAGCATTTCACCGTGTACCGGGACCCTGCGCTTGTCTGTCCCAACCAGGAGACCAACCACGTGTCCTATCTGCACCCCCAGCTCCACCCCCTCCACGCCTCCTCCCACGCCTCCTGCCTCACCCCCTCTTCCACCCACCACCACACATCCCACTCCCACCACCACCTCCTCTCCGGGGTGCTCTCTGGCCTGCCTCCAGGCCCCTTGCTGGGGGGTCATCCCCGACTAGACTCCTCAGGGCTGGGGCACCTGGGACTAGCTCATCACCACCCTGTCTCTCAGCCCCAGACACACAGCCACACCTCAGCCTCATACAACCAGCTGGGGCTGTATCCAATCATCTGGCAGTACCCCAATGAGACCCACTCTTATCCCCCAAGACTCAACCTGCCCGGGTCCAAGTGGGTGCACCCTGAAAACCCTGTCAGCTCTGAGACCAACATGAGGAGGGTGAGTACCAAACACCCAGATTCTATTCTAAATACAACTCTTTTTCCTGTTCTACTACCTCTTCTATTATGACTTCTACCTAGCAACTGTAGCATAGCAACAGCAACTATGCAACTATGATCATGTTGCCAGTTTAAACAGCTAACTGCTGTATCATAGCAACTATGATCATGTTGCCAGTTTAAACAGCTAGCTGCTGTAGCATAGCAACTATGATCATGTTGCCAGTTTAAACAGCTAACTGCTTTAGCATAGCAACTATGATCATGTTGCCAGTTTAAACAGCTAGCTGCTGTAGCATAGCAACTATGATCATGTTGCCAGTTTAAACAGCTAGCTGCTGTAGCATAGCAACTATGATCATGTTGCCAGTTTAAACAGCTAGCTGCTGTAGCATAGCAACTATGATCATGTTGCTAGTTTAACAGCTAGCTGCTGTAGCATAGCAACTATGATCATGTTGCCAGTTTAAACAGCTAGCTGCTGTAGCATAGCAACTATGATCATGTTGCCTGTTTAAACAGCTAGCTGCTGTAGCATAGCAACTATGATCATGTTGCCAGTTTAAGCAGCTAGCTGCTGTAGCATATCTCTCATGTTCAGTTTGTGAAGACCACTGTCCTGTCCTCTTTGTAGAAGCCATATGTTGGGAAAGCTGAGTGTTCAGGTTATTTGTTATTCTGTTCTGTTAGTAGGTCGGGGATATCCTAGTTCTAGGTTCTGTTAGTAGGTAGGGGATATCCTAGTTCTAGGTTCTGTTAGTAGGTAGTGGATATCCTAGTTATAGGTTCTGTTAGTAGGTAGGGGATATCTTAGTCATAGGGGATATCCTAGTTATAGGTTCTGTTAGTAGGTAGGGGATATCCTAGTTATAGGTTCTGTTAGTAGGTAGGGGATATCCTAGTTATAGGTTCTGTTAGTAGGTAGGGGATATCTTAGTCATAGGTTCTGTTAGTGGGTAGGGGATATCCTAGTTATAGGGGATATCCTAGTTATAGGTTCTGTTAGTAGGTAGGGGATATCTTAGTCATAGGTTCTGTTAGTGGGTAGGGGATATCCGAGTTATAGGGGATATCCTATTTATAGGTTCTGTTAGTAGGTAGGGGATATCTTAGTCATAGGTTCTGTTAGTGGGTAGGGGATATCCTAGTTATAGGGGATGTTAGTAGGTAGGGGATATCCTAGTTATAGGGGATATCCTAGTTATAGGTTATGTTAATAGGTAGGGGATATCCTAGTTATAGGGGATATCCTAGTTATAGGTTCTGTTAGTAGGTAGGGGATATCCTAGTTATAGGGGATATCCTAGTTATAGGGGATATCCTAGTTATAGGGGATATCTTAGTCATAGGTTATGTTAGTGGGTAGGGGATATCCTAGTTATAGGTTCTGTTAGTAGGTAGGGGATATCCTAGTTATAGGGGATATCCTAGTTATAGGTTCTGTTACTAGGTAGGGGATATCCTAGTTATAGGTTCTGTTAGTAGGTAGGGGATATCCTAGTTATAGGGGATATCCTAGTTATAGGGGATATCCTAGTTATAGGGGATATCCTAGTTATAGGTTCTGTTACTAGGTAGGGGATATCCTAGTTATAGGTTCTGTTACTAGGTAGGGGATATCCTAGTTATAGGTTCTGTTAGTAGGTAGGGGATATCCTAGTTATAGGGGATATCCTAGTTATAGGGGATATCCTAGTTATAGGGGATATCCTAGTTGTAGGTTATGTTAGTAGGTAGGGGATATCCTAGTTATAGGGGATATCCTAGTTATAGGGGATATCCTAGTTATAGGGGATATCCTAGTTGTAGGGGATATCCTAGTTATAGGGGATATCCTAGTTATAGGGGATATCCTAGTTATAGGGGATATCCTAGTTATAGGTTCTGTTACTAGGTAGGGGATATCCTAGTTATAGGGGATATCCTAGTTATAGGGGATATCCTAGTTATAGGGGATATCCTAGTTATAGGTTCTGTTAGTGGGTAGGGGATATCCTAGTTATAGGGGATATCCTAGTTATAGGGGATATCCTAGTTATATGGGGATATCCTAGTTATAGGGGATATCCTAGTTGTAGGGGATATCCTAGTTGTAGGGGATATCCTAGTTGTAGGGGATATCCTAGTTGTAGGGGATATCCTAGTTGTAGGGGATATCCTAGTTGTAGGGGATATCCTAGTTATAGGGGATATCCTAGTTATAGGTTCTGTTACTAGGTAGGGGATATCCTAGTTATAGGGGATATCCTAGTTATAGGGGATATCCTAGTTATAGGGGATATCCTAGTTATAGGGGATATCCTAGTTATAGGGGATATCCTAGTTATAGGTTCTGTTACTAGGTAGGGGATATCCTAGTTATAGGGGATATCCTAGTTATAGGGGATATCCTAGTTATAGGGGATATCCTAGTTATAGGTTCTGTTAGTAGGTAGAGGATATCCTAGTTACAGGGGATATCCAAGTTATAGGTTATGTTAGTAGGTAGGGGATATCCTAGTTGTAGGTTATGTTAGTAGGTAGGGGATATCCTATTTATAGGTTCTGTTAGTAGGTAGGGGATATCCTAGTTATAGGGGATATCCTAGTTGTAGGGGATATCCTAGTTATAGGGGATATCCTAGTTATAGGTTCTGTTAGTAGGTAGGGGATATCCTAGTTATAGGTTCTGTTAGTAGGTAGGGGATATCCTAGTTGTAGGTTATGTTAGTAGGTAGGGGATATCCTAGTTATAGGTTCTGTTAGTAGGTAGGGGATATCCTAGTTATAGGTTCTGTTAGTAGGTAGAGGATATCCTAGTTATAAGGGATATCCTAGTTGTAGGGGATATCCTAGTTATAGGGGATATCCTAGTTATAGGGGATATCCTAGTTATAGGTTCTGTTAGTAGGTAGAGGATATCCTAGTTGTAGGGGATATCCTAGTTGTAGGGGATATCCTAGTTGTAGGGGATATCCTAGTTGTAGGGGATATCCTAGTTGTAGGGGATATCCTAGTTATAGGGGATATCCTAGTTATAGGGGATATCCTAGTTATAGGTTCTGTTACTAGGTAGGGGATATCCTAGTTATAGGGGATATCCTAGTTATAGGGGATATCCTAGTTATAGGGGATATCCTAGTTATAGGGGATATCCTAGTTATAGGGGATATCCTAGTTATAGGTTATGTTACTAGGTAGGGGATATCCTAGTTATAGGGGATATCCTAGTTATAGGTTCTGTTACTAGGTAGGGGATATCCTAGTTATAGGGGATATCCTAGTTATAGGGGATATCCTAGTTATAGGGGATATCCTAGTTATAGGGGATATCCTAGTTGTAGGGGATATCCTAGTTGTAGGGGATATCCTAGTTGTAGGGGATATCCTAGTTGTAGGGGATATCCTAGTTGTAGGGGATATCCTAGTTGTAGGGGATATCCTAGTTGTAGGGGATATCCTAGTTATAGGGGATATCCTAGCTATAGGTTCTGTTACTAGGTAGGGGATATCCTAGTTATAGGTTCTGTTACTAGATAGGGGATATCCTAGTTATAGGGGATATCCTAGTTATAGGGGATATCCTAGTTATAGGTTCTGTTACTAGGTAGGGGATATCCTAGTTATAGGGGATATCCTAGTTATAGGGGATATCCTAGTTATAGGGGATATCCTAGTTATAGGGGATATCCTAGTTATAGGGGATATCCTAGTTATAGGGGATATCCTAGTTATAGGTTCTGTTAGTGGGTAGGGGATATCCTAGTTATAGGTTCTGTTACTAGGTAGGGGATATCCTAGTTATAGGTTCTGTTAGTAGGTAGGGGATATCCTAGTTATAGGGGATATCCTAGTTATAGGGGATATCCTAGTTATAGGGGATATCCTAGTCATAGGGGATATCCTAGTTATAGGTTCTGTTACTAGGTAGGGGATATCCTAGTTATAGGGGATATCCTAGTTATAGGTTCTGTTAGTAGGTAGGGGATATCCTAGTTATAGGGGATATCCTAGTTATAGGTTCTGTTACTAGGTAGGGGATATCCTAGTTATAGGTTCTGTTAGTAGGTAGGGGATATCCTAGTTATAGGGGATATCCTAGTTATAGGGGATATCCTAGTTATAGGTTCTGTTACTAGGTAGGGGATATCCTAGTTATAGGGGATATCCTAGTTATAGGGGATATCCTAGTTATAGGGGATATCCTAGTTATAGGTTCTGTTAGTAGGTAGGGGATATCCTAGTTATAGGGGATATCCTAGTTATAGGTTCTGTTACTAGGTAGGGGATATCCTAGTTATAGGTTCTGTTACTAGGTAGGGGATATCCTAGTTATAGGGGATATCCTAGTTATAGGGGATATCCTAGTTATAGGGGATATCCTAGTTTAGGTTTGTGTTACCTCCTGTTCACCTCAACCAGTCCAATATGTCTGGGTCTGACCCTGTCTGTCTCTCTGTCTGGGTCTGACCCTGTCTGTCTGTCTCTCTGGGTGTCTGACCCTGTCTGTCTCTCTGGGTGTCTGACCCTGTCTGTCTCTCTGGGTGTCTGACCCTGTCTGTCTTTCTGTCTCTCTGGATGTTGTTGGACTGACCCTGTCTGTCTCTCTGGGTGTCTGACCCTGTCTGTCTCTCTGGGTCTGACCCTGGCTGTCTGTCTGGATGTTGTTGTACTGACCCTGCCTGTCTCTCTGGGTCTGACCCTGCCTGTCTGTCTCTCTGGGTCTGACCCTGTCTGTCTCTCTGGGTCTGACCCTGTCTGTCTCTCTGGGTCTGACCCTGTCTGTCTCTCTGGGTCTGACCCTGTCTGTCTCTCTGGGTCTGACCCTGTCTGTCTCTCTGGGTCTGACCCTGTCTGTCTCTCTGGGTCTGACCCTGTCTGTCTCTCTGGGTCTGACCCTGTCTGTCTCTCTGGATGTTGTGGTACCAGAACACGGCCAGCCCTTGGCTACACCACCAGGTCCCTGTCTCCTCCTCTGACAGCCTGGACCAACTGAGCCACGTCCCGGTCCCCATCCGACCAGCCAGCGCCGACCCTCACCGGTCCGACCCCCATCCCCACCGTTCAGAACCACACCGCTCCGACCCCCACCGGCTCATCAAGATCAACCCCCACGCCAGCCCCCCTCTGCCACCGGCCAAGACCGCTGGAGATCTTCACAGGGAGTAAGTCTCAGTATTCAATTCAGCCGCTAACACACACACACACACTGACACACTGACACACACACACAGACACACTGACACACACACACAGACACACTACACACACACACACACACACTGACACACTGACACACACACACAGACACACTGACACACACACACAGACACACACTGACACACACACACAGACACACACTGACACACACACACTGACACACACACACACACACACACCGACACACACACACACACACACACACACACCGACACCGACACACACACACACACACACACACACACACACACACACACACACACACACACACATTGACACACACTGACACACACTGACACACACACACACACACACACTGACACACACACACACACACACACACACACACACACACACACACACACACACACACACACACACACACACACACACACACACACTCACACACACACACACTGACACACACACACACACACTGACACACACACACACACTGACACACACACACACACACACTGACACACACACACACTGACACACACACACACACACACACACACACTGACACACTGACACACACACACACACACTGACACACACACACACACTGACACACACACACACACTGACACACAGACACACACACTGACACACACACACACACACACACACACACACACACACACACACACACAGTAGACACACACACACACACAGTAGACACACACACACTGACACACAGTAGACACACACACACTGACACACACACACACACTTACACACAGTAGACACACACACACAGTAGACACACACACTCACATACAGCGGACACACTCACACACAGTAGACACACTCACACACAGTAGACACACTCACACACAGTAGACACACTCACACACAGTAGACACACTCACACACAGTAGACACACTCACACACAGTAGACACACTCACACACAGTAGACACACTCACACACAGTAGACACACTCACACACAGTAGACACACTCACACACAGTAGACACAACTGTCCTAGTTATTCCTACTGAGGGCTGTTCTGCTGTTATACACCATGTCCTAGTTATTCCTACTGAGGGCTGTTCTGCTGTTATACACCATGTCCTAGTTATTCCTACTGAGGGCTGTTCTGCTATTATACACCATGTCCTAGTTATTCCTACTGAGGGCTGTTCTGCTGTTATACACCATGTCCTAGTTATTCCTTTTGAGGGCTGTTCTGCTATTATACACCATGTCCTAGTTATTCCTACTAAGGGCTGTTCTGCTGTTATACACCATGTCCTAGATATTCCTACTGAGGGCTGTTCTGTCTGCTATTATACACCATGTCCTAGTTATTCCTACTGAGGGCTGTTCTGCTATTATACACCATGTCCTAGTTATTCCTACTGAGGGCTGTTCTGTCTGCAGTTATACACCATGTCCTAGTTATTCCTTCTGAGGGCTGTTCTGCTGTTATACACCATGTCCTAGTTATTCCTACTGAGGGCTCGTCTGTCTGCTATTATACACCATGTCCTAGTTATTCCTACTGAGGGCTGTTCTGCTGTTATACACCATGTCGTAGTTATTCCTACTGAGGGCTGTTCTGCTATTATACACCATGTCCTAGTTATTCCTACTGAGGGCTGTTCTGCTATTATACACCATGTCCTAGTTACTCCTTCTGAGGGCTGTTCTGTCTGCTACTGTTGACCAGCGCCCTATTCCCTATATAGAGCACTACTGTTGACCAGAGCCCTATTCCCTATATAGAACACTACTGTTGACCAGAGCCCTATTCCCTATATAGAACACTACTGTTGACCAGAGCTCTGTGTGGGAATAGTGTGCCATTTGAGATGTAACCTATGACTTCCTGTCTGGTCTGTAGTTGAATGTATTTTATTTCTCTCCTCAGGGATTTGAAGGGTTTTGTGGACCCCATCAGAACCATCACTCTGGCCCACCTGAAGCAGGAGCAGGACCGCAGCAGAACCCCGACCGGGAAGGACAGTCACCTGCACCAGCTCTACCTGGAGGCCTGTAATAAACAACAGCAGCAGAGGATGGCCCAGCAACAGCAGGAAGCAGGGCAGAGGGACCGGGCCAGTAAGTATAAGGAGGAGAACAGACGGATCCTCCAGGAGAGCATTGAGGTGGCCCCCTTCACCGCTAAGATCCGCTCCAGTGAGACCGACAGGGAGCCTAACCCCTACCCCCGGATCCCCTCGCTCCCCTCCCTGCCCCACCCCTACCCCCGGATCCCCTCGCTCCCCTCCCTGCCCCACCCCCAGCGCCCCCACCAGGAGAAGGAAACGGAGCCCCCTGCTGCAGACCTGTATCAGTTTAAACAGCAGTCCCAGCACAGTCTCCCCCCCAGTAACTACTTCACTACCCTGTCCAACAGTGTGGTCAACGAGCCACCGCGTCTCTACCCGTCTAAAGAGCTCAACTCATACTTTGACAAGGTGAGCAGGGAGCAGGAGTCTGCAGCAGCCTCTAGTCTCTCTCTGGGAGGAGGGGCAGCGTTCAGCTCCAAGTCCCTGTCCAAACCCCCTCCTCTCATCAAACACCAGGCTGATGGGGAGGGTCTGCTAGGGAAGATATCAGAGCAGCTGAACCAGCAGGTAAGCTTATCCAACATGCAGAGGTATCGTCTCAGTACCATAGTCAGCCCTGTTAGTCCAGACCTCTCGCCTTCTTCCAGTCAGAGTCAGACCCAGAGCCAGACCCGAACCCACTGTCAGAGCCAGAGCCAGACCCGAACCCACTGTCAGACCCAGAGCCAGACCCAGAGCCAGACCCGAACCCACTGTCAGACCCAGAGCCAGACCCGAACCCACTGTCAGAGCCAGACCCAGAGCCAGACCCGAACCCACTGTCAGACCCAGAGCCAGACCCAAGCCCAACTAAGGTGTATGCCAGCACTGCACCGTGCCCCTGTGTTCCACCCTCCAATCCAGCAGACACTGGACAGGAAGGAGGCGGGCTACGGCCGTTTGTCTCCACCCACCCTGACCCCCATCCAGCCAGTCAGCTCGGCCGGTAAGGTGTCTGAGCAGCAGAAACCGCCCACCCTTCTGCCCGAGCTACGGGAGGTCAGCGCCGTGTGTAAGGGCGGGGCAGCGATGACCTCATCCGAGGTGTGGCGAGCCGGCGACTCTCAGAGCCACGACAAGCTGGGATGGCATTCTGAGAGGAGCCCCGGCAGGAAGCCTGGGGCCACCACGGCGTCTGTTATCGTCCGTCCCTCTACGTGTATAAAGTACGACGGCTCGCCAGGCGCCAAGACCTCTTCCTCGGCCAAGGACTCTCTGATGGGGAGGATGTTCCCAGGCGGCAGGCCTCAGACAGTCTGTCTGAAACTGGCCTATGAGAGAGACAGGGAGTCTGGAGGGAAGGTGATCCTGCCAAACACTAACTTGGAGGAGGCTGTTTGCGTGCAGCAGTACAATAACAACTTTATGAGAGTGTCCCAGTCTCAGGGAACCTTTCCAGTCTCTGTCTCGGCTGCTGCCAACTCTGTGTGCAATAGGAGTAGTGATGTGACTAGGGCAGTCTCCAACATGGCTCCCTACGGTGTGCTGAGTAGAAGACAAGAGAGAACCTACTGTGGGCCCAACACCTCCAGCGCTAGCAGGACAGAGAGCTGTGGCCCTCGGGGCAGGGCCTTCCACTCAGGGCCTGGGTTAGAACCAAGGGCCGAGCTCCAGCAACAGGAGGGGAGCTCCTCCAGAACCTCATCCCCCAACCTGCACCCCGGCCCCAGCCTGGCCAGCAGCACCCAGGCCTCTCCCAACCCCAGCCAGTCCTACTATGGGAGCTTTATCCATCTGAAGAAGCACAAGGCAGCGTTGGCAGCAGCCCAGCAGTCCAGAGGTCCTAGCAGCAGCACCAGTGGTAGTGGTCCTGAGAGCCTGATTGAGCCATCTAACAGTAAAGCTCTTCACATCTCCCCTCCACCTCCCCTTGCCTCGGCCTCAGCCCAGAACCACAGAACCACAGCAAGCCCAGGACCACATCAAGCAGGAGCTAGCCCCAGCCCTGGCCCCCTCCCCAATGGCCAGCCAGCCCTGATGAACCAGAGCCAGTCTCAACCCAACTACCACAAGCTGAAGAAGGCCTGGCTCACCAGACACTCAGAGGAGGACAGAAACATAAACACTATGATGAAAACAGAGGAGGCTGATAAGGCTGTTACCACCACTGTGAGCCCCTCTGTGTCCAAGTCTGTTACCACCACTGTGAGCCCCTCTGTGTCCAAGTCTGTTACCACCACTGTGAGCCCCTCTGTGTCCAAGTCTGTTACCACCACTGTGAGCCCCTCTGTGTCCAAGTCTGTTACCACCACTGTGAGCCCCTCTGTGTCGAAGGCTGTTACCACCACTGTGAGCCCCTCTGTGTCCAAGGCTGTTACCACCACTGTGAGCCCCTCTGTGTCCAAGACTGTTACCACCACTGTGAGCCCATCTGTGTCGAAGGCTGTTACCACCACTGTGAGCCCCTCTGTGTCCAAGTCTGTTACCACCACTGTGAGCCCCTCTGTGTCCATGTCTGTTACCACCACTGTGAGCCCCTCTGTGTCCAAGTCTGTTACCACCACTGTGAGCCCCTCTGTGTCCAAGTCTGTTACCACCACTGTGAGCCCCTCTGTGTCGAAGGCTGTTACCACCACTGTGAGCCCCTCTGTGTCTGAGATGGAGATGATCAAGCCTTGCACCGTCACTCTGATTGCCTCTACCTCCAGTGATGTGGAGATGAAGATAGAAGAGGTCAAAGGTCAGGAGGACAAGATGGCCGCTGAGGACAGGATTACGCGGCGTGGGAGCAAGAGGGTGTACGACCACGACTCGGCCTCAGAGAGCGGAGAGGACTCTGACGCCAGCGAGAGCAGCAAGCAGGGGCAGAGGGCGAAGAGGCAGCCCAAACCCACCTACAAGAAGAAACAGAACGACATGCGCAGGAGGAGAGGAGACGGAGAGAAAGATGAGGATGAGCTGAAACCCAACGGGATCTTTAGGAGCGCCAGGGAGAAGACCAAGCTGAAATTGTCCAGCAACAGTAAGTCTAGCATTAAAGGGACATTTCAAAATGTTTCAACTTCAGATTCACCCTCACCAGCACCACCCCAACACCAACATATCATCTCCACCCCAACACCAACATATCATCTCCACCCCAACACCAACATATCATCACCGCCCCAACACCACCATATCATCACCACCCCAACATATCATCACCAACACCAACATATCATCTCCATCCCAACACCAACATATCATCACCACCCCAACATCAACATATCATCACCGCCCCAACATCAACATATCATCTCCACCCCAACATCAACATATCATCTCCACCCCAACACCAACATATCATCTCCACCCCAACACCAACATATCATCTCCACCCCAACACCAACATATCATCTCCACCCCAACACCAACATATCATCTCCACCCCAACACCAACATATCATCTCCGCCCCAACACCAACATATCATCTCCGCCCCAACACCAACATATCATCACCAACACCAACATATCATCATCTCCAGCACCACCCCAACACCAACATATCATCACCACCCCCCCAACACCACCATATCACCACTTCAACACCAACATATCATCTCCACCCCAACACCAACATATCATCACCAACACCAACATCAACATATCATCTCCACCCCAACATCAACATATCATCACCACCCCAATACCAACATATCATCACCAACACCAACATCAACATATCATCTCCACCCCAACATCAACATATCATCTCCACCCCAACACCAACATATCATCTCCATCCCAACACCAACATATCATCTCCACCCCAACACCAACATATCATCTCCACCCAACACCAACATATCATCTCCGCCCCAACACCAACATATCATCTCCGCCCCAACACCAACATATCATCTCCACCCCAACACCAACATATCATCTCCACCCCAACACCAACATATCATCTCCACCCCAACACCAACATATCATCTCCGCCCCAACACCAACATATCATCACCGACACCAACATATCATCATCTCCAGCACCACCCCAACACCAACATATCATCTCCACCCCAACACCAACATATCATCACCACCCCCCCAACACCACCATATCACCACTTCAACACCAACATATCATCTCCACCCCAACACCAACATATCATCTCCACCCCAACACCAACATATCACCACCCCAATACCAACATATCATCACCACCCCAATACCAACATATCATCACCAACACCAACATATAATCACAACACCAACATATAATCACAACACCAACATATCATCACCGCCCCAACACCAACATATCATCACCACCCCAACATCAACATATCATCTCCACCCCAACACCAACATATCATCTCTACCCCAACACCAACATATCATCACCGCCCCAACACCAACATATCATCACCAACACCAACATATCATCATCTCCAGCACCACCCCAACACCAACATATCATCTCCACCCCAACACCAACATATCATCACCACCCCAACACCAACATATCACCATTCCAACACCAACATATCATCTCCACCCCAACACCAACATATTATCTCCACCCCAACACCAACATATCACCACCCCAATACCAACATATCATCATCACCCCAATACCAACATATCATCACCAACACCAACATATCATCACAGCACCAACATATCATCACCGCCCCAACACCAACATATCATCACCGCCCCAACACCAACATATCATCAACACCCCAACACCAACATATCATCACCGCCCCAACACCAACATATCATCAACACCCCAACACCAACATATCATCGCCACCCCAACACCAACATATCATCACCACCCCAACATCAACATATCACCTACACCAACATATCATCTCCCCTCAAACACCAACATATCATCTCCACTCCAGCATATCAGCACCACCCCAACACCAACATATCATTACCAACACCAACATATCATCACCAACATACCATCCCAACACCAACATATCATCTCCAGCACCATCCCAACACCAACATATCATCACCAACACCAACATATCATCACCAACACCAACATATCATCTCCACCCCAACACCAACATATAATCTCCAGCACCACCCAACACCAACATATAATCTCCAGTACCATCCCAACACCAACATATCATCACCAACACCAACATATCATCACCAACACCAACATATCATCACCACCCCAACACCAAAATATCATCACCAGCACCAACATATCAGCACCACCCCAACACCAACATATCATCGCCAGCACCATCCCAACACCAACATACCATTTCCAGCACCACACCAACATATCTCCAACACCAACATATCAACTTCAGCACCACCCCAACATATCATCTCCAGCACCACCCCAACACAAACATATCATTACCAGCACCACCCAACACCAACATATCATCACTAGCACCAACGACCAGCACCACCCCAACACCAACATATCATTACCAGCACCACTCCAACACCAGCATATCATCACCAGCACCACACCAACATACCATATACAGCACCACCCCAACATTACAACATTACCATACCTCCAGCACCACCCCAACATTACAGCATTACCATATCTCCAGCACCACCCCAACATTACAACATTAACATATCAACTCCATTACCACCTCAACATTACCATATCACTTCCAGCATCACCCCAACATTACCATATTATCTCCAGCACCACCCCAACATTACCATATCACCTCCAGAACCATCTCAACATTACCATAATGCCAGCACCACCCCAACATTACCATAATGCCAGCACCACCCCAACATTACCATATCACCTCCAGAACCATCTCAACATTACCATAATGCCCACACCATCTCAACATTACCATATCTACTCCAGCACCACCCCAACATTGCCATAAAGCCAGCACCACCCCAACATTACCATATCACCTCCAGAACCATCTCAACATTACCATAATGCCCGCACCATCTCAACATTACCATATCTACTCCAGCACCACCCCAACATTGCCATAAAGCCAGCACCACCCCAACATTACCATATAAGTCCAGCACCACCTGACATTAAGATGTGGAAGTGGTGCGTTTCTATGTCTTGTAGTAAGAAGATAGAGGAAGATAAGTGTTTTCAATGACATCATCCAATTCGTAGCGAATGCCTCCTCACAATTGGTCAAATTTACATGATGCACACCGACGATGTCATTGGGAACACTTCCTCTGTTTTACTGCAAAACATAGAAACGCACCATGTTCACACGTGTTGGGGTGGTGCTGGAGATGATGAGTGTACAGATGGTGTGTTTCTATGTAAAAGTTTCCCTTTAGTAACGTATAAAGACACACACACACGTAACTCTCAAATTAATATGATTTCAATTTGTAATAGCATTCTAACAAGGTCAACTCAGTCTCTCAGCTCATCATAGGTCAGCTGGCCTTATTTCATTATATATGTTATTATGATGAGTGTTTCTGTTTCTTACACCGTGTGGATATGAGCTGGCTGATGTTGTTATTGGTTCCCAAAGGGGAGAGGTATATACTCTGGGTGGAACATGAGACTACCACTAAACTCTCTCTCTGGACGTTGAGACTATCACTAAACTCTCTCTCTGGACGTTGAGACTACCACTAAACTCTCTCTCTGGACGTTGAGACTACCACTAAACTCTCTCTCTGGACGTTCATTATTGAAGTTAGTTTTTTTTCTTTCTATTTTCCGAATCACAAACCAATGAGTTATTCTTAAATTTCCTTGAGCAATGTTCTCTTGACAATCGTGTAGCGTTCTTTAGGAAGCTTGGTGTTTCTAATAGTGACTTCCTCTCCCGGATGCCCGTACCTCGACTGAGTCTTAGTTGTGGGACACGGGATTGACTGGGACTTTGGTCAGAGCAAATGTCTTGTCTGCCTGGCCGTGGTGCATGCGGTAGCTGCCCACGCACAACCCGACTCCTCTGCGCTCTGTCGCCGGTTGCGACAGGGTACTCGAAGGGAGAGGTTTGATGGGTACTCCCGGCCCCCCGAGCGTGCCTCAGTCGGGCACCGCTTGCCTCTCTTTCCAGACTTTGTCGATGAAGGGTCCGGTCCCACCTCAGTGATCTGGTTGTATATGGACTTTCAAGACCAGGCTAGCTAAACAAGCTCTGCATAGCGTGCTAGCCAGGTTGGCCAACTCGCTGAAGCTAGCTAGCTACTACTAGCTATTCCTGCCTCCCCACGGTGGAGTTGCGGGTAGCTCTCTTGTCTAGTACACGTAGCGTTAAGACCTTTGGTTATTCTATAAGGACCGTGCTACGGTCTAAGAGGCTAGCTAACGTAGCTTACACTAGATAGCTTCCAGCTATCGAACTTTTTCAGGATCTGAGGACCCATGACAAATCTTTTCAGTCTCCTGAGGGGGGGAATAGGCTTTGTCGTGCCCTCTTCATGACTGTCTAGATGTGTTTGGAACATTCTAGTTTGTTGTTGATGTGGACACCAAGGAACTTCAAGCTCTCAAACCTGTTCCACTACAGCCCCGTTGATGAGAATGGGTACATGCTCGGTCCATCTTTTCTTGTAGTCCCCAATCATCTCCTTTGTCTTGGTCACATTGAGGGAGAGGTTGTTGTCCTTGCACCACATGGCCAGGTCTCTAACCTCCTCCCTATAGGCTGTCTCATCGTTGAGGGAGAGGTTGTTGTCCTGGCACCACACGGCTCTGACCTCCTCCTGATAGGCTGTCTCGTCGTTGTTGGTGATCAGGCCTACCACTGTTGTGTCATCAGCAAACTTAATGATGGTGTTGTGCCTGGCCATGCAGTCATGAGTGAACAGGGAGTACAGGAGGGGACTGAGTACACACCCCTGAGGGGCCCCCATGTTGAGGATCAGCTTGGCAGATGTGTTGTTACCTACCCTTACTACCTGGGGGCGGCCCGTCAGGAAGTCCAGATCCACATACTTTTGTGAGGTTGCATCGCTTGGATGTCACTGCTCCCAGTCTAGTGCACAGTGTGTTTACAGCTGGGACAGGAGAGGGTCGTTAGGCAGAGCTCAGTCTGGGTGGTCAGCCATGGCCCGTTTCATTTAGTAGCCGCTTGGTCCGGCTTGGGGCGCGATTCTTGTTCCCCATAGTTGTGTTGAACTGACAGAAAAGGAACAGAACGTTATGACTTACTACTGTTCCCTGAAGGAGGGTAACCAGGTACAACACCTGCGTCGCCTGGTTCTGGGCTCGGTGAAGAGCGGTACTGAATTGAAGGAGTAACCGTCTCTCATAGTAACAGTCTCTCTGTCCCCTCCGGTACCAGATGGTATCCCCCGCTCTGTGCTGAAGGACTGATCATGTCTCTGTATTACATATCATAGTAACCGTCTCTCTGTCCCCTCCGGTACCAGATGGTATCCCCCGCTTTGTGCAGAAGGACTGATCATGTCTCTGTATTACATATCATAGTAACCGTCTCTCTGTCCCCTCCGGTACCAGATGGTATCCCCCGCTCTGTGCTGAGGGACTGATCATGTCTCTGTATTACATATCATAGTAACCGTCTCTCTGTCCCCTCCGGTACCAGATGGGATCCCCCGCTCTGTGCTGAGGGACTGATCATGTCTCTGTATTACATATCATAGTAACCGTCTCTCTGTCCCCTCCGGTACCAGATGGTATCCCCCGCTCTGTGCTGAAGGACTGGAGGAAGGTGAAGAAGCTGAAGCAGACGGGGGAGTCGTTCCTGCAGGATGACTCGTGCTCCGAGATTGGACCCAACCTGCAGAAGTGTCGGGAGTGTCGTGTTGTTCGCAGCAAGAAGGGGGAGCAGCCGGCTCATTCCCCTGTCTTCTGCCGCTTCTACTACTTCCGCCGGTGAGTCTGATTGGCTGATTCAGTCTAGTTTTGTCTGGTGTCTGATTAACTGGTCCGCTGGTATTTGATTGGCTGCTCTGTCTCCCGGCTAGTGTCTGATTGGCTGGTCCGGCAGGTCAGGTGGTATTTGATTGGCTGCTCTGTCTCCCGGCTAGTGTCTGATTGGCTGCTTTGCTCGGCTGGTCCACTTTGCCGCCATATGGTTAAATGGTTAGAGATTATTTAGGTAATTGTATACATTCTCCAACAATTGATCTGTTATTGTCTCAGTGAACCCTTCCTCAGTCAGTCTGTTATTGTCTGTCAGTGAACCCTTCCTCAGTCAGTCAGTCAGTCTGTTATTGTCTCAGTGAACCCTTCCTCAGTCAGTCAGTCCATCTGTTATTGTCTCAGTGAACCCTTCCTCAGTCAGTCAGTCTGTTATTGTCTCAGTGAACCCTTCCTCAGTCAGTCAGTCTGTTATTGTCTCAGTGAACCCTTCCTCAGTCAGTCCATCTGTTATTGTCTCAGTGAACCCTTCCTCAGTCAGTCAGTCAGTCTGTTATTGTCTCAGTGAACCCTTCCTCAGTCAGTCTGTCTGTTATTGTCTCAGTGAACCCTTCCTCAGTCAGTCAGTCTGTTATTGTCTCAGTGAACCCTTCCTCAGTCAGTCTGTCTGTTATTGTATCAGTGAACCCTTCCTCAGTCAGTCCATCTGTTATTGTCTCAGTGAACCCTTCCTCAGTCAGTCAGTCTGTTTTTGTCTCAGTGAACCCTTCCTCAGTCAGTCAGTCTGTTATTGTCTCAGTGAACCCTTCCTCAGTCAGTCAGTCAGTCTGTTATTGTCTCAGTGAACCCTTCCTCAGTCAGTCAGTCTGTTATTGTCTCAGTGAACCCTTCCTCAGTCAGTCAGTCAGTCTGTTATTGTCTCAGTGAACCCTTCCTCAGTCAGTCAGTCAGTCTGTTATTGTCTCAGTGAACCCTTCCTCAGTCAGTCAGTCAGTCTGTTATTGTCTCAGTGAACCCTTCCTCAGTCAGTCAGTCAGTCAGTCAGTCTGTTATTGTCTCAGTGAACCCTTCCTCAGTCAGTCAGTCTGTTATTGTCTCAGTGAACCCTTCCTCAGTCAGTCTGTCTGTTATTGTCTCAGTGAACCCTTCCTCAGTCAGTCCGTCTGTTATTGTCTCAGTGAACCCTTCCTCAGTCAGTCAGTCTGTTATTGTCTCAGTGAACCCTTCCTCAGTCAGTCAGTCTGTTATTGTCTCAGTGAACCCTTCCTCAGTCAGTCAGTCTGTTATTGTCTCAGTGAACCCTTCCTCAGTCAGTCAGTCTGTTATTGTCTCAGTGAACCCTTCCTCAGTCAGTCCATCTGTTATTGTCTCAGTGAACCCTTCCTCAGTCAGTCCATCTGTTATTGTCTCAGTGAACCCTTCCTCAGTCAGTCAGTCAGTCTGTTATTGTCTCAGAGTGAACCCTTCCTCAGTCAGTCAGTCTGTTATTGTCTCAGTGAACCCTTCCTCAGTCAGTCCGTCTGTTATTGTCTCAGTGAACCCTTCCTCAGTCAGTCTGTTATTGTCTCAGTGAACCCTTCCTCAGTCAGTCCATCTGTTATTGTCTCAGTGAACCCTTCCTCAGTCAGTCTGTTTTTGTCTCAGTGAACCCTTCCTCAGTCAGTCTGTTATTGTCTCAGTGAACCCTTCCTCAGTCAGTCCATCTGTTATTGTCTCAGTGAACCCCTCCTCAGTCAGTCCATCTGTTATTGTCTCAGTGAACCCTTCCTCAGTCAGTCCATCTGTTATTGTCTCAGTGAACCCTTCCTCAGTCAGTCAGTCTGTTATTGTCTCAGTGAACCCTTCCTCAGTCAGTCAGTCTGTTATTGTCTCAGTGAACCCTTCCTCAGTCAGTCCATCTGTTATTGTCTCAGTGAACCCCTCCTCAGTCAGTCCATCTGTTATTGTCTCAGTGAACCCCTCCTCAGTCAGTCCATCTGTTTTTGTCTCAGTGAACCCTTCCTCAGTCAGTCTGTTATTGTCTCAGTGAACCCTTCCTCAGTCAGTCCATCTGTTATTGTCTCAGTGAACCCCTCCTCAGTCAGTCCATCTGTTATTGTCTCAGTGAACCCTTCCTCAGTCAGTCCATCTGTTATTGTCTCAGTGAACCCTTCCTCAGTCAGTCAGTCTGTTATTGTCTCAGTGAACCCTTCCTCAGTCAGTCAGTCTGTTATTGTCTCAGTGAACCCTTCCTCAGTCAGTCCATCTGTTATTGTCTCAGTGAACCCTCCTCAGTCAGTCCATCTGTTATTGTCTCAGTGAACCCTTCCTCAGTCAGTCCATCTGTTATTGTCTCAGTGAACCCTTCCTCAGTCAGTCAGTCTGTTATTGTCTCAGTGAACCCTTCCTCAGTCAGTCAGTCTGTTATTGTCTCAGTGAACCCTTCCTCAGTCAGTCCGTCTGTTATTGTCTCAGTGAACCCTTCCTCAGTCAGTCAGTCTGTTATTGTCTCAGTGAACCCTTCCGCAGTCAGTCCATCTGTTATTGTCTCAGTGAACCCTTCCTCAGTCAGTCAGTCAGTCTGTTATTGTCTCAGTGAACCCTTCCTCAGTCAGTCAGTCTGTTATTGTCTCAGTGAACCCTTCCTCAGTCAGTCAGTCTGTTATTGTCTCAGTGAACCCTTCCTCAGTCAGTCCGTCTGTTATTGTCTCAGTGAACCCTTCCTCAGTCAGTCAGTCTGTTATTGTCTCAGTGAACCCTTCCTCAGTCAGTCAGTCTGTTATTGTCTCAGTGAACCCTTCCTCAGTCAGTCCATCTGTTATTGTCTCAGTGAACCCTTCCTCAGTCAGTCAGTCTGTTATTGTCTCAGTGAACCCTTCCTCAGTCAGTCCATCTGTTATTGTCTCAGTGAACCCTTCCTCAGTCAGTCAGTCAGTCAGTCTGTTATTGTCTCAGTGAACCCTTCCTCAGTCAGTCAGTCAGTCTGTTATTGTCTCAGTGAACCCTTCCTCAGTCAGTCAGTCTGTTATTGTCTCAGTGAACCCTTCCTCAGTCAGTCAGTCTGTTATTGTCTCAGTGAACCCTTCCTCAGTCAGTCTGTCTGTTATTGTCTCAGTGAACCCTTCCTCAGTCAGTCTGTCTGTTATTGTCTCAGTGAACCCTTCCTCAGTCAGTCCATCTGTTATTGTCTCAGTGAACCCTTCCTCAGTCAGTCCGTCTGTTATTGTCTCAGTGAACCCTTCCTCAGTCAGTCTGTTATTGTCTCAGTGAACCCTTCCTCAGTCAGTCCATCTGTTATTGTCTCAGTGAACCCCTCCTCAGTCAGTCCATCTGTTATTGTCTCAGTGAACCCTTCCTCAGTCAGTCAGTCAGTCTGTTATTGTCTCAGTGAACCCTTCCTCAGTCAGTCTGTCTGTTATTGTCTCAGTGAACCCTTCCTCAGTCAGTCAGTCTGTTATTGTCTCAGTGAACCCTTCCTCAGTCAGTCTGTCTGTTATTGTATCAGTGAACCCTTCCTCAGTCAGTCCATCTGTTATTGTCTCAGTGAACCCTTCCTCAGTCAGTCAGTCTGTTTTTGTCTCAGTGAACCCTTCCTCAGTCAGTCAGTCTGTTATTGTCTCAGTGAACCCTTCCTCAGTCAGTCAGTCAGTCTGTTATTGTCTCAGTGAACCCTTCCTCAGTCAGTCAGTCTGTTATTGTCTCAGTGAACCCTTCCTCAGTCAGTCAGTCAGTCTGTTATTGTCTCAGTGAACCCTTCCTCAGTCAGTCAGTCAGTCTGTTATTGTCTCAGTGAACCCTTCCTCAGTCAGTCAGTCAGTCTGTTATTGTCTCAGTGAACCCTTCCTCAGTCAGTCAGTCAGTCAGTCTGTTATTGTCTCAGTGAACCCTTCCTCAGTCAGTCAGTCTGTTATTGTCTCAGTGAACCCTTCCTCAGTCAGTCCATCTGTTATTGTCTCAGTGAACCCTTCCTCAGTCAGTCAGTCTGTTATTGTCTCAGTGAACCCTTCCTCAGTCAGTCAGTCTGTTATTGTCTCAGTGAACCCTTCCTCAGTCAGTTAGTCTGTTATTGTCTCAGTGAACCCTTCCTCAGTCAGTCAGTCTGTTATTGTCTCAGTGAACCCTTCCTCAGTCAGTCCATCTGTTATTGTCTCAGTGAACCCTTCCTCAGTCAGTCCATCTGTTATTGTCTCAGTGAACCCTTCCTCAGTCAGTCAGTCAGTCTGTTATTGTCTCAGAGTGAACCCTTCCTCAGTCAGTCAGTCTGTTATTGTCTCAGTGAACCCTTCCTCAGTCAGTCCGTCTGTTATTGTCTCAGTGAACCCTTCCTCAGTCAGTCTGTTATTGTCTCAGTGAACCCTTCCTCAGTCAGTCCATCTGTTATTGTCTCAGTGAACCCTTCCTCAGTCAGTCTGTTTTTGTCTCAGTGAACCCTTCCTCAGTCAGTCTGTTATTGTCTCAGTGAACCCTTCCTCAGTCAGTCCATCTGTTATTGTCTCAGTGAACCCCTCCTCAGTCAGTCCATCTGTTATTGTCTCAGTGAACCCTTCCTCAGTCAGTCCATCTGTTATTGTCTCAGTGAACCCTTCCTCAGTCAGTCAGTCTGTTATTGTCTCAGTGAACCCTTCCTCAGTCAGTCAGTCTGTTATTGTCTCAGTGAACCCTTCCTCAGTCAGTCCATCTGTTATTGTCTCAGTGAACCCCTCCTCAGTCAGTCCATCTGTTATTGTCTCAGTGAACCCCTCCTCAGTCAGTCCATCTGTTATTGTCTCAGTGAACCCTTCCTCAGTCAGTCTGTTTTTGTCTCAGTGAACCCTTCCTCAGTCAGTCTGTTATTGTCTCAGTGAACCCTTCCTCAGTCAGTCCATCTGTTATTGTCTCAGTGAACCCCTCCTCAGTCAGTCCATCTGTTATTGTCTCAGTGAACCCTTCCTCAGTCAGTCCATCTGTTATTGTCTCAGTGAACCCTTCCTCAGTCAGTCAGTCTGTTATTGTCTCAGTGAACCCTTCCTCAGTCAGTCAGTCTGTTATTGTCTCAGTGAACCCTTCCTCAGTCAGTCCATCTGTTATTGTCTCAGTGAACCCCTCCTCAGTCAGTCCATCTGTTATTGTCTCAGTGAACCCTTCCTCAGTCAGTCCATCTGTTATTGTCTCAGTGAACCCTTCCTCAGTCAGTCAGTCTGTTATTGTCTCAGTGAACCCTTCCTCAGTCAGTCAGTCTGTTATTGTCTCAGTGAACCCTTCCTCAGTCAGTCCGTCTGTTATTGTCTCAGTGAACCCTTCCTCAGTCAGTCAGTCTGTTATTGTCTCAGTGAACCCTTCCGCAGTCAGTCCATCTGTTATTGTCTCAGTGAACCCTTCCTCAGTCAGTCAGTCAGTCTGTTATTGTCTCAGTGAACCCTTCCTCAGTCAGTCAGTCTGTTATTGTCTCAGTGAACCCTTCCTCAGTCAGTCAGTCTGTTATTGTCTCAGTGAACCCTTCCTCAGTCAGTCCGTCTGTTATTGTCTCAGTGAACCCTTCCTCAGTCAGTCAGTCTGTTATTGTCTCAGTGAACCCTTCCTCAGTCAGTCAGTCTGTTATTGTCTCAGTGAACCCTTCCTCAGTCAGTCCATCTGTTATTGTCTCAGTGAACCCTTCCTCAGTCAGTCAGTCTGTTATTGTCTCAGTGAACCCTTCCTCAGTCAGTCCATCTGTTATTGTCTCAGTGAACCCTTCCTCAGTCAGTCAGTCAGTCTGTTATTGTCTCAGTGAACCCTTCCTCAGTCAGTCAGTCAGTCTGTTATTGTCTCAGTGAACCCTTCCTCAGTCAGTCAGTCTGTTATTGTCTCAGTGAACCCTTCCTCAGTCAGTCAGTCTGTTATTGTCTCAGTGAACCCTTCCTCAGTCAGTCTGTCTGTTATTGTCTCAGTGAACCCTTCCTCAGTCAGTCCATCTGTTATTGTCTCAGTGAACCCTTCCTCAGTCAGTCCGTCTGTTATTGTCTCAGTGAACCCTTCCTCAGTCAGTCTGTTATTGTCTCAGTGAACCCTTCCTCAGTCAGTCCATCTGTTATTGTCTCAGTGAACCCCTCCTCAGTCAGTCCATCTGTTATTGTCTCAGTGAACCCTTCCTCAGTCTGTCAGTCCATCTGTTATTGTCTCAGTGAACCCTTCCTCAGTCAGTCTGTTATTGTCTCAGTGAACCCTTCCTCAGTCAGTCCATCTGTTATTGTCTCAGTGAACCCTTCCTCAGTCAGTCAGTCCATCTGTTATTGTCTCAGTGAACCTTTCCTCAGTCAGTCAGTCTGTTATTGTCTCAGTGAACCCTTCCTCAGTCAGTCCGTCTGTTATTGTCTCAGTGAACCCTTCCTCAGTCAGTCTGTTATTGTCTCAGTGAACCCTTCCTCAGTCAGTCCATCTGTTATTGTCTGTCAGTGAACCCAGTCTGTTCATGTTCCTGTATTAACCTGCTGAAAGGAAAAGAGTAGAATAGAGTACCACTACGACTAGGCTGGAGCCTGTTGGCCAGATAGCCAGCGGAGACTAGAGTGGAGCCTGTTGGCCAGATAGCCAGTGGAGATTAGACTGTAGCCTGTTGGCCAGATAGCCAGTGGAGACTAGAGTGGAGCCTGTTGGCCAGATAGCCAGTGGAGACTAGACTGTCGCCTGTTGGCCAGATAGCCAGTGGAGACTAGACTGTCGCCTGTTGGCCAGATAGCCAGTGGAGACTAGACTGTCGCCTGTTGGCCAGATAGCCAGTGGAGATTAGACTGCAGCCTGTTGGCCAGATAGCCAGTGGAGACTAGACTGTCACCTGTTGGCCAGATAGCCAGTGGAGACTAGAGTGGAGCCTGTTGGCCAGATAGCTAGTGGAGACTAGAGAGGAGCCTGTTGGCCAGATAGCCAGTGGAGACTAGACTGTAGCCTGTTGGCCAGATAGCCAGTGGAGACCAGAGTGGAGCCTGTTGGCCAGATAGCCAGTGGAGACTAGACTGTCACCTGTTGGCCAGATAGCCAGTGGAGACTAGAGTGGAGCCTGTTGGCCAGATAGCTAGTGGAGACTAGAGAGGAGCCTGTTGGCCAGATAGCCAGTGGAGACTAGACTGTAGCCTGTTGGCCAGATAGCCAGTGGAGACTAGAGTGGAGCCTGTTGGCCAGATAGCCAGTGGAGACTAGAGTGGAGCCTGTTGGCCAGGTAGCCAGTGGAGACTAGAGTGGAGCCTGTTGGCCAGGTAGCCAGTGGAGACTAGACTTTAGCCTGTTGGCCAGATAGCCAGTGGAGACTAGAGTGGAGCCTGTTTATCAGACAAAGCAAAGGTGATAGCAACCTCCCGTTAACGAATATGTCAATCCATGTAATCATCAGTAGAGTAATCAGGTTGTAGGACAATCCACATTTACTGCTCCTTCTGAGGCTTGTTTTAGTTCTAGGGTTAGTGTTGGTTCTGGGGTTGGTGTTGGTTCTAGGGTTGGTGAGAGTTGGTGTTGGTTCTAGGGTTTGTTTTGGTGTTGGTTCTAAGGTTGGTTTTGGTGTTGGTTCTATGGTTGGTTTTGGTGTCTGTTCCAGGGTTAGTTTTGGTGTTGGTTCCAGGGTTGGTGTTGGTTCTAGGGTTGGTGTTTTTTCCAGGGTTTGTTTTGGTTCCGGTTCTAGGGTTAGTGATGGTTCTAGGGTTGGTCTTGGTTCTAGGGTTGGTGTTGGTACCGGTTCTAGGGTTGGTGTTGGTTCCGGTTCTAGGGTTGGTGTTGGTTCTAGGGTTAGGGATGGTTCCAGGGTTGGTGTTGGTTCCGGTTCTAGGGTTTGTGATGGTTCTAGGGTTAGGGATGGTTCCAGGGTTGGTGTTGGTTCCGGTTCTAGGGTTTGTGATGGTTCTAGGGTTAGGGATGGTTCCAGGGTTGGTGTTGGTTCCGGTTCTAGGGTTAGTGATGGTTCTAGGGTTAGGGATGGTTCCAGGGTTGGTGTTGGTTCCGGTTCTAGGGTTAGTGATGGTTCTAGGGTTAGTGATGGTTCTAGGGAGCCAGTGGTTCTTTATTCTGTCATTATGGTGTTGCCTTCTGACAGGGAGGAGCAACACTCTCATTATCTAATGTGTGTCTGCGCCTCTCATTAACCTGTTCTCTCTCCCTCTTCTCTCCAGCCTGTCCTACAGTAAGAATGGAGTGATCCGTGTGGACGGCTTCTCCACTCCAGATCAGTTTGATGAGGAGGCTCTGTCCCTCTGGGCTCCTGATGTATACGAGGAGAATGAGTTGGACCCAGACTCCTCCAAGTACATCCTCTCATATATAGGAGACCAGTTCTGTCAGATGGTCACCACTGAGAACACTGCTGCTACATGGATCAAAAAAGATGGTATGGAGAGGAGCACAGAGAAGTGTTGTTGTTAATCTGAAAGGCAGAGGAGCACTGATAAGTGTTGTTGTTAGTCTGAAAGGCATAGGAGCACGGAGAAGTGTTGTTGTTAATCTGAAAGGCAGAGGAGCACAGATAAGTGTTGTTGTTGTTAATCTGAAAGACAGAGGAGCACAGAGAAGTGTTGTTGTTAGTCTGAAAGACAGAGGAGCACAGAGAAGTGTTGTTGTTAGTCTGAAAGGCAGAGGAGCACAGAGACATTATCTCCGTTAGTCTGAAAGACAGAGGAGCACAGAGACATTCTCTATGTTAGTCTGAAAGACAGAGGAGCACAGAGACATTCTCTATGTTAGTCTGAAAGACAGAGGAGCACAGAGACATTCTCTATGTTAGTCTGAAAGACAGAGGAGCACAGAGACATTCTCTATGTTAGTCTGAAAGACAGAGGAGCACAGAGACATTCTCTATGTTAGTCTGAAAGACAGAGGAGCACAGAGACATTCTCTATGTTAGTCTGAAAGACAGAGGAGCACAGAGACATTCTCTATGTTAGTCTGAAAGACAGAGGAGCACAGAGACATTCTCTATGTTAGTCTGAAAGACAGAGGAGCACAGAGACATTCTCTCTGTTAGTCTGAAAGACAGAGGAGCACAGAGACATTCTCTATGTTAGTCTGAAAGACAGAGGAGCACAGAGACATTCTCTATGTTAGTCTGAAAGACAGAGGAGCACAGAGACATTCTCTCTGTTAGTCTTAGTGTTCCTGTAGAAAGCTGGGGTCAAACCTCAAACTAGTATCTGTGTGTTTTAACAGGTCAAACCATCCTGAACTGTAGAACAACTAAATGTTTTATTGTGGGTGTTATTGTACCAATGTTAGAGCCCTCTGAGGCCAGACTAGTCTATAAAGTCTTCTGCAAGAAGGAACCAGTCTGCCTGGAAGTGCTCTGCTGTCCTCTGCCTGTCCTCTGCCTGTCCTGTTGTCTTCATCCTCCCTGTTTGTGTGTGCTTTGCCCTGCAGCCAAGATGGCCTGGAAGAGGGCTGTGAGAGGGGTCCGGGAGATGTGTGACGCGTGTGAAGCCACCTTGTTTAATATTCACTGGGTCTGCCACAAATGTGGCTTCGTGGTTTGTCTGGACTGTTACAAGGCAAAGGAGAGGAAGACCTCCAAAGGTCAGTCAACATTTAGGATGTTAACATTTTAAAGCCTCTTCTTTTCCACCATAGACAAGTAGAGGATACAGGTTTCTCTCCATCTCTCCCCCTCCCCCTCTCTCTCCTCCCCCTCTCTCCTCCCTCTCCCCCTCTCCTCCCTCCCACCTTCCTCTCCCCCTCTCTCCCTCTCTCTCCTTCCTCCCTCTCTCCCTCTCTCTCCTCCCTCTCACCTCCTCCCCCTCTCTCCTCCCTCTCGCCCTCCCTCTCCCCCTCCTCCCTCTCTCTCCTTCCTCCCTCTCTCCCTCTCTCTCCTCCCTCTCTCCCCCTCTACTCTCTCTCCTCCCTCTCTCCTCCCTCTCTCCCCCTCTACTCTCTCTCCTCCTCTCTCCTCCCTCTCTCCTCCCTCTCCCCCTCTCTCTCCTCCCTTCCCCTCTCTCTCCTCCCTTCCCCTCTCTCTCCTCCCTTCCCCTCTCTCTCCTCCCTCCCCCTCTCTCTCTCTCTCTCTCCCTCTCCCCCTCTCTCTCCTCCCTCTCCCCCTCTCTCCTCCCTCTCCCCCTCTCTCCTCCCTCTCCCCCTCTCTCTCCTCTCTCTCTCCTCCCTCTGCCCCTCTCTCTCTCCTCCCTCTGCCCCTCTCTCTCTCCTCCCTCTGCCCCTCTCTCTCTCCTCCCTCTGCCCCTCTCTCTCCTCCCTCCCTCTCTCTCTCTCTCTCTCTCTCTCTCTCTCTCTCTCTCTCTCTCCTCTCTATCCAAGGTGGGGGTCTGGTTGAGACAGACATTGTGTCGTAGTTCTGATGGTTGGTCACAGGGCCCTGGGCAGATGTAAATCACCATGACGACAGACAGACATGGCATATCTGCTGTACCCAGCCTGCCCCCTACTGCCTGCTATAGTAGTGGTAGGGGACTGACTGTGTGCTTCTGTCTCTGTCTCTCTCTGTGTCTCTGTCTCCAATTCAAAGGGCTTTATTGGCATGGGAAACATATTTTATTACCTCAACAGGTGAAATAAACATGACTCTCTCTGTCTGTCTGTCTGGACGGCAACCCTCCAGCTCCTAGAGAGTGAAACCCCATCCATCACAGCTCCTACAGAGTGAAACCCCATCCATCACAGCTCCTAGAGAGTGAAACCCCATCCATCACAGTTCCTACAGAGTGAAACCCCATCCATCACAGCTCCTACAGAGTGAAACCCCATCCATCACAGCTCCTAGAGAGTGAAACCCCATCCATCACAGTTCCTACAGAGTGAAACCCCATCCATCACAGCTCCTACAGTGTGAAACCCCATCCATCACAGCTCCTACAGAGTGAAACCCCATCCATCACAGCTCCTACAGAGTGTGAAACCCCATCCATCACAGCTCCTACAGAGTGAAACCCCATCCATCACAGCTCCTACAGAGTGAAACCCCATCCATCACAGCTCCTAGAGAGTGAAACCCCATCCATCACAGCTCCTACATAGTGAAACCCCATCCATCACAGCTCCTACAGAGTGAAACCCCATCCATCACAGCTCCTACAGTGTGAAACCCCATCCATCACAGCTCCTACAGAGTGTGAAACCCCATCCATCACAGCTCCTACAGAGTGAAACCCCATCCATCACAGCTCCTACAGAGTGTGAAACCCCATCCATCACAGCTCCTACAGAGTGTGAAACCCCATCCATAACAGCTCCTACAGAGTGTGAAACCCCATCCATCACAGCTCCTACAGAGTGTGAAACCCCATCCATCACAGCTCCTACAGAGTGTGAAACCCCATCCATCACAGCTCCTACAGAGTGTGAAACCCCATCCATCACAGCTCCTACAGAGTGTGAAACCCCATCCATCACAGCTCCTACAGAGTGTGAAACCCCATCCATCACAGCTCCTACAGAGTGTGAAACCCCATCCATCACAGCTCCTACAGAGAGTGAAACCCCATCCATCACAGCTCCTACAGAGAGTGAAACCCCATCCATCACAGCTCCTACAGAGTGTGAAACCCCATCCATCACAGCTCCTACAGAGTGTGAAACCCCATCCATCACAGCTCCTAGAGAGTGTGAAACCCCATCCATCACAGCTCCTAGAGAGTGTGAAACCCCATCCATCACAGCTCCTAGAGAGTGAAACCCCATCCATCACAGCTCCTACAGAGTGTGAAACCCCATCCATCACAGCTCCTACAGAGTGTGAAACCCCATCCATCACAGCTCCTACAGAGTGTGAAACCCCATCCATCACAGCTCCTACAGAGAGTGAAACCCCATCCATCACAGCTCCTACAGAGAGTGAAACCCCATCCATCACAGCTCCTACAGAGTGTGAAACCCCATCCATCACAGCTCCTACAGAGTGTGAAACCCCATCCATCACAGCTCCTAGAGAGTGTGAAACCCCATCCATCACAGCTCCTAGAGAGTGTGAAACCCCATCCATCACAGCTCCTAGAGAGTGAAACCCCATCCATCACAGCTCCTACAGAGTGTGAAACCCCATCCATCACAGCTCCTACAGAGTGTGAAACCCCATCCATCACAGCTCCTACAGAGTGTGAAACCCCATTCATCACAGCTCCTACAGAGTGTGAAACCCCATTCATCACAGCTCCTACAGAGTGTGAAACCCCATTCATCACAGCTCCTACAGAGTGTGAAACCCCATCCATCACAGCTCCTACAGAGTGTGAAACCCCATCCATCACAGCTCCTAGAGAGTGTGAAACCCCATCCATCACAAGCTCCTAGAGAGTGTGAAACCCCATCCATCACAGCTCCTAGAGAGTGTGAAACCCCATCCATCACAGCTCCTACAGAGTGTGAAACCCCATCCATCACAGCTCCTAGAGAGTGTGAAACCCCATCCATCACAGCTCCTAGAGAGTGTGAAACCCCATCCATCACAGCTCCTAGAGAGTGAAACCCCATCCATCACAGCTCCTAGAGAGTGAAACCCCATCCATCACAGCTCCTAGAGAGTGAAACCCCATCCATCACAGCTCCTAGAGAGTGAAACCCCATCCATCACAGCTCCTACAGAGTGTGAAACCCCATCCATCACAGCTCCTAGAGAGTGAAACCCCTTCCATCACAGCTCCTAGAGAGAGTGAAACCCCATCCATCACAGCTCCTAGAGAGTGTGAAACCCCATCCATCACAGCTCCTAGAGAGTGAAACCCCATCCATCACAGCTCCTAGAGAGTGAAACCCCATCCATCACAGCTCCTAGAGAGTGTGAAACCCCATCCATCACAGCTCCTACAGAGTGTGAAACCCCATCCATCACAGCTCCTACAGAGTGTGAAACCCCATCCATCACAGCTCCTACAGAGTGAAACCCCATCCATCACAGCTCCTAGAGAGTGAAACCCCATCCATCACAGCTCCTACAGAGTGAAACCCCATCCATCACAGCTCCTAGAGAGTGAAACCCCATCCATCACAGCTCCTAGAGAGTGTAAACCCCATCCATCACAGCTCCTACAGTGTGAAACCCCATCCATCACAGCTCCTAGAGAGTGTGAAACCCCATCCATCACAGCTCCTAGAGAGTGTGAAAACCCATCCATCACAGCTCCTACAGAGTGTGAAACCCCATCCATCACAGCTCCTACAGAGTGAAACCCCATCCATCACAGCTCCTAGAGAGTGAAACCCCATCCATCACAGCTCCTAGAGAGTGTAAACCCCATCCATCACAGCTCCTACAGAGTGTAAACCCCATCCATCACAGCTCCTAGAGAGTGAAACCCCATCCATCACAGCTCCTACAGAGTGAAACCCCATCCATCACAGCTCCTAGAGAGTGAAACCCCATCCATCACAGCTCCTACAGAGTGTGAAACCCCATCCATCACAGCTCCTAGAGAGTGTAAACCCCATCCATCACAGCTCCTACAGAGTGTAAACCCCATCCATCACAGCTCCTAGAGAGTGAAACCCCATCCATCACAGCTCCTACAGAGTGAAACCCCATCCATCACAGCTCCTAGAGAGTGAAACCCCATCCATCACAGCTCCTAGAGAGTGAAACCCCATCCATCACAGCTCCTAGAGAGTGTAAACCCCATCCATCACAGCTCCTACAGAGTGTAAACCCCATCCATCACAGCTCCTAGAGAGTGAAACCCCATCCATCACAGCTCCTAGAGAGTGAAACCCCATCCATCACAGCTCCTAGAGAGTGAAACCCCATCCATCACAGCTCCTAGAGAGTGTGAAACCCCATCCATCACAGCTCCTAGAGAGTGAAACCCCATCCATCACAGCTCCTAGAGAGTGAAACCCCATCCATCACAGCTCCTAGAGAGTGTGAAACCCCATCCATCACAGCTCCTACAGAGTGAAACCCCATCCATAACAGCAACTACAGAGTGAAACCCCATCCATCACAGCTCCTACAGAGTGTAAACCCCATCCATCACAGCTCCTAGAGTGTGAAACCCCATCCATCACAGCTCCTACAGAGTGTAAACCCCATCCATCACAGCTCCTAGAGAGTGAAACCCCATCCATCACAGCTCCTAGAGTGTGAAACCCCATCCATAACAGCTCCTAGAGAGTGAAACCCCATCCATCACAGCTCCTAGAGAGTGAAACCCCATCCATCACAGCTCCTAGAGTGTGAAACCCCATCCATAACAGCTCCTACAGAGTGAAACCCCATCCATCACAGCTCCTAGAGTGTGAAACCCCATCCATCACAGCTCCTACAGAGTGTAAACCCCATCCATCACAGCTCCTAGAGTGTGAAACCCCATCCATCACAGCTCCTACAGAGTGTAAACCCCATCCATCACAGCTCCTAGAGAGTGAAACCCCATCCATCACAGCTCCTAGAGTGTGAAACCCCATCCATAACAGCTCCTACAGAGTGAAACCCCATCCATCACAGCTCCTAGAGTGTGAAACCCCATCCATCACAGCTCCTACAGAGTGAAACCCCATCCATCACAGCTCCTAGAGTGTGAAACCCCATCCATCACAGCTCCTACAGAGTGAAACCCCATCCATCACAGCTCCTAGAGTGTGAAACCCCATCCATCACAGCTCCTACAGAGTGAAACCCCATCCATCACAGCTCCTAGAGTGTGAAACCCCATCCATCACAGCTCCTACAGCAGACAGTGTGTTATTAGCATTAACAGTGTTGTTCTAGTTGATTTGATTCCCCATGTTGAGAAGCAGCAGCGGAGGATTCATCCTAATTCTCCAGTTGAACCTGTAAAGTCCTGAGAGAGGGGTGGAACATCAACACGGTCTGTTCCCATGTAGTGTCTGAGGCCCAAATGGGTGGACCATTTGGTCCACATGTAGTGTCAGAGGCCCTTCATAGTGGACCACTCCAACACCCACAGAGCCCTGGTCAAAGTAGTGCACTATAAAGGGACTGGAGTAGCGTTTGGGAAGCAGCCAGACGGGGTTTCCATGGAGACCTGACAGGGTTTGTTGGTTTGAGGGTAGTAATGTGTGTTTTGTTGTTCCTCCAGACAAAGAGCTGTACGCCTGGCTGAAGTGTGTCAAGGGACAGCAGCATGGTCACAAGTACTTGATGCCAACACAGATTATCCCAGGAACTGGTAGGAACCATTGATTTCTGTTCCTCTCTCTCTGTCTGGACCTCAGCCTGGGCTGGAATAGCTTTCATTATTCAGTTAGGAAAGTACAACACAAAATAGGACTCCATTACAACACAGAGTTAAAGTACAACACAAGACAGACTCCATTACAACACAGAGTTAAACTACAAGACAGGACTCCATTACAACACAGAGTTAAACTACAAGACAGGACTCCATTACAACACAGAGTTAAACTACAAGACAGGACTCCATTACAACACAGAGTTAAAGTACAACACAAGACAGGACTCCATTACATTGTTCTCCTCTGACAGTAACACCGTGTAGGTCTAACATGCTGACAGAAGTGTGTACTAATGACCAGTGGTCTGTTGTGCAGTTCTGACAGAGGTGGTGAGCGCCATGCATCTGTTCAGGGAGAAGTACAGCATCAGGTCTCCATGTGTCTGTACTGGGAAACACAACCCTCTACTCAGCAAGCTGCCTGCTACCAATGGAGTCTCTCAGGTATGGAGATACACTGCTGCTGCTCTGTTTCTGCTGCTTCCCAAGTGACACCCTATTCCCTACATAGGGCCCTGCTCTAAAGTAGTGCACTATGGCACCCAATTCCCTACATAGTGCACTACTTTAGACCAGGGCCCTATGGAACCCTATTCCCTATATAGTGCACTACTTTAGTCCAGGGCTCTATAGAACCCTATTCCCAATATAATACAGTACTGTTGACCAGAGCTCTATAGAACCCTATTCCCTATATAGTGCACTACTTTAGACCAGAGCTCTATAGAACCCTATTCCCTATATAGTGCACTACTTTAGACCAGAGCTCTATAGAACAATATTCCCTATATAATACACTACTTTAAACCAGAGCCCTATAGAACAATATTCCCTATATAGTGCACTACTTTTGACCAGAGCTCTATTGCACCGTATTCACTACATGGGAATAAGGTGGTATTTGGGACGCACATTCTGGTTTCCAGTACTGCCAAACCCAGTACTGCCAAACCCAGTATTGCCAAACCCAGTACTGCCAAACCCATCCTCTGTCCTGCTCTGGAATCTAGAGCTCTGTCTGTTAGCTCAGTAATGTAGACTAGTTAGAGCTCTGTCTGTTAGTTCAGTAATGTAGACTAGTTAGAGCTCTGTCTGTTAGCTCAGTAATGTAGACTAGTTAGAGCTCTGTCTGTTAGCTCAGTAATGTAGACTAGTTAGAGCTCTGTCTGTTAGCTCAGTAATGTAGACTAGTTAGAGCTCTGTCTGTTAGTTCCGTAATGTAGACTAGTTAGAGCTCTGTCTGTTAGCTCAGTAATGTAGACTAGTTAGAGCTCAGTAATGTAGTCTGTTGAACAGTGTGTCTGTGATGTGTTGTTGTTTACCTGTGTAGTCTGTGATGTGTTGTTGTTGACCTGTGTAGTCTGTGATGTGTTGTTGTTGACCTGTGTAGTCTGTGATGTGTTGTTGTTGACCTGTGTAGTCTGTGATGTGTTGTTGTTGACCTGTGTAGTCTGTGATGTGTTGTTGTTGACCTGTGTAGTCTGTGATGTGTTGTTGTTGACCTGTGTAGTCTGTGATGTGATGTGTTGTTGTTGACCTGTGTGGTCTGTGACGTGTTGTTGTTGACCTGTGTAGTCTGTGACGTGTTGTTGTTGACCTGTGTAGTCTGTGATGTGTGGTTGTTGACCTGTGTAGTCTGTGACGTGTTGTTGTTGACCTGTGTAGTCTGTGACGTGTTGTTGTTGACCTGTGTAGTCTGTGATGTGTTGTTGTTGACCTGTGTAGTCTGTGATGTGTTGTTGTTGACCTGTGTAGTCTGTGACGTGTTGTTGTTGACCTGTGTAGTCTGTGACGTGTTGTTGTTGACCTGTGTAGTCTGTGACGTGTTGTTGTTGACCTGTGTAGTCTGTGATGTGTTGTTATTGACCTGTGTAGTCTATGATGTGTTGTTGTTGACCTGTGTAGTCTGTGATGTGTTGTTGTTGACCTGTGTAGTCTGTGATGTGTTGTTGTTGACCTGTGTAGTCTGTGACGTGTTGTTGTTGACCTGTGTAGTCTGTGACGTGTTGTTGTTGACCTGTGTAGTCTGTGATGTGTTGTTGTTGACCTGTGTAGTCTGTGATGTGTGGTTGTTGACCTGTGTAGTCTGTGACGTGTTGTTGTTGACCTGTGTAGTCTGTGACGTGTTGTTGTTGACCTGTGTAGTCTGTGACGTGTTGTTGTTGACCTGTGTAGTCTGTGATGTGTTGTTGTTGACCTGTGTAGTCTATGACGTGTTGTTGTTGACCTGTGTAGTCTGTGATGTGTTGTTGTTGACCTGTGTAGTCTGTGACGTGTTGTTGTTGACCTGTGTAGTCTGTGACGTGTTGTTGTTGACCTGTGTAGTCTGTGATGTGTTGTTGTTGACCTGTGTAGTCTGTGACGTGTTGTTGTTGACCTGTGTAGTCTGTGACGTGTTGTTGTTGACCTGTGTAGTCTGTGATGTGTTGTTGTTGACCTGTGTAGTCTGTGACGTGTTGTTGTTGACCTGTCTCTCCTGGTCAGGTTCTCCAGAACGTGTTAAACCACAGCAACAAGATCTCTCTATGTAATGTGAAGACAGAGCCTGGGCAGCTGAACCCCATCCAGGGTAAAGCTGAGACTAACGGAGGCTCCAGCCCTGCCTCGGACCCCTCCTCTGACTCCAAACCGACTCCCCCGGAGTCCCAGAGCCCTCTCCACTTCCTGGCTGACCTGACTGAACAGAAGTCACGGGAAGACAAGAAAGGTACATCACGGTAGCGCACTCTCTGTGCTGGTCAATCTGACTGTTAGCCCGGCCCGCTGAGAACTTTCCTCTAAGTGTGTGTCTAGTTTGTGTTCTTGTCAGGCTGCCAGCAGCGTTCCAACCCTCCTGTTTAGGATTCAGTATGACTGTAGTTATACAGCAGTGTTCCAACCCTCCTGTTTAGGGCTCAGTATGACTGTAGTTATACAGCAGTGTTCCAACCCTCCTGTTTAGGGCTCAGTATGACTGTAGTTATACAGCAGTGTTCCAACCCTCCTGTTTAGGGTTCAGTATGACTGTAGTTATACAGCAGCGTTCCAACCCTCCTGTTTAGGGCTCAGTATGACTGTAGTTATACAGCAGTGTTCCAACCCTCCTGTTTAGGGCTCAGTATGACTGTAGTTATACAGCAGTGTTCCAACCCTCCTGTTTAGGGCTCAGTATGACTGTAGTTATACAGCAGCGTTCCAACCCTCCTGTTTAGGGTTCAGTATGACTGTAGTTATATAATGCTTAGTTGTTACTGGTGTGATGATGATAAATACCAGATATCTCCAGAGGTTATTTGTTACTGGTGTGATGATGATGATGATAAATACCAGATATCTCCAGAGGTTAGTTGTTACTGGTGTGATGATGATGATGATAAATACCAGATATCTCCAGAGGTTAGTTGTTACTGGTGTGATGATGATGATGATAAATACCAGATATCTCCAGAGGTTAGTTGTTACTGGTGTGATGATGATAAATACCAGATATCTCTAAAGGTTAGTTGTTACTGTTGTGATGATGATGATGATAAATACCAGATATCTCTAGAGGTTAGTTGTTACTGGTATGATGATGATAAATACCAGATATCTCCAGAGGTTATTTGTTACTGGTGTGATGATGATGTATTGTAACTGATATGTCTTGTCTCTGGTGTAGAAAACAAGGAGTCTCCTCTGGGTAAGGTGGGCAAGGAGGAGAAGGTCAGTAGCCTGGAGTCTCTCCACTGTAAAGCGTCTAGCCTGGTGTCTAACATCACAGAACAGGGCTCTACTCTAAGAGACCTCCTGACGACCACCGCTGGTAAACTACGTCTGGGCTCTACTGATGCTGGCATGGCCTTCGCTCCTGTATACTCCACCGCAGCACAGGTACGCGGCTGGGACAGAGAGACACACACCCAGTCCACCATTATCTTGCTGTATGGAGGGAATAACACGGTATTATTTCAACATACTGATTCACATGTTCTGATGCTGTATCTCTCTTCTCCAGATGGGGAAGAGCGGCCGTAGCATGCCCAACATCCTGGATGACATCATCGCGTCCGTGGTGGAGAACAAAATCCCTGCCAGCCGAGGAGCCAAGCTGAGTCTGAAGCTGGAGGCCACCACCACCACTACAGAGGACAGGGAGGTGAAGACGGAGAGGATCGAGAGGAAGAAGCAGACTGGGACAGGTCCTAACCCTGGGACGGGGACAGGTCCTAACCCTGGGACGGGGACAGGTCCTAACCCTGGGACGGGGACAGGTCCTAAGCCTGGGACGGGGACAGGTCCTAAGCCTGGGACGGGGACAGGTCCTAACCCTGGGACGGGGACAGGTCCTAACCCTGGGACGGGGACAGGTCCTAACCCTGGGACGGGGACAGGTCCTAACCCTGGGACGGGGACAGAAGAGCTTCCTGAACCCAAGCCTCAGCTAGAGAAGGCCCTGCAGCTCCATGCTGACATCCCCCACTGCTGGTTGTATGATCGCAGACTGCTCTGGCTGAAAGACCATCGACACCCTGGCAACTGTAAGCTGTTCAGAGAGTGTTGGAGACAGGGACAGGTCAGTCAGTCTCTAGTTCCTCCCTTCAGATGTTTCCTCACTCACTAGCTTCATCTCCAGTGCTTTTAGTTGGTGGAGAAGTGGAGATACAGTCCATGGTGAATATTTGGGTCCTACTGCACCACTGTGTGCAATATTCGTTGTTGCTTTGTCTCTGACCGGGCTATAGAGAGAGAGCGGTGGAGACCACCGGGCTGTAGAGAGAGAGCGGTGGTGGGGACCACCTGGCTGTAGAGAGAACACCACCGGGCTGTAGAGAGAGAGCGGTGGTGGAGACCACCGGACTGTAGAGAGAGCAGCGGTGGAGACCACCGGACTGTAGAGACCACCGGACTGTAGAGAGAGCTGCTTTTGATAGTATCACTGCCCTGGATAGTATCACTACTCTGGCTAGTATCACTACTCTGGCTAGTATCACTGCTCTGGCTAGTATCACTGCTCTTGATAGTATCACTGCCCTGGATAGTATCACTACTCTGGCTAGTATCACTACTTTGGATAGTATCACTACTCTGGATAGTATCACTGCTCTGGATAGTATCACTACTCTGGATAGTATCACTGCTCTGGATAGTATCACTGCTCTGGATAGTATCACTACTCTGGATAGTATCACTGCCCTGGATAGTATCACTGCTAGTATCACTGCTCTGATAGTATCACTACTCTGGCTAGTATCACTGCTCTGGCTAGTATCACTACTCTGGCTAGTATAACTACTAGTATCACTACTCTGGCTAGTATAACTACTAGTATCACTGCTCTGGCTAGTATCACTACTCTGGATAGTATCACTGCTCTGGATAGTATCACTACTCTGGCTACTATGACTGCTCTGATATTATCACTGCTCTGGATAGTATCACTACTCTGGATAGTATCACTGCTCTGGATAGTATCACTGCTGGCTAGTATCACTGCTCTGGCTAGTATCACTGCTGGCTAGTATCACTGCTCTGGATAGTATCACTGCTGGCTAGTATCACTACTCTGGCTAGTATCACTGCTCTGGCTAGTATCACTACTCTGGCTAGTATCACTACTCTGGCTAGTATCACTGCTCTGGCTAGTATCACTACTCTGGCTAGTATCACTACTCTGGCTAGTATCACTGCTCTGGCTAGTATCACTGCTCTTGATAGTATCACTGCCCTGGATAGTATCACTACTCTGGCTAGTATCACTACTCTGGCTAGTATCACTACTTTGGATAGTATCACTACTCTGGATAGTATCACTACTCTGGATAGTATCACTACTCTGGATAGTATCACTGCTCTGGATAGTATCACTACTCTGGCTAGTATGACTGCTCTGGCTAGTATCACTACTCTGGCTAGTATCACTACTCTGGCTAGTATCACTGCTAGTATCACTGCTCTGATAGTATCACTACTCTGGCTAGTATCACTGCTCTGGCTAGTATCACTGCCCTGGATAGTATCACTGCCCTGGATAGTATCACTGCCCTGGATAGTATCACTACTCTGGCTAGTATCACTACTCTGGCTAGTATCACTACTCTGGCTAGTATCACTACTTTGGATAGTATCACTGCCCTGGATAGTATCACTGCTAGTATCACTGCTCTGATAGTATCACTACTCTGGCTAGTATCACTGCTCTGGCTAGTATCACTGCCCTGGATAGTATCACTGCCCTGGATAGTATCACTACTCTGGCTAGTATAACTACTAGTATCACTGCTCTGGATAGTATCACTACTCTGATAGTATCACTACTCTGGCTAGTATCACTGCTCTGGATAGTATCACTACTCTGGCTAGTATGACTGCTCTGATAGTATCACTGCTCTGATAGTATCACTGCTCTGGATAGTATCATTGCTCTGGATAGTATCACTGCTCTGGATAGTATCACTACTCTGGATAGTATCACTGCCCTGGATAGTATCACTGCCCTGGATAGTATCACTACTCTGGCTAGTATCACTGCTAGTATCACTGCTCTGGCTAGTATCACTACTCTGATAGTATCACTACTCTGGATAGTATCACTGCTCTGGATAGTATCACTGCTCTGGATAGTATCACTGCTCTGGATAGTATCACTGCTCTGGATAGTATCACTGCTCTGGATAGTATCACTACTCTGATAGTATCACTACTCTGGATAGTATCACTACTCTGGATAGTATCACTACTCTGGATAGTATCACTACTAGTATCACTACTCTGGATAGTATCACTGCCCTGGATAGTATCACTACCCTGGATAGTATCACTACTCTGGCTAGTATCACTGCTAGTATCACTACTCTGGCTAGTATCACTGTTAGTATCACTACTCTGGCTAGTATCACTGCTAGTATCACTACTCTGGCTAGTATCACTACTAGTATCACTACTCTGGCTAGTATCACTACTCTGGCTAGTATCACTACTCTGGATAGTATCACTGCTCTGGATAGTATCACTGCTCTGGATAGTATCACTGCTCTGGATAGTATCACTACTCTGGATAGTATCACTACTAGTATCACTACTCTGGCTAGTAGCACTGCTCTGGCTAGTAGCACTGCTCTGGCTAGTATCACTACTCTGGCTAGTATCACTACTCTGGCTAGTATCACTACTCTGGCTAGTATCACTACTTTGGATAGTATCACTACTCTGGATAGTATCACTGCTCTGGATAGTATCACTACTCTGGCTAGTATGACTACTCTGGCTAGTATCACTACTCTGGCTAGTATCACTGCTAGTATCACTGCTCTGATAGTATCACTACTCTGGCTAGTATCACTGCTCTGGCTAGTATCACTGCCCTGGATAGTATCACTGCCCTGGCTAGTATCACTACTCTGGCTAGTATCACTACTCTGGCTAGTATCACTACTTTGGATAGTATCACTGCCCTGGATAGTATCACTGCTAGTATCACTGCTCTGATAGTATCACTACTCTGGCTAGTATCACTGCTCTGGCTAGTATCACTGCCCTGGATAGTATCACTGCCCTGGATAGTATCACTACTCTGGCTAGTATAACTACTAGTATCACTGCTCTGGATAGTATCACTACTCTGATAGTATCACTACTCTGGCTAGTATCACTGCTCTGGATAGTATCACTACTCTGGCTAGTATGACTGCTAGTATCACTGCTCTGGCTAGTATCACTACTCTGATAGTATCACTACTCTGGATAGTATCACTGCTCTGATAGTATCACTGCTCTGGATAGTATCACTACTCTGGCTAGTATGACTACTCTGGCTAGTATCACTACTCTGGCTAGTATCACTACTTTGGATAGTATCACTGCCCTGGATAGTATCACTGCTAGTATCACTGCTCTGATAGTATCACTACTCTGGCTAGTATCACTGCTCTGGCTAGTATCACTGCCCTGGATAGTATCACTGCCCTGGATAGTATCACTGCCCTGGATAGTATCACTACTCTGGCTAGTATAACTACTAGTATCACTGCTCTGGATAGTATCACTACTCTGATAGTATCACTACTCTGGCTAGTATCACTGCTCTGGATAGTATCACTACTCTGGCTAGTATGACTGCTCTGATAGTATCACTGCTCTGGATAGTATCATTGCTCTGGATAGTATCACTACTCTGGATAGTATCACTACTCTGGATAGTATCACTACTCTGGATAGTATCACTGCCCTGGATAGTATCACTACTCTGGCTAGTATCACTGCTAGTATCACTGCTCTGGCTAGTATCACTACTCTGATAGTATCACTACTCTGGATAGTATCACTGCTCTGATAGTATCACTGCTCTGGATAGTATCACTACTCTGATAGTATCACTACTCTGATAGTATCACTACTCTGGATAGTTTCACTGCTCTGGATAGTTTCACTGCTCTGGATAGTATCACTGCTCTGGATAGTATCACTGCTCTGGCTAGTATCACTACTCTGGCTAGTATCACTACTCTGGCTAGTATCACTACTCTGGCTAGTATCACTGCTCTGGATAGTATCACTACTCTGGATAGTATCACTACTCTGGCTAGTATCACTACTAGTATCACTACTCTGGATAGTATCACTGCCCTGGATAGTATCACTGCCCTGGATAGTATCACTACTCTGGCTAGTATCACTGCTAGTATCACTGCCCTGGATAGTATCACTGCCCTGGATAGTATCACTGCCCTGGATAGTATCACTGCTCTGGCTAGTATCACTGCTCTGGCTAGTATCACTACTAGTATCACTGCTCTGGCTAGTATCACTGCTAGTATCACTACTCTGGATAGTATCACTGCCCTGGATAGTATCACTGCCCTGGATAGTATCACTACTCTGGCTAGTATCACTACTAGTATCACTACTCTGGATAGTATCACTGCCCTGGATAGTATCACTACTCTGGCTAGTATCACTACTAGTATCACTACTCTGGCTAGTATCACTACTAGTATCACTGCTCTGGATAGTATCACTGCTCTGGCTAGTATCACTACTCTGGCTAGTATCACTACTCTGGCTAGTATCACTGCTCTGGCTAGTATCACTACTCTGGCTAGTATCACTACTCTGGCTAGTATCACTGCTCTGGCTAGTATCACTGCTCTTGATAGTATCACTGCCCTGGATAGTATCACTACTCTGGCTAGTATCACTACTCTGGCTAGTATCACTACTTTGGATAGTATCACTACTCTGGATAGTATCACTACTCTGGATAGTATCACTACTCTGGATAGTATCACTGCTCTGGATAGTATCACTACTCTGGCTAGTATGACTGCTCTGGCTAGTATCACTACTCTGGCTAGTATCACTACTCTGGCTAGTATCACTGCTAGTATCACTGCTCTGATAGTATCACTACTCTGGCTAGTATCACTGCTCTGGCTAGTATCACTGCCCTGGATAGTATCACTGCCCTGGATAGTATCACTGCCCTGGATAGTATCACTACTCTGGCTAGTATCACTACTCTGGCTAGTATCACTACTCTGGCTAGTATCACTACTTTGGATAGTATCACTGCCCTGGATAGTATCACTGCTAGTATCACTGCTCTGATAGTATCACTACTCTGGCTAGTATCACTGCTCTGGCTAGTATCACTGCCCTGGATAGTATCACTGCCCTGGATAGTATCACTACTCTGGCTAGTATAACTACTAGTATCACTGCTCTGGATAGTATCACTACTCTGATAGTATCACTACTCTGGCTAGTATCACTGCTCTGGATAGTATCACTACTCTGGCTAGTATGACTGCTCTGATAGTATCACTGCTCTGATAGTATCACTGCTCTGGATAGTATCATTGCTCTGGATAGTATCACTGCTCTGGATAGTATCACTACTCTGGATAGTATCACTGCCCTGGATAGTATCACTGCCCTGGATAGTATCACTACTCTGGCTAGTATCACTGCTAGTATCACTGCTCTGGCTAGTATCACTACTCTGATAGTATCACTACTCTGGATAGTATCACTGCTCTGGATAGTATCACTGCTCTGGATAGTATCACTGCTCTGGATAGTATCACTGCTCTGGATAGTATCACTGCTCTGGATAGTATCACTACTCTGATAGTATCACTACTCTGGATAGTATCACTACTCTGGATAGTATCACTACTCTGGATAGTATCACTACTAGTATCACTACTCTGGATAGTATCACTGCCCTGGATAGTATCACTACCCTGGATAGTATCACTACTCTGGCTAGTATCACTGCTAGTATCACTACTCTGGCTAGTATCACTGTTAGTATCACTACTCTGGCTAGTATCACTGCTAGTATCACTACTCTGGCTAGTATCACTACTAGTATCACTACTCTGGCTAGTATCACTACTCTGGCTAGTATCACTACTCTGGATAGTATCACTGCTCTGGATAGTATCACTGCTCTGGATAGTATCACTGCTCTGGATAGTATCACTACTCTGGATAGTATCACTACTAGTATCACTACTCTGGCTAGTAGCACTGCTCTGGCTAGTAGCACTGCTCTGGCTAGTATCACTACTCTGGCTAGTATCACTACTCTGGCTAGTATCACTACTCTGGCTAGTATCACTACTTTGGATAGTATCACTACTCTGGATAGTATCACTGCTCTGGATAGTATCACTACTCTGGCTAGTATGACTACTCTGGCTAGTATCACTACTCTGGCTAGTATCACTGCTAGTATCACTGCTCTGATAGTATCACTACTCTGGCTAGTATCACTGCTCTGGCTAGTATCACTGCCCTGGATAGTATCACTGCCCTGGCTAGTATCACTACTCTGGCTAGTATCACTACTCTGGCTAGTATCACTACTTTGGATAGTATCACTGCCCTGGATAGTATCACTGCTAGTATCACTGCTCTGATAGTATCACTACTCTGGCTAGTATCACTGCTCTGGCTAGTATCACTGCCCTGGATAGTATCACTGCCCTGGATAGTATCACTACTCTGGCTAGTATAACTACTAGTATCACTGCTCTGGATAGTATCACTACTCTGATAGTATCACTACTCTGGCTAGTATCACTGCTCTGGATAGTATCACTACTCTGGCTAGTATGACTGCTAGTATCACTGCTCTGGCTAGTATCACTACTCTGATAGTATCACTACTCTGGATAGTATCACTGCTCTGATAGTATCACTGCTCTGGATAGTATCACTACTCTGGCTAGTATGACTACTCTGGCTAGTATCACTACTCTGGCTAGTATCACTACTTTGGATAGTATCACTGCCCTGGATAGTATCACTGCTAGTATCACTGCTCTGATAGTATCACTACTCTGGCTAGTATCACTGCTCTGGCTAGTATCACTGCCCTGGATAGTATCACTGCCCTGGATAGTATCACTGCCCTGGATAGTATCACTACTCTGGCTAGTATAACTACTAGTATCACTGCTCTGGATAGTATCACTACTCTGATAGTATCACTACTCTGGCTAGTATCACTGCTCTGGATAGTATCACTACTCTGGCTAGTATGACTGCTCTGATAGTATCACTGCTCTGGATAGTATCATTGCTCTGGATAGTATCACTACTCTGGATAGTATCACTACTCTGGATAGTATCACTGCCCTGGATAGTATCACTGCCCTGGATAGTATCACTACTCTGGCTAGTATCACTGCTAGTATCACTGCTCTGGCTAGTATCACTACTCTGATAGTATCACTACTCTGGATAGTATCACTGCTCTGATAGTATCACTGCTCTGGATAGTATCACTACTCTGATAGTATCACTACTCTGATAGTATCACTACTCTGGATAGTTTCACTGCTCTGGATAGTTTCACTGCTCTGGATAGTATCACTGCTCTGGATAGTATCACTGCTCTGGCTAGTATCACTACTCTGGCTAGTATCACTACTCTGGCTAGTATCACTACTCTGGCTAGTATCACTGCTCTGGATAGTATCACTACTCTGGATAGTATCACTACTCTGGCTAGTATCACTACTAGTATCACTACTCTGGATAGTATCACTGCCCTGGATAGTATCACTGCCCTGGATAGTATCACTACTCTGGCTAGTATCACTGCTAGTATCACTGCCCTGGATAGTATCACTGCCCTGGATAGTATCACTGCCCTGGATAGTATCACTGCTCTGGCTAGTATCACTACTAGTATCACTGCTCTGGCTAGTATCACTGCTAGTATCACTACTCTGGATAGTATCACTGCCCTGGATAGTATCACTGCCCTGGATAGTATCACTACTCTGGCTAGTATCACTACTAGTATCACTACTCTGGATAGTATCACTGCCCTGGATAGTATCACTACTCTGGCTAGTATCACTACTAGTAGCACTACTCTGGCTAGTATCACTACTAGTATCACTGCTCTGGATAGTATCACTGCCCTGGATAGTATCACTACTCTGGCTAGTATCACTACTAGTATCACTGCTCTGGCTAGAGCTAGTATTTCTGGCTCATTTTTCCCCAAAACAGCCTGAAACTCTGTCTAAAGACTGTTGAGATCTATTGGAAGCCCTAGGAACTGCGAACTGAGAGGATATCGCCTTATCATAAAAGTGACAGCCATTGAGAACAGTGTTAAGCTGAACTTTTTTTTGGGGGGGGGGTGGTTTGTCTTCGGGGTATCACCTGCCATATCAGTGCTGTTATATTCACAGACATAATTTGAACAGTTTTAGAAACTTTAGAGTGTTTTCTATCCAAATCTACCAATTATATGCATATCCTAGCTTCTGGGCCTGAGTAACAGGCAGTTTACTTTGGCCACGCTTTTCGTCCGGATGTGAAAATACTGCTAGTATATACTGGCTGGTATCACTGCCCTGGATAGTATCACTGCCCTGGATAGTATCACTGCCCTGGCTAGTATCACTGCTCTGGCTAGTATCACTGCTCTGGCTAGTATCACTACTCTGGCTAGTATCACTACTCTGGCTAGTATCACTACTCTGGCTAGTATCACTGCTCTGGATAGTATCACTACTAGTATCACTACTCTGGATAGTATCACTGCCCTGGATAGTATCACTACCCTGGATAGTATCACTACTCTGGCTAGTATCACTGCTAGTATCACTACTCTGGCTAGTATCACTGCTAGTATCACTACTCTGGCTAGTATCACTGCTAGTATCACTACTCTGGCTAGTATCACTACTAGTATCACTACTCTGGCTAGTATCACTACTCTGGCTAGTATCACTACTCTGGATAGTATCACTACTCTGGATAGTATCACTACTCTGGCTAGTATCACTACTAGTATCACTACTCTGGATAGTATCACTGCCCTGGATAGTATCACTGCCCTGGATAGTATCACTGCCCTGGATAGTATCACTACTCTGGCTAGTATCACTACTAGTATCACTGCTCTGGCTAGTATCACTACTCTGGATAGTATCACTGCCCTGGATAGTATCACTGCCCTGGATAGTATCACTACTCTGGCTAGTATCACTACTCTGGATAGTATCACTACTAGTATCACTACTCTGGATAGTATCACTACTAGTATCACTACTCTGGCTAGTATCACTACTAGTATCACTGCCCTGGATAGTATCACTACTCTGGCTAGTATCACTGCTAGTATCACTGCTCTGGCTAGTATCACTACTCTGGCTAGTATCACTACTAGTATCACTGCTCTGGCTAGAGCTAGTATTTCTGGCTCATTTTTCCCAAAAACAGCCTGAAACTCTGTCTAAAGACTGTTGAGATCTAGTGGAAGCCCTAGGAACTGCGAACTGAGAGGATATCGCCTTATCATAAAAGTGACAGCCATTGAGAACAGTGTTAAGCTGAACTTTTTTTTGGGGGGGGGATGGTTTGTCTTCGGGGTATCACCTGCCATATCAGTGCTGTTATATTCACAGACATAATTTGAACAGTTTTAGAAACTTTAGAGTGTTTTCTATCCAAATCTACCAATTATATGCATATCCTAGCTTCTGGGCCTGAGTAACAGGCAGTTTACTTTGGCCACGCTTTTCGTCCGGATGTGAAAATACTGCTAGTATATACTGGCTGGTATCACTGCCCTGGATAGTATCACTGCCCTGGCTAGTATCACTACTCTGGATAGTATCACTACTAGTATCACTACCCAAGAGAGGTTAAAGAGCAGTGATAGTAGCAAGAGCAGTCTGCTGGCTTCTTCTTTTTTCTCATTTTATAAAAAATGTAATCCTGATGTGTGACAATTTCAGCATTATAACAACAACTACTGTACTGTCTTGTCTTGTCTTCTCCAGCCTGTCCTGGTGACTGGGCTCCATAAGCCTCTGAATGCAGCTCTGTGGAAGGCGGACAGCTTCAACCTGGAGTTTGCTGACCATCAGGGAGACCTGCTGAACTGTAAAGATGGACTTGTCTCGAACTCTGGAATCAACGAGTTCTGGGATGGCTTCGAGGACCTCACCAGTGAGTAGCCTTCATCACTTATCAGGTTATTGATCCAGGACCTCACCAGTGAGTAGTCTTCATCACTTATCTGGTTATTGATCCAGGACCTCACCAGTGAGTAGTCTTCATCACTTATCAGGTTATTGATCCAGGACCTCACCAGTGAGTAGCCTTCATCACTTATCAGGTTATTGATCCAGGACCTCACCAGTGAGTAGTCTTCATCACTTATCTGGTTATTGATCCAGGACCTCACCAGTGAGTAGTCTTCATCACTTATCAGGTTATTGATCCAGGACCTCACCAGTGAGTAGCCTTCATCACTTATCAGGTTATTGATCCAGGACTTCACCAGTGAGTAGCCTTCATCACTTATCTGGTTATTGATCCAGGACCTCACCAGTGAGTAGTCTTCATCATTTATCAGGTTATTGATAATGATAGTATAGAGTATTCATATTATTAGCAATTAAGTATATTGATGATATACACTGAGTATTCAAAACATGAAGAGCTCCCGTCCAACTCTATTAAGGTGTTCTTAATGTTTTGTACACTAAGTGTCTACCCGGAGTATACCAAACACTAAGTGTCTACCCGGAGTATACCAAACACTAAGTGTCTACCCGGAGTATACCAAACACCAAATGTCTACCCGGAGTATACCAAACATTAGGATCACCTTCCTAATATTGAGTTGAACCCCCTTTTGCCCTCAGAACAGCCTCAATTCATCGGAGCATGGACTCTACAAGGTGTCGAAAGTGTTCCACAGGGATGCTGGCCCATGTTGAATCCAATGCTTCCTACCGTTGTCAAGTTGGCCTGATGTCCTCTGGGTAGTGGACCATTCTTGATATACAGTGCATTTACACATTTTGTTACGTTAGATTTATTCTAAACTGGATTAAAAATTCTGTACACAATACCCCATAATGACAAAGTGAAAACAGGTTTTTATAAAATGTTGCTAATTAAAAATTAAAAATAAACTTATTTACGTAAGTATTCAGACCCTTTGCTATGTGACTCGAAATTGAGCTCAGGTGCATCTTGTTTCCATTGATCATCCTTGATGTTTTTACCACAGTACATGTGGTAAATTCAATTGATTGGACATGATTTGGCAAGGCACACACACCTGTCTATATAAGGTCCCACAGTTGACAGTGCATGTCTGAGCAAAAACCAGGCCATGAGGTCGAAGGTATTGTCCGAGACAAGATGACATACATTGCACAGATCTGGGGTAGGGTACCAAAAAATATTCTGCAGCATTGAAGGTCCCCAAGAACACAGTGGCATCATTCTTAAATAGAAGAAGTTTGGAACCACCAAGACTCTCCCTAGACCTGGCTGCCCGGCCAAACTGAGCAATCGGGGGAGAAGGGCCTTGGTCAGGGAGGTGATCAAGAACCCGATGGTCACTCTGACAGAGCTGCAGAGTTCCTCTGTAGAGATGGTAGAAGCTTCCAGAAGGACAACCATCTCTGCAGCACTTCACCAATCATGCCTTTATGGTAGAGTGGCCAGATGGAAGCCACTCCTCATTAAAAAGCACATGACAGCCTGCTTGGAGTTTGCAAAAAGGCATCTCAAGGACTCTCAGACCATGACAAACAAGATTCTCTGGTCTGGTGGAACCAACATTGAAATCCTTGGCCTGAATGCCAAGGGTCACGTCTGGAGAAAACATGGCACCATCCATATGGTGAAGCATGGTGGTGGCAGCATCATGCTGTGGGGATGACGCCCACATCATAGCTACGAGTGGGCGACAGCTCATTGCTCACTCTGACACACTGAGTTCTGCCTTCAAGGTATGATTTCATCCATCTCAAGGCATCGGGGGAAAGTTTAACTTGGACAATTATGTGATGAAAATCTGATGGTTAACAGTATCAAACGCCTTCCTTAGGTCCAGAAAACACAGCCCCAACAACGCCCCCTTTGTCCATCTTGGACTTGACATTTTCCTGAAGAAAGCAGTGTATGTTGTTGTATATTAGTTATAATACCAATGCATTGATTATGTCAATGTTTACAGGAAAGCATCTTTCCCTATCTATACTCTTACTGAAGTCTCCTGTGTTGTCGCCTGTGTTCCCGCCCCCACTCTCAGAGAGACCCAAGTCTAAAGACGGAGACACCGTGGTGTACAGGCTGAAGGACTGGCCATCAGGAGAGGAGTTCATGGCCCTGATGCCTTCCAGGTAGGCCTAGGCCAACTCATCATAGCCAAGCACACAGTCATAATGATGGGGATTCTCCACAGTCTACTGGTTTGTCTGGGCAGTAGGTCCAGTAGATCCAGCAATATAACACTGTCTATTAGATCTAGTAGATCCAGCTATATAACACTGTCTAGTAGATCCAGCTATATAACCCTGTCTAGTAGGTCCATCTATATAACACTGTCTAGTAGATCCAGCTATATAACACTGTCTAGTAGATCCAGCTATTTAACACTGTCTAGTAGATCCAGCTATATAACACTGTCTAGTTGATCCAGCTATATAACACTGTCTAGTAGATCCAGCTATATAACACTGTCTAGTTGATCCAGCTATATAACACTGTAGTAGATCCATCTATATAACACTGTCTAATAGATCCAGTAGATCCATCTATATAACACTGTCTAGTAGATCCAGCTATATAACACTGTCTAGTAGATCCAGCTACATAACAATGTCTAGTAGATCCAGTAGATCCAGCTATATGACAATATCTAGTAGATCCAGCTATATAACACTGTCTAGTAGATCTACCTATCTAACCCTGTCTAGTAGATCCAGCTATATAACACTGTCTAGTAGATCCAGCTATATAACACTGTCTAGTAGATCCAGCTATATAACACTGTCTAGTAGATCCAGCTATATAACACTGTGTAGTAGATCCAGCTATATAACAATGTCTAATAGATCCAGCTATATAACCCTGTCTAGTAGTTCCAGCTATATAACACTGTCTAGTAGATCCAGTAGATCCAGCTATATAGCACTGTCTAGTAGATCCAGCTATATAACACTGTCTAGTAGATCCAGTAGGTCCAGCTATATAACCCTGTCTAGTAGATGCAGCTATATAACACTGTCTAGTAGATCCAGTAGATCCAGCTATATGACAATATCTAGTAGATCCAGCTATTTAACCCTGTCTAGTAGATCTAGCTATCTAACCCTGTCTAGTAGATCCAGCTATATAACACTGTCTAGCAGATCCAGTAGATCCAGCTATATAACACTATCTAGTAGATCCAGTAGATCCAGCTATATAACACTGTCTAGTAGATCCTGCTATATAACACAGTCTAGTAGATCCAGTAGATCCAGCTATATAACACTGTCTAGTAGATCCAGTAGATCCAGCTATATGACAATATCTAGTAGATCCAGCTATTTAACCCTGTCTAGTAGATCTAGCTATCTAACCCTGTCTAGTAGATCCAGCTATATAACACTGTCTAGCATATCCAGTAGATCCAGCTATATAACACTATCTAGTAGATCCAGCTATATAACACTGTCTAGTAGATCCAGCTATATAACACTGTCTAGTTGATCCAGCTATATAACACTGTAGTAGATCCATCTATATAACACTGTCTAATAGATCCAGTAGATCCATCTATATAACACTGTCTAATAGATCCAGTAGATCCAGCTATATAACACTGTCTAGTAGATCCAGCTACATAACAATGTCTAGTAGATCCAGTAGATCCAGCTATATAACCCTGTCTAGTAGATCCAGCTATATAACACTGTCTAGTAGATCCAGTAGATCCAGCTATATGACAATATCTAGTAGACCCAGCTATATAACACTGTCTAGTAGATCTACCTATCTAACCCTGTCTAGTAGATCCAGCTATATAACACTGTCTAGTAGATCCAGCTATATAACACTATCTAGTAGATCCAGCTATATAACACTGTCTAGTAGATCCAGCTATATAACACTGTCTAGTAGATCCAGCTATATAACACTGTGTAGTAGATCCAGTAGATCCAGCTATATAACAATGTCTAATAGATCCAGCTATATAACCCTGTCTAGTAGTTCCAGCTATATAACACTGTCTAGTAGATCCAGTAGATCCAGCTATATAGCACTGTCTAGTAGATCCAGCTATATAACACTGTCTAGTAGATCCAGTAGGTCCAGCTATATAACCCTGTCTAGTAGATGCAGCTATATAACACTGTCTAGTAGATCCAGTAGATCCAGCTATATAACACTGTCTAGTAGATCCAGCTATATAACACTGTCTAGTAGATCCAGTAGATCAGCTATATAACACTGTGTAGTAGATCCAGTAGATCCAGCTATATAACAATGTCTAGTAGATCCAGCTATATAACACTGTCTAGTAGATCCAGTAGATCCAGCTATATAACCCTGTCTAGTAGATCCAGCTAAATAACACTGTCCAGTAGATCCAGCTATATAACACTGTCTAGTAGATCCAGCTATATAACACTGTCTAGTAGATCCAGCTATATAACACTGTCTACTAGATCCAGCTATATAACACTGTCCAGTAGATCCAGCTATTTAACACTGTCTAGTAGATCCAGTAGATCCAACTATATAACACTGTCTAGTAGATCCAGCTATATAACCCTGTCTAGTAGATCCAGCTATATAACCCTGTCTAGTAGATCCAGCTATTTAACACTGTCTAGTAGATCCAGTAGATCCAACTATATAACACTGTCTAGTAGATCCAGCTATATAACCCTGTCTAGTAGATCCAGCTATATAACCCTGTCTAGTAGATCCAGCTATATAACCCTGTCTAGTAGATCCAGCTATATAACCCTGTCTAGTAGATCCAGTAGGTCCAGCTATATAACACTGTCTAGTAGGTCCAGCTATATAACACTGTCTATTAGATCTAGTAGATCCAGCTATATAACACCGTCTAGTAGATCCAGTAGATCCAGCTATATAACACTGTCCAGTAGATCCAGCTATATAACACTGTCTATTAGCTCCAGTAGATCCAGCTATATAACACTGTCTAGTAGATCCAGCTATATAACACTGTCTAGTAGATCCAGCTATATCACACTGTCTAGTAGATCCACATATATAACACTGTCTAGTAGATCCAGCTTTATAACACTGTCTAGTAGATCCAGTAGATCCAGCTATGTAACACTGTCTAGTAGATCCAGCTATATAACACTATGTAGTAGATCCAGTAGATCCAGCTATGTAACACTGTCTAGTAGGTCAAGTAGATCCAGCTGTATAACGCTCTCTCTCGCTGTTTTCTCTGTGTCCCTGTGTGTCGTCTGTCTGGTCTTGTCTTGTCTAGGTATGATGACCTGATGAGGAATCTGCCCCTGCCTGAGTATTGTGACCCTGAAGGGAACCTCAACCTGGCCTCTCATCTACCCAGCTTCTTCGTACGCCCAGACCTCGGACCACGCCTCTGCTGTGCTTATGGTACGAGTGTTCATTTAACATCGACCAGGCCTCAGGTCACTGTCAATGAACAGGCCTCAGGTCACTGTCAATGAACAGGCCTCAGGTCACTGTCAGTGAACAGGCCTCAGGTCACTGTCAATGAACAGGCCTCAGGTCACTGTCAATGAACAGGCCTCAGGTCACTGTCAGTGAACGAGCCTCAGGTCACTGTCAATGAACGGGCCTCAGGTCGCTGTCAATGAACAGGCCTCAGGTCACTGTCAATGAACAGGCTTCAGGTCTCAGGTCACTGTCAGTGAACAGGCCTCAGGTCACTGTCAGTGAACGGGCCTCAGGTCACTGTCAATGAACAGGCCTCAGGTCACTGTCAATGAACAGGCTTCAGGTCTCAGGTCACTGTCAGTGAACAGGCCTCAGGTCACTGTCAGTGAACGGGCCTCAGGTCACTGTCAGTGAACGGGCCTCAGGTCGCTGTCAATGAACGGCCTCAGGTCGCTGTCAATGAACGGGCCTCAGGTCGCTGTCAATGAACGGGCCTCAGGTCGCTGTCAATGAACGGGCCTCAGGTCGCTGTCAATGAACGGGCCTCAGGTCACTGTCACTGTCAATGAACGGGCCTCAGGTCACTGTCAATGAACGGGCCTCAGGTCGCTGTCAATGAACGGGCCTCAGGTCGCTGTCAATGGACGGGCCTCAGGTCGCTGTCAATGGACGGGCCTCAGGTCGCTGTCAATGGACGGGCCTCAGGTCGCTGTCAATGGACGGGCCTCAGGTCACTGTCAATGAACAGGCCTCAGGTCACTGTCACTGTCAATGAACGGGCCTCAGGTCACTGTCAATGAACGGGCCTCAGGTCGCTGTCAATGAAAGGGCCTCAGGTCGCTGCCAATGAACGGGCCTCAGGTCGCTGTCAATGGACGGGCCTCAGGTCGCTGTCAATGGACGGGCCTCAGGTCGCTGTCAATGGACGGGCCTCAGGTCGCTGTCAATGGACGGGCCTCAGGTCGCTGTCAATGGACGGGCCTCAGGTCGCTGTCAATGGACGGGCCTCAGGTCGCTGTCAATGGACGGGTCGCTGTCAATGGACGGGCCTCAGGTCGCTGTCAATGAACGGGCCTCAGGTCGCTGTCAATGGACGGGCCTCAGGTCGCTGTCAATGGACGGGCCTCAGGTCGCTGTCAATGGACGGGCCTCAGGTCGCTGTCAATGGACGGGTCGCTGTCAATGGACGGGCCTCAGGTCGCTGTCAATGAACGGGCCTCAGGTCGCTGTCAATGAACGGGCCTCAGGTCACTGTCACTGTCAATGAACGGGCCTCAGGTCACTGTCAATGAACGGGCCTCAGGTCACTGTCACTGTCAATGAACGGGCCTCAGGTCACTGTTAATGAGCGGGCCTCAGGTCACTGTCAATGAACAGGCTTCAGGTCTCAGGTCACTGTCAATGAACAGGCTTCAGGTCTCAGGTCACTGTCAATGAACAGGCTTCAGGTCTCAGGTCACTGTCAGTGAACAGGCCTCAGGTCACTGTCAATGAACAGGCCTCAGGTCACTGTCAATGAACAGGCCTCAGGTCACTGTCAATGAACGGGCCTCAGGTCACTGTCAGTGAACAGGCCTCAGGTCTCTGTCAGTGAACAGGTCTCAGGTCACTGTCAATGGACGGGCCTCAGGTCACTGTCACTGTCAATGAACGGGCCTCAGGTCACTGTCAATGAACGGGCCTCAGGTCACTGTCACTGTCAATGAACGGGCCTCAGGTCACTGTCAATGAACGGGCCTCAGGTCACTGTCACTGTCAATGAACGGGCCTCAGGTCACTGTTAATGAGCGGGCCTCAGGTCACTGTCAATGAACAGGCTTCAGGTCTCAGGTCACTGTCAATGAACAGGCTTCAGGTCTCAGGTCACTGTCAATGAACAGGCTTCAGGTCTCAGGTCACTGTCAGTGAACAGGCCTCAGGTCACTGTCAATGAACAGGCCTCAGGTCACTGTCAATGAACAGGCCTCAGGTCACTGTCAATGAACGGGCCTCAGGTCACTGTCAGTGAACAGGCCTCAGGTCTCTGTCAGTGAACAGGTCTCAGGTCACTGTCAATGGACGGGCCTCAGGTCGCTGTCAATGAACGGGCCTCAGGTCGCTGTCAATGAACGGGCCTCAGGTCGCTGTCAATGAACGGGCCTCAGGTCACTGTCAATGAACGGGCCTCAGGTCGCTGTCAATGGACGGGCCTCAGGTCGCTGTCAATGAACGGGCCTCAGGTCACTGTCAATGAACGGGCCTCAGGTCACTGTCAATGAACGGGCCTCAGGTCACTGTCAATGAACGGGCCTCAGGTCACTGTCAATGAACAGGCCTCAGGTCAATGTCAATGAACGGGCCTCAGGTCACTGTCACTGTCAATGAACGGGCCTCAGGTCACTGTCAATGAACGGGCCTCAGGTCACTGTCACTGTCAATGAACGGGCCTCAGGTCACTGTTAATGAGCGGGCCTCAGGTCACTGTCAATGAACAGGCTTCAGGTCTCAGGTCACTGTCAATGAACAGGCTTCACGTCTCAGGTCACTGTCAATGAACAGGCTTCAGGTCTCAGGTCACTGTCAGTGAACAGGCCTCAGGTCACTGTCAATGAACAGGCCTCAGGTCACTGTCAATGAACAGGCCTCAGGTCACTGTCAATGAACGGGCCTCAGGTCACTGTCAGTGAACAGGCCTCAGGTCTCTGTCAGTGAACAGGTCTCAGGTCACTGTCAATGAACAGGCCTCAGGTCACTGTCAGTGAACAGGTCTCAGGTCTCTGTCAGTGAACGGGCCTCAGGTCACTGTCAATGAACAGGCCTCAGGTCACTGTCAGTGAACAGGTCTCAGGTCTCTGTCAGTGAACCGGCCTCAGGTCACTGTCAGTGAACAGGCCTCAGGTCACTGTCAGTGAACAGGCCTCAGGACGCTGTCAGTGAACAGGCCTCAGGTCACTGTCAGTGAACAGGCCTCAGGTCACTGTCAGTGAACAGGCCTCAGGACGCTGTCAGTGAACAGGCCTCAGGTCACTGTCAATGAACAGGCCTCAGGTCTCAGGTCTCTGTCAGTGAACCGGCCTCAGGTCACTGTCAGTGAACAGGCCTCAGGTCACTGTCAGTGAACAGGCCTCAGGTCGCTGTCAGTGAACGGGCCTCAGGTCACTGTCAGTGAACAGGCCTCAGGTCACTGTCAGTGAACAGGCCTCAGGTCACTGTCAATGAACGGGCCTCAGGTCACTGTCAGTGAACCGGCCTCAGGTCTCAGGTCACTGTCAGTGAACCGGTCTCAGGTCACTGTCAGTGAACCGGCCTCAGGTCACTGTCAATGAACAGGCCTCAGGTCACTGTCAATGAACGGGCCTCAGGTCACTGTCAATGAACGGGCCTCAGGTCACTGTCAATGAACGGGCCTCAGGTCACTGTCAATGAACAGGCCTCAGGTCACTGTCAGTGAACAGGCCTCAGGTCACTGTCAGTGAACAGGCCTCAGGTCTCTGTCAGTGAACAGGCCTCAGGTCTCTGTCAGTGAACAGGCCTCAGGTCTCTGTCAGTGAACAGGCCTCAGGTCTCTTGTCAGTGAACAGGCCTCAGGTCTCTGTCAGTGAACAGGTCTCAGGTCACTGTCAATGAACAGGCCTCAGGTCACTGTCAGTGAACAGGTCTCAGGTCTCTGTCAGTGAATGGGCCTCAGGTCACTGTCAGTGAACAGGCCTCAGGTCTCTGTCAGTGAACAGGCCTCAGGTCTCTGTCAGTGAACAGGTCTCAGGTCACTGTCAATGAACAGGCCTCAGGTCACTGTCAGTGAACAGGTCTCAGGTCTCTGTCAGTGAACGGGCCTCAGGTCTCTGTCAGTGAACAGGCCTCAGGTCTCTGTCAGTGAACCGGCCTCAGGTCACTGTCAGTGAACAGGCCTCAGGTCACTGTCAGTGAACAGGCCTCAGGTCGCTGTCAGTGAACGGGCCTCAGGTCACTGTCAGTGAACAGGCCTCAGGTCACTGTCAGTGAACAGGCCTCAGGTCACTGTCAGTGAACAGGTCTCAGGTCACTGTCAATGAACAGGCCTCAGGTCACTGTCAGTGAACAGGTCTCAGGTCTCTGTCAGTGAACGGGCCTCAGGTCACTGTCAATGAACAGGCCTCAGGTCTCTGTCAGTGAACCGGCCTCAGGTCACTGTCAGTGAACAGGCCTCAGGTCACTGTCAGTGAACAGGCCTCAGGTCGCTGTCAGTGAACGGGCCTCAGGTCACTGTCAGTGAACAGGCCTCAGGTCACTGTCAGTGAACAGGCCTCAGGTCACTGTCAATGAACGGGCCTCAGGTCACTGTCAGTGAACCGGCCTCAGGTCTCAGGTCACTGTCAGTGAACCGGTCTCAGGTCACTGTCAGTGAACCGGCCTCAGGTCACTGTCAATGAACAGGCCTCAGGTCACTGTCAATGAACGGGCCTCAGGTCACTGTCAATGAACGGGCCTCAGGTCACTGTCAATGAACGGGCCTCAGGTCACTGTCAATGAACAGGCCTCAGGTCACTGTCAGTGAACAGGCCTCAGGTCACTGTCAGTGAACAGGCCTCAGGTCTCTGTCAGTGAACAGGCCTCAGGTCTCTGTCAGTGAACAGGCCTCAGGTCTCTTGTCAGTGAACAGGCCTCAGGTCACTGTCAGTGAACAGGCCTCAGGTCACTGTCAGTGAACAGGCCTCAGGTCGCTGTCAGTGAACGGGCCTCAGGTCACTGTCAGTGAACAGGCCTCAGGTCACTGTCAGTGAACGGGCCTCAGGCCTCAGGTCTCTGTCAATGAACAGGCCTCAGGTCTCTGTCAGTGAACAGGCCTCAGGTCTCTGTCAGTGAACCTGCCTCAGGTCTCAGGTCTCTGTCAGTGAACGGGTCTCAGGTCTCTGTCAGTGAACCGGCCTCAGGTCTCAGGTCTCTGTCAGTGAACGGGCCTCAGGTCTCAGGTCTCTGTCAATGCTACACCATCAATATGTGTTTCATTGAAACCTAACAAAGCAGAAATGGAACATGAATGCTGGAATTAAAATGAAAGAAAGACATAGTTTATTCTGAGTTCAATGTCTACTGATAGAGGTCAGATTATCTCCGGAAGCCTTAAATACACATCAACAACATGCTGAAGCTTCCTCCTCTCTCCCTGTAGGAGTGGCAGCGTCTCAGGAGCAGGACTTTGGGACAGCTAACCTTCACAGGGAGGTCTCTGACATCGTCTCTGTCCTGGTGTACGTAGGAGTGGCCAAGGGGAACGGAGTCCTGTCCAAGACGGGTAAGAAGCGAACCAACACTGAACCCTGGGCTGTGCTCTATATAGTCAATAGATAACCAACCCTGGGCTGTGCTCTATATAGCCAATAGATAACCAGCCTTGGGCTGTGCTCTATATAGCCAATAGATAACCAACCATGGGCTGTGCTCTATATAGTCAATAGATAACCAACCCTGGGCTGTGCTCTGTATAGTCAATAGATAACCAACCCTGGGCTGTGCTCTATATAGTCAATAGATAACCAACCCTGGGCTGTGCTCTATATAGTCAATAGATAACCAACACTGGGCTGTGCTCTGTATAGTCAATAGATAACCAACACTGGGCTGTGCTCTGTATAGTCAATAGATAACCAACACTGGGCTGGGCTCTGTATAGTCAATAGATAACCAACACTGGGGTGTACTCTATATAGTCCACTCTGAAGTGGTGAGACAGGGGTTACTGAAGTCTGAAGTGGTGAGACAGAGGTTACTGAAGTCTGAAGTGGTGAGACAGAGGTTACTGAAGTCCTGTTCCACTCTGAAGTGGTGAGACAGGGGTTACTGAAGTCTGAAGTGGTGAGACAGGGGTTACTGAAGTCTGAAGTGTTGAGACAGGGGTTACTGAAGTCTGAAGTGGTGAGACAGGGGTTACTGAAGTCTGAAGTGTTGAGACAGAGGTTACTGAAGTCCTGTTGCACTCTGAAGTGGTGAGACAGAGGTTACTGAAGTCCTGTTCCACTCTGAAGTGTTTGGAGTCCTTGGACTCTCTCTCTCTCTCTGGTCCTGTCCTGTACCTGGGACTCTCTCTCTGGTCTTGTCCTGTCCTGGGACTCTCTCTCTCTGGTCCTGTCCTGGGACTCTCTCTCTCTCTCTGGTCCTGTCCTGTACCTGGGACTCTCTCTCTGGTCTTGTCCTGTACCTGGGACTCTCTCTCTCTCTATGGTCCTGTCCTGGGACTCTCTCTCTCTGGTCCTGTCCTGTACCTAGGACTCTCTCTCTGGTCTTGTCCTGTACCTGGGACTCTCTCTCTGGTCTTGTCCTGTACCTGGGACTCTCTCTCTGGTCCTGTCCTGGGACTCTCTCTCTTGTCCTGTCCTGGGACTCTCTCTTTCTGGTCCTGTCCTGGGACTCTCTCTCTCTTGTCCTGTCCTGGGACTCTCTCTTTCTGGTCCTGTCCTGGGACTCTCTCTCTCTTGTCCTGTCCTGGGACTCTCTCTTTCTGGTCCTGTCCTGGGACTCTCTCTCTCTGGTCCTGTCCTGGGACTCTCTCTCTCTGGTCCTGTCCTGTACCTGGGACTCTCTCTCTGGTCTTGTCCTGTACCTGGGACTCTCTCTCTCTTGTCCTGTCCTGGGACTCTCTCTCTCTGGTCCTGTCCTGTACCTGGGACTCTCTCTCTTGTCCTGTCCTGGGACTCTCTCTCTCTGGTCCTGTTTTGTACCTGGGACTCTCTCTCTCTTGTCCTGGGACTCTCGCTCTCTGGTCTTGTCCTGTACCTGGGACTCTCTCTCTCTTGTCCTGTCCTGGGACTCTCTCTTTCTGGTCCTGTCCTGTACCTGGGACCCTCTCTCTCTCTCTCTCTCTCTCCTCATCACTATTCATTACAGACAGACACCCTCTATGCTCAGTCTCTCTCTCATCACTATTCATTTTTAAGGGATGTTGATGCTTGTGTCAGCGAGCCCCGCCTCTCTGTGTTGTCAATGTACAGCAGACTCTGAGATGTGTGGTGTTTCAACTCCCACTGTGTTTGTGTTGCAGGAGTGTTGAAGAGACTGGAGGAGGAAGACTTGGACGACAGCGTGAAGAAGAGATTAAAGGATTCCAGCGAGACACCTGGAGCCTTGTGGCACATCTACATTAGCAAAGATGTGGAGAAAATTAAAGACTTTCTGCACAAGGTTAGTCTCACTTTAATATGTTCTCTGTCTGTCTGGCCTCTGTCTGGCTGTCTGTCTGTTTGGCACTCTGGCTGGCTCTCTGTCTGTCTGGCCCTCTGTCTGGCTCTCTGGGTGTCTGTCTGTCTGGCCCTCTGGCTTTCTCTCTGGCTGTCTCTCTGGCTGTCTGTCTGGCCCTCTGGCTGTCTCTCTGTCTCTCTGGTCGGCTCTCTGTCTGTCTGGCTCTCTGTCTGGCTGGCTGTTTGGCTCTCTGGCTGGCTGTCTGGCCCTCTGGCTGGCTCTCTGTCTGTCTGGCTCTCTGTCTGTCTGGCCCTCTGGCTGGCTCTCTGTCTCTCTGGCTGTCTCTCTGGCTGGCCCTCTGGCTGTCTGTCTGGCTGGCTCTCTGGCTGGCTCACTGGCTGTCTGTCACACTCACATATATATTCAAGTGGCTTTATTGTCATGGGAAACGTATGATAACATTGCCAAAGCAAGTAAAATAGATAATCAACAAAAGTGAAATGAACAGTAAACATTACACTCACAGAAGTTCCAAAAGAATAAAGACATTTCAAATGTCATATTATGTCTATATACAGTGTTGTAACGATGTGCAAATAGTTAAAGTACAAAGGGGAAAATAAATCAACATAAATACAGAGCATTCAGAAAGTATTCAGACCCCTTGACGTTCCCCACATCCCTCCATGCCACAGGCCCACTACAAAACAGACCAAATGAATCCTTTTCCTCATTAGTCCACACACATCACCCCTCAATGATAAAGCAAATCTAGCAGAAATACCCCATCTACATAACATTCAGACCCTTTGCTATGAGACTTCAAATTAAGTTCAGGTGCATCCTGTTTCCATTGATCATCCTTGAGATGTTTCTACAACTTGATTGGAGTCCACCTGTGGTAAATTCAATTGATTGGACATGATTTGGAAAGCCACACACCTGTCTATAAAAAGTCCCACAATGCATGTCAGAGCAAAAACCAAGCCATGAGGTGGAAGGAATTGTCCGTAGAGCGCCGAGACAGGATTGTGTCGAGGCACAGATCTGGGGAAGTGTACCAAAACATTTCTGCAGCATTGAAGGTCCCAAGAACACAGTGGCCTTGGAACCACCAAGACTCTTCCTAGAGCTGGCTGCCCGGCCAAACTGAGTAATCATGGGAGAAAGGCCTTGGTCAGGGAGGTGACCGAGAACCCGATGGTCACTCTGACAGAGCTCCAGAGTTCCTCTGTAGAGATGGGAGAACCTTCCAGAAGGACAACCATCTCTGCAGCACTCCACCAATCAGGCCTTTATGGTAGAGTGGCCAGACGGAAGCCACTCTTCAGGAAAAGGCACATGACAGCCCGCTTGGAGTTTGCCAAAATGCACCTGAAAATTCTCTGGTGTGAACTCTTTTGCCTGAATGACAAGCATCACGTCTCTCTCTCTCTCTGGTTCTCTCTCCCTCTCTCTTTTCCTCTCTCTCCTCCCCTCCTCCTCTCCCTCTCCTCCTCTCTAGATGCCCTGATAAAACCCATCAGTCTGAGGGAGTTGTTTTACTATGGGACACAGCAGCCCAGCATCATGTCTCTCTCCTCCCCTCCTTCTCGCTCTCCTCCTCCTCTCTCTCTCCTCCCCTCCTCCTCTCCCTCTTTCCTCCTCTCCATCTCTTTCCTCCTCCCTCTCTTTCCTCCTCTCCCTCTCTCTCCTCCCCTCCTCTCCCTCTTTCTCCTCCTCCCCTCCTCTCCCTCTTTCTCCTCCTCCCCTCCTCTCCCTCTTTCTCCTCCTCCCCTCCTCTCCCTCTTTCTCCTCCCCCCTCCTCTCCCTCTTTCTCCTCCCCCCTCCTCTCCCTCTTTCTCCCCCCCCCTCCTCTCCCTCTTTCTCCTCCCCCCCTCCTCTCCCTCTTTCTCCGCCCCTCCTCCTCTCCCTCTCTTTCTCCTCCTCTCCCTCTCTCTCCTCTCTTTCTCCTCCTCTCCCTCTCTCTCCTCTCTGGATGCCCTTATAAAACCCATTAGTCAGAGGGAGTTGTTTTACTATGGGACACAGCAGCCCAGCATCACGTCTCTCTCCTCCCCTCCTCCTCCTCCTCTCCCTCTCTCTCCTCTCTGGATGCCCTTATAAAACCCATTAGTCAGAGGAAGTTGTTTTACTATGGAACACAGCAGCCCAGCATCACGTCTCTCTCCTCCCCTCCTCCTCTCCCTCTCTCTCCTCCCCTCCTCCTCTCTCCACTCTAGTCTTTCAGAGGGAGTTGTTTTACTATGGAACACAGCAGCCCAGCATCACGTCTCTCTCCTCCCCTCTCCCTCTCTCTCCTCCCCTCCCCTCCCCTCTCTCCACTCTAGTCCTTCAGAGGGAGGAGTTTTACTACGGGACACAGCAGCCCAGCCTGACTGACGAGACACTTTATTGCTGACTGAACTGTGTGTTGTGGTTGTACTGTTCTGTGGATGGTGGGTATCTCATCCTGCAGCCTTGTCTCTGTCTGGTTTACTGAGTAACGTCACTGATGTCCTGAATCTGACCTGGTGCCGTCCTGAATCTGACCTGGTGCCGTCTTGAATCTGACCTGGTGCCGTCCTGAATCTGACCTGGTGCCGTTCTGAATCTGACCTGGTGCCGTCCTGAATCTGACCTGGTGCCGTCCTGAATCTGACCTGGTGCCGTCCTGAATCTGACCTTGTCCTGTCCTGAATCTGATCTGGTACCGTCCTGAATCTGACCTGGTGCCGTCCTGAATCTGACCTGGTGCCGTCTTGAATCTGACCTGGTGCCGTCCTGAATCTGACCTGGTGCCGTCCTGAATCTGACCTTGTCCTGTCCTGAATCTGACCTGGTACTGTCCTGAATCTGACCTGGTCCTGTCCTGAATCTGACCTGGTCCTGTCCTGAATCTGACCTGGTCCTGTCCTGAATCTGACCTGGTCCTGTCCTGAATCTGACCTGGTCCTGTCCTGAATCTGACCTGGTGCTGTCCTGAATCTGACCTGGTGCTGTCCTGAATCTGACCTGGTGCTGTCCTGAATCTGACCTGGTGCTGTCCTGAATCTGACCTGGTGCTGTCCTGAATCTGACCTGGTGCTGTCCTGAATCTGACCTGGCCCTGTCCTGAATCTGACCTGGCCCTGTCCTGGTTCTGACCTGGTCCTGTCCTGAATCTGACCTGGTGCTGTCCTGAATCTGACCTTGTGCTGTCCTGAATCTGACCTTGTGCTGTCCTGAATCTGACCTGGTGCTGTCCTGAATCTGACCTGGTGCTGTGCTGAATCTGACCTGGTGCTGTGCTGAATCTGACCTGGTGCTGTGCTGAATCTGACCTGGTGCTGTGCTGAATCTGACCTGGTGCTGTCCTGAATCTGACCTGGTGCTGTCCTGAATCTGACCTGGTGCTGTCCTGAATCTGACCTGGTGCTGTCCTGAATCTGACCTGATCCTGTCCTTAATCTGACCTGGTCCTGAATCTGACCTGGTGCTGTCCTGAATCTGACCTGGTGCTGTCCTGAATCTGACCTGGTCCTGTCCTGAATCTGACCTGATGCGGTCCTGAATCTGACCTGGTCCTGTCCTGAATCTGACCTGGTCCTGTCCTGGTTCTGACCTGGTCCTGTCCTGAATCTGACCTGGTGCTGTCCTGAATCTGACCTGGTGCTGTCCTGAATCTGACCTGCTGCTGTCCTGAATCTGACCTGCTGCTGTCCTGAATCTGACCTGCTGCTGTCCTGAATCTGACCTGCTGCTGTCCTGAATCTGACCTGGTGCTGTCCTGAATCTGACCTGGTGCTGTCCTGAATCTGACCTGGTCCTGTGCTGAATCTGACCTGGTGCTGTCCTGAATCTGACCTGGTCCTGAATCTGACCTGGTCCTGAATCTGACCTGGTGCTGTCTTGATTCTGACCTGGTCCTGTCCTGAATCTGACCTGGCCCTATCCTGAATCTGATCTGACCTGGTCCTGTCCTGAATCTGACCTGGTGCTGTCCTGAATCTGACCTGGTCCTGTGCTGAATCTGACCTGGTGCTGTCCTGAATCTGACCTGGTGCTGTCCTGAATCTGACCTGGTCCTGTGCTGAATCTGACCTGGTGCGGTCCTGAATCTGACCTGGTCCTGAATCTGACCTGGTGCTGTCCTGAATCTGACCTGGTGCTGTCCTGAATCTGACCTGGTGCTGTCCTGAATCTGACCTGGCCCTATCCTGAATCTGACTAGGTGCTGTCCTGAATCTGACCTGGTGCTGTCCTGAATCTGATCTGACCTGGTCCTGTCTGAATCTGACCTGGTCCTGAATCTGACCTGGTCCTGTCTCGATTCTGACCTGGTCCTGTCCTGATTCTGACCTGGTCCTGTCCTGATTCTGACCTGGTCCTGTCCTGATTCTGACCTGGTCCTGTCCTGATTCTGACCTGGTCCTGTCCTGAATCTGACCAGGTGCTGTCCTGAATCTGACCAGGTGCTGTCCTGAATCTGACCAGGTGCTGTCTTGATTCTGGCCTGGTCCTGTCCTGAATCTGACCTGAATCTGACCTGGTCCTATCCTGAATCTGACCTGGTCCTGTCCTGATTCTGACCTGGTCCTATCCTGAACCTGACCTGGTCCTATCCTGACCTGACCTGGTCCGGTCCTGAATCTGACCTGGTCCTGTCCTGAATCTGACCTGGTCCTGTCCTGATTTTGACCTGGTGCCGTCCTGAATCTGACCTGGTGCTGTCCTGATTCTGACCTGGTCCTGTCTGAATCTGACCTGGTCCTATCCTGAACCTGACCTGGTCCTGTCCTGAATCTGTCTTGGTGCTGTCCTGAATCTGACCTGGTTCTGAATCTGACCTGGTCCTGTCCCGAATCTGACTTGCCCTGATTCTGACCTGGTGCTGTCAGGAATCTGACCTGGTGCTGTCCTGAATCTGACCTGGTGCTGTCCTGAATCTGACCTGCCCTGAATCTGACCTGGTCCTGTCCTGAATCTGACTTGGTCCTGTCCTGATTCTGACCTGGTCCTGATTCTGACCTGGTCCTGTCCTGATTCTGACCTGGTCCTGCCCTGAATCTGACCTGGTCCTGTCCTGAATCTGACCTGGTCCTGTCCTGAATCTGACCTTGTGCTATCCTGAATCTGACCTTGTGCTATCCTGAATCTGACCTGGTCCTGTCCTGAATTAATAACCTTAATATAGAGAAGCAGCCTCATTTATTAGGGCATCTCTTTAGTTCCCGTCTATTACCTGTGGTGTTTACTGTCTGTTCTACTGATGTCCTCCTCCATCAGGTTTCATGACGGAGCACCCAGGGTTGAATATAGATTACCTGTGGTGTTTACTGTCTGTTCTACTGATGTCCTCCTCCATCAGGTTTCATGACGGAGCACCCAGGGTTGAATATAGATTACCTGTGGTGTTTACTGTCTGTTCTACTGATGTCCTCCTCCATCAGGTTTCATGACGGAGCTCCCAGGGTTGAATATAGATTACCTGTGGTGTTTACTATCTGTTCTACTGATGTCCTCCTCCATCAGGTTTCATGACGGAGGTCCCAGGGTTGAATATAGATTACCTGTGGTGTTTACTATCTGTTCTACTGATGTCCTCCTCCATCAGGTTTCATGACGGAGCTCCCAGGGTTGAATATAGATTACCTGTGGTGTTTACTATCTGTTCTACTGATGTCCTCCTCCATCAGGTTTCATGACGGAGCTCCCAGGGTTGAATATAGATTACCTGTGGTGTTTACTATCTGTTCTACTGATGTCCTCCTCCATCAGGTTTCATGACGGAGCACCCAGGGTTGAATATAGATTACCTGTGGTGTTTACTATCTGTTCTACTGATGCCCTCCTCCATCAGGTTTCATGACGGAGCTCCCAGGGTTGAATATAGATTACCTGTGGTGTTTACTATCTGTTCTACTGATGCCCTCCTCCAGGGTTGAATATAGATTCATCTAATATTTAATCTGATGCAGGTTTCACCTTCTCTGAATAGTATCTGCTGCTCTCTGTCTGTGGTCCGTCCGTCCGTCCGTCCGTCTGAATTAGCTCATCAGTCTAACCTCTCCTGTGTAGTTTCTGTGTATAATCTTAGCTGTGTGTTCTTCATGTGTTGTCAGCAGGTTGCTAAGGAGCAGGGGGCGGAGATTTCAGCAGAGCACGACCCAATCAGAGAGCCGGGCTGGTACCTGAGCAGGAAGTTGCGTCAGCGTCTGTGGGAGGAGCATGATGTGCAGGGCTTGACCGTGGTTCAGTTCCTGGGGGACTCTGTCCTCATCCCGGCCGGGGCGCTGCACCAGGTACCTCTGGTAGATTTAGTTTGAACCTTTTTATTAAACACTTATTTAAGAACGACGAGAGACACAACACTACATAAAGACCTAAGACAACAACATGGCAACAACACTACATGACAACAACACTACATAAAGACCTAAGACAACAACACTACATAAAGACCTAAGACAACAACATGGCAACAACACTACATGACAACAACACTACATAAAGACCTAAGACAACAACATGGCAACAACACAACATGACAACAACACTACATAAAGACCTAAGACAACAACATGGCAACAACACAACATAAAGACCTAAGACAACAACATGGCAACAACACAACATGACAACAACACTACATAAAGACCTAAGACAACAACATGGCAACAACACAACATAAAGACCTAAGACAACAACATGGCAACAACACTACATAAAGACCTAAGACAACAACATGGCAACAACACAACATAAAGACCTAAGACAACAACATGGCAACAACACTACATAAAGACCTAAGACAACAACATGGCAACAACACAACATGACAACAACACTACATAAAGACCTAAGACAACAACATGGCAACAACACAACATGGCGACAACACAACATGACAACAACACAACACGGCAACAACACAACATGGCAACAACACAACATGGCAACAACACTACATAAAGACCTAAGACAACAACATGGCAACAACACAACATGGCAACAACACAACATGGCAACAACCTGACAACAACATGTCAACAACACAACATGGCAACAACACTACATAAAGACCGAAGACAACAACATGGCAACAACACAACATGGCAACAACATAACACAACATGGCAACAACACAACATGGCAACAACATGGCAAAAACACAACATGACAACAACATGGCAACAACACAACATGACAACACAACATGGCAACAACACTACATAAAGAACTAAGACAACCACATGGCAACAACACAACATGGCAACAACACTACATAAAGACCTAAGAGAACAACATTGCAACAACACAACATGGCAACAACACAACAACACAATATGGCAACAACACAGCAACAACACATAGCAACAACACAACATGGCAACAACAACATGGCAACAACACATAGCAACAACACAACATGGCAACAACACATGGCAACAACATGGTAGCAACACAACATGGCATCAGCACAACATGACAACAACATGGTAGCAACACAACATGGCATCAACACAACATGACAACAACATGGCAACAACAACATGGCAACAACACAATATGACAACAACATGGCAACAACACATGGCAACAACATGGTAGCAACACAACATGGCATCAACACAACATGACAACAACATGGTAGCAACACAACATGACAACAACATGGCAACAACACAACATGACAACAACATGGCAACAACACAACATGACAACAACATGGCAACAACACAATATGGCAACAACATGGTAGCAACACAACATGGCATCAACACAACATGGCAACAACATGGTAGCAACACAACATGGCATCAACATGGTAGCATCACAACATGACAACAACATGGCAACAACACAACATGACGACAACAACATGACAACATGGCAACAACATGGTAGCAACACAACATGGGAGCAACACAACATGACAACAACATGGCAACAACATGGTAGCAACACAACATGGCATCAACACAACATGACAACAACATGGTAGCAACACAACATGACAACAACATGGCAACAACAACATGGCAACAACACAATATGACAACAACATGGCAACAACACATGGCAACAACATGGTAGCAACACAACATGGCAACAACATGGTAGCAACACAACATGGGAGCAACACAACATGACAACAACATGGCAACAACATGGTAGCAACACAACATGGCATCAACACAACATGACAACAACATGGTAGCAACACAACATGACAACAACATGGCAACAACAACATGGCAACAACACAATATGACAACAACATGGCAACAACACATGGCAACAACATGGTAGCAACACAACATGGCATCAACACAACATGACAACAACATGGTAGCAACACAACATGACAACAACATGGCAACAACACAACATGACAACAACATGGCAACAACAACATGGCAACAACACAATATGACAACAACATGGCAACAACACATGGCAACAACATGGTAGCAACACAACATGGCATCAACACAACATGGCAACAACATGGTAGCAACACAACATGGCATCAACATGGTAGCAACACAACATGGCAGCAACACAACATGACAACAACATGGCAACAACACAACATGACGACAACAACATGGCAACAACATGGTAGCAACACAACATGACAACAACATAGCAACAACAGAAAATGGCAACAACACAACATGACAACAACATGGTAGCAACACATGGCAATAACACAACATGACAACAACATGGCAACAACACAACATGACAACAACATGGTAGCAACACAACATGACAACAACATGGTAGCAACACAACATGACAACAACACATGACAACATGGTCGCAACACATGGCAACAACACAACATGACAACACATGACAACAACACAACATGACAACACAACATGGCCAAAACACAACATGGCAACAACACAACATGACAACAACACAACATGACAACAACATGGTAGCAACACATGGCCAAAACACAACATGGCAACAACACAACATGACAACACATGGCAACAACACAACATGACAACAACACAACATGACAACAACATGGTAGCAACACAACATGACAACAACATGGTTGACTCTGCTGTCTCTGTCCACTTGGGTTCCCCAGGACTGACAACCACTGATACAGTAGACATGACTCTGCTGTCTCTGTCCCCTTGGTTTCCCCAGGACCAGGACTGACAACCACTGAAACCTGATCACATATCCCCTTAGTACCTGTCCCACCGTGTGATGGCCTCATGTTATACTTCTCTCTCTGTCTTTACGTCTCTCTCTCTCTGACCCAATTTCCCTCTCTTTCGGTCTCTCTCTCCCTCTTCTTATCTTGTTTCTGTAGTCTGCTGTACCAGTATAGTAGATGTCCAGATTGCCTTGTAGGTGTTATATTGAACTAGTCAGATAAGAGGAGAGCCTACTGCCACTCTGCTCTGTTCTGTTGGAACTCACTGCCTTCTAGTGATACATGTTCTCAATCCTCTCTCCCCCTCCCTCTCTCTCCCCCTCCCTCTCTCCACTTCTTTCTCCCCCTCCCTCTCCCCCCCTTTCTCTCCCCCTCTCCCCTCCCTTTCTCTCCCCCTTCTCTCTCCTCTCCCCTTCTCTCTCTCTTCTCTCTCTCCCCTCCCCTTCTCTCTCTCTCCCTCTCCCCTCCTCTCTCTCTCCCCTTCCCTCTCCTCTCCCCTTCTCTCTCCTCTCCCCCTTATCTCTCCTCTCCCCTCTCCTCTCCCCCTTATCTCTCCTCTCCCCTCCCCCTTCTCTCTCCTCTCCCCTTTCTCTCTCCTCTCCCCCTCCCCCTCTGACAGGTGCAGAACCTTCACAGTTGTGTCCAGGTGATAAATGACTTTGTGTCTCCAGAGCATGTATTCCACTCCTTCCACCTGACACAGGAACTGAGATCCTCCAGAGAAGAGCCCAACTACGAAGATAAACTACAGGTGGGTTTGCTGTGACGAACCCTGTCCTCTCCTGTTCTCATCTCAATGCGTCTCCCTTTAAAGTGACAATCTGACATTGGTACATCCATATTAGGACTTAAAATGAACTACTTTTTTGTTTGAATCACAGAATGCCCTTTTAATGTTCTCTACATACAGGGCCTTCAGAAATGATTCACACCCCTTGACTTTTCCACATTTTGTTGTGTTACAGCCTGAATTTAAAATTGATTCAATTGAGATTTTGTGTCAAAATACTTCATCATTTTAAACACAGATTCAACCACAAAGACCATGGAGGTTTTCCATTGCCTCAGGAAGAAGGGCACCTATTGATAGATGGGAAAAGACATTGTATATCATGGAGCATGGTGAAATTATTTGGGCGGTGTATCAATATACCCAGTCACTACCAAGATACAGGCGTCCTTACTAACTCAGTTGCTGGAGAAGAAGGAAACCGCTCAGTGATTTCACCATAAGGCCAATGGTGACTTTAAAACAGTTACAGAGTTTAATGGCTGTGATAGGAGAACACTGAGGATGGATCAACAACATTGTAGTTACTCCACAATACAAACCTAAATGACAGAGTGAAAAGAAGGAAGCCTGTACAGAATACAAATATTCCAAAACATGCTTCCTGTTTGCAACGAGCCAATAAAGAAATACTGCAAAGAAATTAACTTTATGTCCTGAATATAAAGTGTTATGTTTGGTGCAAATCCAACACATCACTGAGTAATACTCTTCATATTTTCATGCATTGTGGTGGTTGCGTCATGTTAGGGGTATGCTTGTCATCGGGAAGCACTAGGGAGTTTTTCAGGATAAAAAAAATAAATGAAATTGAGCTAAGCACAGGCGAAAACCTAGTTGTCTGCTTTCCACCAGACAGTGGGAGATGAATTCGCCTTTCAGCAGGACAATAATCTAAAACACAAGGCCAAATCTACACTGGAGTTGCTTACCAAGACAACATTGAATATTCCTGACTTGCCTAATTAGAGTTTTGACTTAAATCTATGGCAAGACCTGAAAATGGATGTCTGACAATGATCAACAACTCATTTGACAGAGCTTGAAGAATTTTGACAAGAATAATGGGCAAATGTTACATAAATCAGGTTTGGAAAGCTCTCAGAGAATTACCCAGAAAGACTCTCCGCTCTAATCGCTGCCAAAGTGATTCTACCGAGTATTGACTCGGGGTGTGGATACTTATGTAAATGAGATTTCTGTATTTCATTTTTAATACATTTGCAGAAATTCCTAAAAACATATTTTCACTGTAACATGATGGGGTATTGTGTGTAGATGGGTGAGAATCCATTTTGAATTCAGGCCTGTAACACAACAAAATGTGGATGAGTCGAGGGGTTTGAATATTTTCTGAAGGCGGTGGACATAGTATCACCACGGTACAAAACAGAGAACAGAACAACGAAGGAGCTCTCTTCTGGGAGCGAAGGACAAACGGGCTTTGTGTCGGTAATAAAAGAATAACGAAGGAGCTCTCTTCTGGGAGCGAAGGACAAACGGGCTTTGTGTCGGTAATAAAATAATAACGAAGGAGCTCTCTTCTGGGAGCGAAGGAGAAACGGGCTTTGTGTCGGTAATAAAAGAACAACGAAGGAGCTCTCTTCTGGGAGCGAAGGAGAAACAGGCTTTGTGTCGGTAATAAAAGAACAACGAAGGAGCTCTCTTCTGGGAGCGAAGGACAAACAGGCTTTGGGTCGGTAATAAAAGAATAACGAAGGAGCTCTCTTCTGGGAGCGAAGGACAAACGGGCTTTGTGTCGGTAATAAAACTCAATACAGAGACAAGGTTCTCTCTGGTGAAGCTCAACTTCTCCTCCACCCAAACTCAGACATCTGTACGTTTTGCCCTGCTCTGTACAATGTCCTTCCATGGTACTAATGACATGGTTTTCAGAGTGTTTAGTATTGGTAAATACCAGGCATTTAGTACTAATGCCATGGTTTTCAGAGTGTTTAGTATTGGTAAATACCAGGCATTTAGTACTAATGACATGGTTTTCAGAGTGTTTAGTATTGGTAAATACCAGGCATTTAGTACTATTGACATGGTTTTCAGAGTGTTTAGTATTGGTAAATACCAGGCATTTAGTACTAATGACATGGTTTTCAGAGTGTTTAGTATTGGTAAATACCAGGCATTTAGTACTATTGACATGGTTTTCAGAGTGTTTAGTATTGGTAAATACCAGGCATTTAGTACTATTGACATGGTTTTCAGAGTGTTTAGTATTGGTAAATACCAGGCATTTAGTACTAATGACATGGTTTTCAGAGGGTTTAGTATTGGTAAATACCAGGCATTTAGTACTATTGACATGGTTTTCAGAGTGTTTAGTATTGGTAAATACCAGGCATTTAGTACTATTGACATGGTTTTCAGAGTGTTTAGTATTGGTAAATACCAGGCATTTAGTACTAATGACATGGTTTTCAGAGGGTTTAGTATTGGTAAATACCAGGCATTTAGTACTAATGACATGGTTTTCAGAGGGTTTAGTATTGGTAAATACCAGGCATTTAGTACTAATGACATGGTTTTCAGAGGGTTTAGTATTGGTAAATACCAGGCATTTAGTACTATTGACATGGTTTTCAGAGTGTTTAGTATTGGTAAATACCAGGCATTTAGTACTATTGACATGGTTTTCAGAGTGTTTAGTATTGGTAAATACCAGGCATTTAGTACTAATGACATGGTTTTCAGAGTGTTTAGTATTGGTAAATACCAGGCATTTAGTACTAATGTCATGGTTTTCAGAGGGTTTAGTATTGGTAAATACCAGGCATTTAGTACTAATGACATGGTTTTCAGAGGGTTTAGTATTGGTAAATACCAGGCATTTAGTACTAATGACATGGTTTTCAGAGGGTTTAGTATTGGTAAATACCAGGCATTTAGTACTAATGACATGGTTTTCAGAGGGTTTAGTATTGGTAAATACCAGGCATTCAGAACGAGCTTCAGATTCTGTTGATGGATGGTAAAAGCTGTTTGAGCTTTTTCAAAAGCCAAAGTCAAACTGCTGTCACCTGACTGGAGAACAGTGTTAAACTGCTGTCACCTGACTGGAGAACAGTGTTAAACTGCTGTCACCTGACTGGAGAACAGTGTTAAACTGCTGTCACCTGACTGGAGAACAGTGTCAAACTGCTGTCACCTGACTAGAGAACAGTGTTAAACTGCTGACACCTGACTGGAGAACAGTGTTAAACTGCTGTCACCTGACTGGAGAACAGTGTTAAACTGCTGTCACCTGACTGGAGAACAGTGTTAAACTGCTGTCACCTGACTGGAGAACAGTGTTAAACTGCTGTCACCTGACTGGAGAACAGTGTTAAACTGCTGTCACCTGACTGGGGAACAGTGTTAAACTGCTGTCACCTGACTGGAGAACAGTGTCAAACTGCTGTCACCTGACTGGAGAACAGTGTCAAACTGCTGACACCTGACTAGAGAACAGTGTTAAACTGCTGACACCTGACTGGAGAACAGTGTTAAACTGCTGTCACCTGACTGGAGAACAGTGTTAAACTGCTGTCACCTGACTGGGGAACAGTGTCAAACTGCTGTCACCTGACTGGAGAACAGTGTTAAACTGCTGACACCTGACTAGAGAACAGTGTTAGACTGCTGACACCTGACTGGAGAACAGTGTTAAACTGCTGTCACCTGACTGGAGAACAGTGTTAAACTGCTGTCACCTGACTGGGGAACAGTGTCAAACTGCTGTCACCTGACTGGAGAACAGTGTTAAACTGCTGTCACCTGACTAGAGAACAGTGTTAAACTGCTGTCACCTGACTGGAGAACAGTGTTAAACTGCTGTCACCTGACTGGAGAACAGTGTTAAACTGCTGTCACCTGACTGGAGAACAGTGTCAAACTGCTGTCACCTGACTGGAGAACAGTGTCAAACTGCTGTCACCTGACTGGAGAACAGTGTTAAACTGCTGTCACCTGACTGGAGAACAGTGTCAAACTGCTGTCACCTGACTGGAGAACAGTGTCAAACTGCTGTCACCTGACTGGAGAACAGTGTTAAACTGCTGTCACCTGACTGGAGAACAGTGTCAAACTGCTGTCACCTGACTGGAGAACAGTGTTAAACTGCTGTCACCTGACTGGAGAACAGTGTTAAACTGCTGTCACCTGACTGGAGAACAGTGTCAAACTGCTGTCACCTGACTAGAGAACAGTGTCAAACTGCTGTCACCTGACTAGAGAACAGTGTCAAACTGCTGTCACCTGACTGGAGAACAGTGTCAAACTGCTGTCACCTGACTAGAGAACAGTGTCAAACTGCTGTCACCTGACTAGAGAACAGTGTCAAACTGCTGTCACCTGACTAGAGAACAGTGTCAAACTGCTGTCACCTGACTGGAGAACAGTGTTAAACTGCTGTCACCTGACTGGAGAACAGTGTCAAACTGCTGTCACCTGACTGGAGAACAGTGTTAAACTGCTGTCACCTGACTGGAGAACAGTGTTAAACTGCTGTCACCTGACTGGAGAACAGTGTCAAACTGCTGTCACCTGACTAGAGAACAGTGTCAAACTGCTGTCACCTGACTAGAGAACAGTGTCAAACTGCTGTCACCTGACTGGAGAACAGTGTCAAACTGCTGTCACCTGACTAGAGAACAGTGTTAAACTGCTGACACCTGACTGGAGAACAGTGTTAAACTGCTGTCACCTGACTGGAGAACAGTGTTAAACTGCTGTCACCTGACTGGAGAACAGTGTTAAACTGCTGACACCTGACTAGAGAACAGTGTTAAACTGCTGTCACCTGACTGGAGAACAATGTCAAACTGCTGTCACCTGACTGGAGAACAGTGTTAAACTGCTGTCACCTGACTGGAGAACAGTGTCAAACTGCTGTCACCTGACTGGGGAACAGTGTTAAACCGCTGTCACCTGACTGGAGAACAGTGTTAAACTGTTGTCACCTTACTGGAGAACAGTGTTAAACTGCTGTCACCTGACTGGAGAACAGTGTTAAACTGCTGTCACCTGACTGGAGAACAGTGTTAAACTGCTGTCACCTGACTGGAGAACAGTGTTAAACTGCTGTCACCTGACTAGAGAACAGTGTTAAACTGCTGTCACCTGACTAGAGAACAGTGTTAAACTGCTGTCACCTGACTGGAGAACAGTGTCAAACTGCTGTCACCTGACTGGAGAACAGTGTTAAACTGCTGACACCTGACTGGAGAACAGTGTTAAACTGCTGTCACCTGACTGGAGAACAGTGTTAAACTGCTGTCACCTGACTAGAGAACAGTGTTAAACTGCTGTCACCTGACTGGAGAACAGTGTTAAACTGCTGTCACCTGACTGGAGAACAGTGTTAAACTGCTGTCACCTGACTGGAGAACAGTGTTAAACTGCTGTCACCTGACTGGGGAACAGTGTTAAACCGCTGTCACCTGACTGGAGAACAGTGTTAAACTGCTGTCACCTGACTGGAGAACAGTGTTAAACTGCTGTCACCTGACTAGAGAACAGTGTTAAACTGCTGTCACCTGACTGGAGAACAGTGTTAAACTGCTGTCACCTGACTGGAGAACAGTGTTAAACTGCTGTCACCTGACTGGAGAACAGTGTTAAACTGCTGTCACCTGACTGGAGAACAGTGTTAAACTGCTGTCACCTGACTGGAGAACAGTGTTAAACTGCTGTCACCTGACTGGAGAACAGTGTTAAACTGCTGTCACCTGACTGGAGAACAGTGTTAAACTGCTGACACCTGACTGGAGAACAGTGTCAAACCGCTGTCACCTGACTGGAGAACAGTGTCAAACTGCTGACACCTGACTGGAGAACAGTGTTAAACTGCTGTCACCTGACTGGGGAACAGTGTCATCCACATAAAAATGAACATCAGCTGTCTCAATATGGCTCACAATGTTGTTGATACAGATAATTAACGGGACCTAAAATGGATCCTTGAGGCACACCGAGCACAACTCAACGGTGTCCGAACCATCTGCCTTAACACACTGGGTTCTATTTGACAAGTTGTTCACAAACCACTCCAGAGCATGACCAGTAATCCCAAATACAGTTCAATCTCTACACCAAGACGGTCTGGTCCACAGTGTCAAATACCAAGACGGTATGGTCCACAGTGTCACCAAGACGGTCTGGTCCACAGTGTCAAACACCAAGACGGTATGGTCTACAGTGTCACACACCAAAACGGTATGGTCCCCAGTGTCAAACACCAAGACGGTATGGTCTACAGTGTCACACACCAAAACGGTATGGTCCCCAGTGTCAAACACCAAGACGGTATGGTCCACAGTGTCAAACACCAAGACGGTCTGGTCCACAGTGTCAAACACCAAGACGGTCTGGTCCACATTGTCAAACACCAAGACGGTATGGTCCCCAGTGTCAAACACCAAGACGGTATGGTCCCCAGTGTCAAACACCAAGACGGTATTGGCCCCCAGTGTCAAACACCAAGGCAGTATGGTTCTGGTCATAGTCACATCCTGATTCAGAAGGCAGTGTTCTGATTTCAGGTCATAGTCTCACCCTGATTCAGAAGGCAGTGTTCTGATTTCAGGTCATAGTCACACCCTGATTCAGAAGGCAGTGTTCTGATTTCAGGTCATAGTCACACCCTGATTCAGAAGGCAGTGTTCTGATTTCAGGTCATAGCCACATCCTGATTCAGAAGGCAGTGTTCTGATTTCAGGTCATAGTCACATCCTGATTCAGAAGGCAGTGTTCTGATTTCAGGTCATAGTCACATCCTGATTCAGAAGGCAGTGTTAAAAGCCATCCGATCATCAGCTGAATTAGACTGTCTTGCTTTAGCCCACACTGCTTTCCGTTTCCTTCTGATTTCAGCCAGTTCATCAGAGAACCATCCCTTCATTCTGTATTGGTGGCTTGTAAATGTGAACTTTGTAGAGGTGTGGGGTGTCAGGGGTTCTATGTACAGTGGACCAGGACAGGGGTACAGGGGACCAGGACAGGGGTACAGGGGACCAGGACAGGGGTACAGGGGACCAGGACAGGGGTACAGGGGACCAGGACAGGTGTACAGGGGACCAGGACAGGTGTACAGGGGACCAGGACAGGGGTACAGGGGAACAGGACAGGGGACCAGGACAGGGGTACAGGGGACCAGGACAGAGGTACAGGGGACCAGGACAGGGGTACAGGGGACCAGGACAGGGGACCAGGACAGAGGTACAGGGGACCAGGACAGGGGTACAGGGGACCAGGACAGGGGTACAGGGGACCAGGACAGGGGTACAGGGGACCAGGACAGGGGTACAGGGGACCAGGACAGGGGTACAGGGGACCAGGACAGGGGTACAGGGGACCAGGACAGAGGTACAGGGGACCAGGACAGGGGTACAGGGGACCAGGACAGGGGTACAGGGGACCAGGACAGGGGTCTTGGGTCAAACTGTGTATATATATATATATATATATATATATGAGATATATAACAGGTTATGACGCTGGGTGTCAAGTAAAGTGGTAACCAATATTCTTGGTTCTGGAAAATATATTTCACAGCGGTTTTGAGAATTGTACCATCTTATTTTGTCACAACCTGAAATTAGACTAACTTAGTTTTAGCAACCAGGAAATGGAGGAGCAATTTCTGCAAAGTGCAACTTTATTTATTTAACTATTGGGCCAATAAAGGTGTACATATATTTTCCCTCCTGTTTAACCTCTCCTCTCTGTCCTCTCCGTCTCTCTCTCTCTGTCTCTCCCTCTTGTTTTAACCTCTCCTCTCTGTCTCTCCCTCCTGTTTAACCTCTCCTCTCTGTCTCTCCCTCCTGTTTAACCTCTCCTCTCTGTCTCTCCCTCCTGTTTAACCTCTCCTCTCTGTCTCTCCCTCTTGTTTTAACCTCTCCTCTCTCTCTCCCTCCTGTTTTAACCTCTCCTCTCTGTCTCTCCCTCCTGTTTAACCTCTCCTCTCTGTCCTCTCCCCAGGTAAAGAACATCTTGTTCCACTCTGTGAAGGATGCATTGACGTCGCTGAGGAGGTACAGCCAGGAGGAGGAAGAGAACTCCTGACCCGTAGTCCCCCTGGCTCCTCCCTCTCTGGCACCTCCCTCTCTGGCTCCTCCCTTTCTGGCGCCTCCCTCTCTGAGACATCTTCCTTCAGCCTGGAACAGATATATACACACTGACACTAACCACAACAGCAGAACACACTACAACACACTAAAACTACATGTTACTGACCAGCACCACCCGGCATCAGGATACTGACCACAGCAGCATCACCACCCAGCATCAGGATACTGACCACAGCAGCATCACCACCCAGCATCAGGATACTGACCACAGCAGCATCACCACCCAGCATCAGGATACTAACCACAGCAGCATCGCTACCACAGCATCAGGATACTCACCATAGCAGCATCACTACCCAGCATCAGGATACTGACCATAGCAGCATCACTACCCAGCATCAGGATACTGACCATAGCAGCATCACTACCCAGCATCAGGATACTGACCATAGCAGCATCACTACCCAGCATCAGGATACTGACCACAGCAGCATCACCACCCAGCATCAGGATACTGACCACAGCAGCATCACTACCCAGCATCAGGATACTGACCATAGCAGCATCACTACCCAGCATCAGGATACTGACCACAGCAGCATCACTACCCAGCATCAGGATACTGACCATAGCAGCATCACTACCCAGCATCAGGATACTGACCACAGCAGCATCACCACCCAGCATCAGGAAACTGACCACAGCAGCATCACCACCCAGCATCAGGATACTGACCACAGCAGCATCACCACCCAGCATCAGGATACTGACCACAGCAGCATCACCACCCAGCATCAGGAAACTGACCATAGCAGCATCAGGATACTGACCATAGCAGCATCACCACCCAGCATCAGGATACTGACCACAGCAGCATCACTACCACAGCATCAGGATACTGACCACAGCAGCATCAATACCCAGCATCAGGATACTGACCACAGCAGCATCACCACCCAGCATCAGGATACTGACCACAGCAGCATCACTACCACAGCATCAGGATACTGACCATAGCAGCATCACTACCCAGCATCAGGATACTGACCACAGCAGCATCAGGAGAACTGAGTTCAGTAGAATCTGGTCTCACAGCTCTGACTGCTGTTCTGGAACCTTCTGTTCTCTGTTTGTTTGTTTAGTTCATTTTTTTCTTTCAAACTGTTGTATATTGTTTCTGTGAAAATTATGTATTTATTTTATAGGAGTTGTAAATGCGATGATGTTCTAGATCAAATGTAAATGTGACTTGTACAGTTTGCTAAATGATGAGTTGTGAGACGGATGCCGTTTCCTACATTGAGACAGTTACTGTGAGAGGAAACAGACTTCAGCTGTCGCCGAGAACTCTGGGAGTCGCTGCTGAATTCGTCCTCATGCCATATCTTTTAAAAACGAACTGCCAAACTATTCTATTGTATGAAACTGTGTACAGTTGAATTATGTAAAAAAAAAGACTAAATGAATAATACACTTCAGCATTTTCAGTATTCACTGTAAAATGGAGACATTTACACACAAAAAATAATTTATTCAAATGTTGAAGTTTAAACGATAACAATTGTGTAAATATATACATATATACATTCACTGATGTATTTTTTAAAACATGGCTTGCTTCAATTTGTAATTTTAAAAGTGCAAGTGTTATATGCTTTGGACATTGAAGTTCAAAGGGGTTTTACATTTTCCATTAAAATGGATTCATCAAAGTATGTCTGTGGTGTGTCTTATTGCAGGTATTCCCAAACTGGGGTTTTTCTTATTGCAGGTATTCCCAAACTGGGGTTTGTCTGTGCTGTGTCTTATTGCAGGTATTCCCAAACTGGGGTATGTCTGTGCTTTGTCTTATTGCAGGTATTCCCAAACTGGGGTATGTCTGTGCTTTGTCTTATTGCAGGTATTCCCAAACTGGGGTATGTCTGTGCTTTGTCTTACTGCAGGTATTCCCAAACTGGGGTATGTCTGTGCTTGTGCTTTGTCTTACTGCAGGTATTCCCAAACTGGGGTATGTCTGTGCTTTGTCTTATTGCAGGTATTCCCAAACTGGGGTTTGTCTGTGCTGTGTCTTATTGCAGGTATTCCCAAACTGGGGTATGTCTGTGCTTTGTCTTATTGCAGGTATTCCCAAACTGGGGTATGTCTGCTGTCTTATTGCAGGTATTCCCAAACTGGGGTTTGTCTTATTGCAGGTATTCCCAAACTGGTGTATGTCTTATTGCAGGTATTCCCAAACTGGGGTTTGTCTTATTGCAGGTATTCCCAAACTGGGGTATGTCTGCTGTCTTATTGCAGGTATTCCCAAACTGGGGTTTGTCTGTGCTGTGTCTTTATTGCAGGTATTCCCAAACTGGGGTTTGTCTTATTGCAGGTATTCCCAAACTGGGGTTTGTCTGTGCTGTGTCTTTATTGCAGGTATTCCCAAACTGGGGTATGTCTGCTGTCTTATTGCAGGTATTCCCAAACTGGGGTATGTCTGTGCTTTGTCTTATTGCAGGTATTCCCAAACTGGGGTTTGTCTTATTGCAGGTATTCCCAAACTGGGGTTTGTCTTATTGCAGGTATTCCCAAACTGGGGTTTGTCTTATTGCAGGTATTCCCAAACTGGGGTTTGTCTTATTGCAGGTATTCCCAAACTGGGGTGTGTCTGTGCTGTGTTTTATTGCAGGTATTCCCAAACTGGGGTATGTCTGCTGTCTTATTGCAGGTATTCCCAAACTGGGGTTTGTCTGTGCTGTGTCTTATTGCAGGTATTCCCAAACTGGGGTATGTCTGTGCTTTGTCTTATTGCAGGTATTCCCAAACTGGGGTATGTCTGTGCTTTGTCTTATTGCAGGTATTCCCAAACTGGGGTATGTCTGTGCTTGTGCTTTGTCTTACTGCAGGTATTCCCAAACTGGGGTATGTCTGTGCTTTGTCTTATTGCAGGTATTCCCAAACTGGGGTTTGTCTGTGCTGTGTCTTATTGCAGGTATTCCCAAACTGAAGTATGTCTGTGCTTTGTCTTATTGCAGGTATTCCCAAACTGGGGTATGTCTGCTGTCTTATTGCAGGTATTCCCAAACTGGGGTTTGTCTTATTGCAGGTATTCCCAAACTGGGGTATGTCTTATTGCAGGTATTCCCAAACTGGGGTATGTCTTATTGCAGGTATTCCCAAACTGGGGTTTGTCTTATTGCAGGTATTCCCAAACTGGGGTATGTCTGCTGTCTTATTGCAGGTATTCCCAAACTGGGGTTTGTCTGTGCTGTGTCTTTATTGCAGGTATTCCCAAACTGGGGTTTGTCTTATTGCAGGTATTCCCAAACTGGGGTTTGTCTGTGCTGTGTCTTTATTGCAGGTATTCCCAAACTGGGGTATGTCTGCTGTCTTATTGCAGGTATTCCCAAACTGGGGTATGTCTGTGCTTTGTCTTATTGCAGGTATTCCCAAACTGGGGTTTGTCTTATTGCAGGTATTCCCAAACTGGGGTGTGTCTGTGCTGTGTTTTATTGCAGGTATTCCCAAACTGGGGTGTGTCTTATTGCAGGTATTCCCAAACTGGGGTATGTCTGCTGTCTTATTGCAGGTATTCCCAAACTGGGGTTTGTCTTATTGCAGGTATTCCCAAACTGGGGTATGTCTGCTGTCTTATTGCAGGTATTCCCAAACTGGGGTTTGTCTGTGCTGTGTCTTATTGCAGGTATTCCCAAACTGGGGTTTGTCTTATTGCAGGTATTCCCAAACTGGGGTTTGTCTTATTGCAGGTATTCCCAAACTGGGGTGTGTCAAATGAAAATGTGATTTACATTTAAAAACAGTCTGACGTTTACATACACCTTCGCCAAATACATTTGAACTCAGTTTTTCACAATTCCTGACATTTAATCCTAGTAAAAATTCCCTGTCTTAGGTCAGTTAGGATCCCCACCTCATTTTAAGAATGTGAAATGTCAGAATAATAGCAGAGAGATGTATTTATTTCATCACGTTCCGAGTGGGTCAGAAGTTTACATACACTCAATTAGTATTTGGTAGCATTGCCTTTAAATTGTTTAACTTGGGTCAAACGTTTCGGGTAGCCTTCCACGAGCTTCCCACAATACGTTGGGTGAATTTTGGCCCATTCCTCCTGACAGAGCTGGTGTAACTGAGTCAGGTTTGTAGGCCTCCTTGCTCGAACACGGGAAATGGGGTAGGCTTGGGCAAGTTGCTGTGGGGGGTGCAGAGCTGTTGGCCGGGGTAGGGGTAGGCTTGGGCAAGTTGCTGTTGGGGGGTGCAGAGCTGTTGGCCGGGGTAGGCTTGGGCCAGTTGCTGTGGGGGGGTGCAGAGCTGTTGGCCGGGGTAGGGGTAGCCAAGGTGGAAAGCAAGGCCAGTCGTAGAAAACTGCTTATTGAAATTATCGGTGTTGACAGTGTTTCCTATCCTCAGTGCAGTGGGCAGCTGGGAGCAGGTGCTCTTATTCTCTATGGACTTTACAGCGTCCCAAAACTTTTTAGAATTAGTGCTACAGGATGTAAATATCTGTTTGAAAAAGCTAGCCTTAGCATATTGGTTCCTGACTTCCCTGAAAAGTTGCATATCACGGGGGCTATTCGATGCTAATGCAGGACGCCACAGGATGTTTTTGTGCTGGTCAAGTGCAAACAAGTCTGGGTAATACTCAAGATGCAGTCGCACCCCTAAGAACAAAAAACATTTGTCACAAAAAACTAGCTCCCTGGTATACAGGTTTAGATATTATGTTGGTAAGATCTCTGTGGATGGTCTCTCGTCTCTGTGGATGGTTTGTCCTCTGACAAATCAATTGTACGTTTCGGTGTTCCTCTAGGTTTTAGGACCACTATTGTTTTCATTATATATTCTACCTCTTGTGTTTCCGAATGACATCACCAATGTCAACTTTCACTGCTCTGCGGACGGACACACAGCTGTACATTTCGATGAAACAGGGTGAAGCCTCCATTTCCTACCCTAGAAGCCTGTGTTTCAGACATAAGGAAGTGGATGGCTGCAAATGTTCTACTTTTAAACTCGGATAAAACAGAGATGCTTGTTCTAGGTCCCAAGAAACAAAGAGATCTTCTGTTGAATCTGACAATTAATCTTGATGGTTGTACAGTCGTCTCAAATAAAACTGTGAAGGACCTCGGCGTTACTCTGGACCCTGATCTCTCTTTTGAAGAACATATCAAGACTGTTTCAAGTTCAAGGGCTGATTTAAAGGTTTTACTGCTAACCTACAAAGCATTACATGAGCTTGCTCCTACCTATCTCTCTGATTTGGTCCTGCCGTACATACCTACACGTACGCTACGGTCACAAGACGCAGGCCTCCTTACTGTCCCTAGAATTTCTAAGCAAACAGCTGGAGGCATGGCTTTCTCCTATAGAGCTCAATTTTTTTTAAATGGTTTGCCTACCCATGTCAGAGACGCAGACTCGGTCTCAACCTTTAAGTCTTTACTGAAGACTCATCTCTTCAGTAGGCCCCAGAGGTGCGAAGGTGAACGGCAAGGAACTGGTGCGACGAACGGTAGTGCCGGCCGTCTCTGCCTGGCCGGCTCCCCTCTCTTCACTGGGATCCTCTGACCCTTTTACAGAGACTGAGTCACTGGCTTACTGGTGCTCTTCCATACCGTCCCTAGAAGGGGGTTGAGTCACTGACTTAGTGGTGCTCTTCCATACCGTCCCTAGGAGGGGGTTGAGTCACTGACTTAGTGGTGCTCTTCCATACCGTCCCTAGGAGGGGGTTGAGTCACTGACTTAGTGGTGCTCTTCCATACCGTCCCTAGGGGGGGGTTGAGTCACTGACGTGATCTTCACGTCAGATTTTGCGCCCCCTTGCAGGAAAAAGCTGTTTCAGGTGTTTGGAAAATGCTTAATTCTTCCAAGTTCCGGACAGGGAAAGCAGTCCAGAGGGGTTAGTTATTGGTGAGAGTTCAGAGGCTAACACCTTCGTCTCTCTCATATCTATTCATCTCCTCCTCCGGCAACGTGTGCCACGTTCATGATGAATTTCCATCGAAGCCCGTTCCATGATTTGGAGATGTATTTCGATAACAACATTGAATGGGAGTTATTTGACATGTATTGTTCTACTCAATACTAGAGGGAGCCCCCCTTCAAGATGTAATATCCGTTTTATACCACTAGATGTCACTATTACACAGCTTTACTGAAACTAGTCCGTTATACACCGAGACAGACAGATATAGGTGAGTCCTCTCTATTGGAGGATCTCAACATTTCCTCCCCTTTGACCTTCTCGTCCAATGTGGTTTGAAAAGGAGGCAATGAAATGCAATTAAGATTCTCCTATGGAGCCTGGATCTTGTTTTCTTGGTACACTATAGATACAAAAGCTATTTCAGCCACTACCGTTGCTGACAGGTGTATAAAATAAAGCACACCGCCATGCAATCTCCATAGACAAATATTGGCGAATATCACCTGCCCCGATGCATAGTGCCAACAGTCAAACTTGGTGGAGGAGGTGGGGCTAGGCCCATTTTAGTTCCAGTGAAGTTAAATCTTAACGCTACAGCATACATTGACATTCTGTGCTTCCAACTTTGTGGCAACAGTTTGGGGAAGGCCATTTCCTGTTTCAGCATGACAATGCCCTCGTGCACAAAGCAAGGTCCATACAGATATGGTTTGTCGATATCGGTGTGGAAGAACTTGACTGGCCTGCACAGAGCCCTGACCTCAACCCCATCGGGCCTAATTGCCCAACCTCACTAATGCTCTTGTGGCTGACTGGAAGCAAGTCCCCGCAGCAATGTTCCAACATCTAGTGGAAAGCCTTCCCAGAAGAGTGGAGGCTGTTCCAACATCTAGTGGAAAGCCTTCCCAGAAGAGTGGAGGCTGTTATAGCAGCAATGTTCCAACATCTAGTGGAAAGCCTTCCCAGAAGAGTGGAGGCTGTTATAGCAGCAATGTTCCAACATCTAGTGGAAAGCCTTCCCAGAAGAGTGGAGGCTGTTATAGCAGCAATGTTCCAACATCTAGTGGAAAGCCTTCCCAGAAGAGTGGAGGCTGTTATAGCAGCAATGTTCCAACATCTAGTGGAAGTCTTCCCAGAAGAGTGGAGGCTGTTATAGCAGCAATGTTCCAACATCTAGTGGAAAGCCTTCCCAGAAGAGTGGAGGTTGTTATAGCAGTAATGTTCCAACATCTAGTGGAAAGCCTTCCCAGAAGAGTGGAGGCTGTTATAGCAGCAATGTTCCACTATCTAGTGGAAAGCCTTCCCAGAAGAGTGGAGGCTGTTATAGCAGCAATGTTCCACTATCTAGTGGAAAGCCTTCCCAGAAGAGTGGAGGCTGTTATAGCAGCAATGTTCCAACATCTAGTGGAAGTCTTCCCAGAAGAGTGGAGGCTGTTATAGCAGCAATGTTCCAACATCTAGTGGAAAGCCTTCCCTGAAGAGTGGAGGCTGTTATAGCAGCAATGTTCCAACATCTAGTGGAAAGCCTTCCCAGAAGAGTGGAGGCTGTTATAGCAGCAATGGGACCAACTCCATACTAATACCCATGATTTTGGTCAGGGAGTGTATATCAGTCTCACCGCATGAAAATAATCCACACATCTGTCATGTTTAATATGTTAACAATCATATACATACAGCTCGTACCATCAGTCGTGCATCACCAAAACAACGTGAACATCATCATGAGATTGGACTGATGGAGATTTACATCACAAATACAAATCCTTCTGATGCACCCTGATTACTGTTGTAAACCGATATTACATGAAGAAAACAAGGTGGATTTGGTTCCCTCTGAATAACATCGTATCTCCTGACTAAAGCCGCATCAAAGCTGTCGTTATATATAGTCGTACATAATGATATCAGTCAGGCGCGTCTGGCACTAGTAGATTACTTCTGGTTAGTGTGTTTATTGAATAGAAGATAAATGTCCGTTCAGGAATTAGTCAGACCCTTTTTCCACGTTACAGCCTTATTCTAAAATGGATTCAATTAATTTCATCAATGCCCCAGCATGACAAAGTGAAAACAGGTTTAGACATTTTTGCAAATGTATTAAAGTAAATAAGGTATTGTTTTAACTCCCCAAATACAGGTGAGCCAAGCTTGAAGCGTCATATCCAAGAAGACTCTAGGCTGGTATCGCTGCCAAAGGGGCTTCAACAGAGTACTGAGTAAAGGTATTGTTTTAACTCCCCAAATACAGGTGAGCCAAGCGTCATATCCAAGAAGACTCTAGGCTGGTATCGCTGCCAAAGGGGCTTCAACAGAGTACTGAGTAAAGGTATTGTTTTAACTCCCCAAATACAGGTGAGCCAAGCTTGAAGCGTCATATCCAAGAAGACTCTAGGCTGGTATCGCTGCCAAAGGGGCTTCAACAGAGTACTGAGTAAAGGTATTGTTTTAACTCCCCAAATACAGGTGAGCCAAGCTTGAAGCGTCATATCCAAGAAGACTCTAGGCTGGTATCGCTGCCAAAGGGGCTTCAACAGAGTACTGAGTAAAGGTATTGTTTTAACTCCCCAAATACAGGTGAGCCAAGCTTGAAGCGTCATATCCAAGAAGACTCTAGGCTGGTATCGCTGCCAAAGGGGCTTCAACAGAGTACTGAGTAAAGGTATTGTTTTAACTCCCCAAATACAGGTGAGCCAAGCTTGAAGCGTCATATCCAAGAAGACTCTAGGCTGGTATCGCTGCCAAAGGGGCTTCAACAGAGTACTGAGTAAAGGTATTGTTTTAACTCCCCAAATACAGGTGAGCCAAGCGTCATATCCAAGAAGACTCTAGGCTGGTATCGCTGCCAAAGGGGCTTCAACAGAGTACTGAGTAAAGGTATTGTTTTAACTCCCCAAATACAGGTGAGCCAAGCTTGAAGCGTCATATCCAAGAAGACTCTAGGCTGGTATCGCTGCCAAAGGGGCTTCAACAGAGTACTGAGTAAAGGTATTGTTTTAACTCCCCAAATACAGGTGAGCCAAGCTTGAAGCGTCATATCCAAGAAGACTCTAGGCTGGTATCGCTGCCAAAGGGGCTTCAACAGAGTACTGAGTAAAGGTATTGTTTTAACTCCCCAAATACAGGTGAGCCAAGCTTGAAGCGTCATATCCAAGAAGACTCTAGGCTGGTAACGCTGCCAAAGGGGCTTCAACAGAGTACTGAGTAAAGGTATTGTTTTAACTCCCCAAATACAGGTGAGCCAAGCTTGAAGCGTCATATCCAAGAAGACTCTAGGCTGGTATCGCTGCCAAAGGGGCTTCAACAGAGTACTGAGTAAAGGTATTGTTTTAACTCCCCAAATACAGGTGAGCCAAGCTTGAAGCGTCATATCCAAGAAGACTCTAGGCTGGTAACGCTGCCAAAGGGGCTTCAACAGAGTACTGAGTAAAGGTATTGTTTTAACTCCCCAAATACAGGTGAGCCAAGCTTGAAGCGTCATATCCAAGAAGACTCTAGGCTGGTATCGCTGCCAAAGGGGCTTCAACAGAGTACTGAGTAAAGGTATTGTTTTAACTCCCCAAATACAGGTGAGCCAAGCTTGAAGCGTCATATCCAAGAAGACTCTAGGCTGGTAACGCTGCCAAAGGGGCTTCAACAGAGTACTGAGTAAAGGTATTGTTTTAACTCCCCAAATACAGGTGAGCCAAGCTTGAAGCGTCATATCCAAGAAGACTCTAGGCTGGTAACGCTGCCAAAGGGGCTTCAACAGAGTACTGAGTAAAGGTATTGTTTTAACTCCCCAAATACAGGTGAGCCAAGCTTGAAGCGTCATATCCAAGAAGACTCTAGGCTGGTAACGCTGCCAAAGGGGCTTCAACAGAGTACTGAGTAAAGGTATTGTTTTAACTCCCCAAATACAGGTGAGCCAAGCTTGAAGCGTCATATCCAAGAAGACTCTAGGCTGGTAACGCTGCCAAAGGGGCTTCAACAGAGTACTGAGTAAAGGTATTGTTTTAACTCCCCAAATACAGGTGAGCCAAGCTTGAAGCGTCATATCCAAGAAGACTCTAGGCTGGTAACGCTGCCAAAGGGGCTTCAACAGAGTACTGAGTAAAGGTATTGTTTTAACTCCCCAAATACAGGTGAGCCAAGCTTGAAGCGTCATATCCAAGAAGACTCTAGGCTGGTATCGCTGCCAAAGGGGCTTCAACAGAGTACTGAGTAAAGGTATTGTTTTAACTCCCCAAATACAGGTGAGCCAAGCTTGAAGCGTCATATCCAAGAAGACTCTAGGCTGGTATCGCTGCCAAAGGGGCTTCAACAGAGTACTGAGTAAAGGTATTGTTTTAACTCCCCAAATACAGGTGAGCCAAGCTTGAAGCGTCATATCCAAGAAGACTCTAGGCTGGTATCGCTGCCAAAGGGGCTTCAACAGAGTACTGAGTAAAGGTATTGTTTTAACTCCCCAAATACAGGTGAGCCAAGCTTGAAGCGTCATATCCAAGAAGACTCTAGGCTGGTATCGCTGCCAAAGGGGCTTCAACAGAGTACTGAGTAAAGGTATTGTTTTAACTCCCCAAATACAGGTGAGCCAAGCTTGAAGCGTCATATCCAAGAAGACTCTAGGCTGGTATCGCTGCCAAAGGGGCTTCAACAGAGTACTGAGTAAAGGTATTGTTTTAACTCCCCAAATACAGGTGAGCCAAGCTTGAAGCGTCATATCCAAGAAGACTCTAGGCTGGTATCGCTGCCAAAGGGGCTTCAACAGAGTACTGAGTAAAGGTATTGTTTTAACTCCCCAAATACAGGTGAGCCAAGCTTGAAGCGTCATATCCAAGAAGACTCTAGGCTGGTATCGCTGCCAAAGGGGCTTCAACAGAGTACTGAGTAAAGGTATTGTTTTAACTCCCCAAATACAGGTGAGCCAAGCGTCATATCCAAGAAGACTCTAGGCTGGTATCGCTGCCAAAGGGGCTTCAACAGAGTACTGAGTAAAGGTATTGTTTTAACTCCCCAAATACAGGTGAGCCAAGCTTGAAGCGTCATATCCAAGAAGACTCTAGGCTGGTATCGCTGCCAAAGGGGCTTCAACAGAGTACTGAGTAAAGGTATTGTTTTAACTCCCCAAATACAGGTGAGCCAAGCTTGAAGCGTCATATCCAAGAAGACTCTAGGCTGGTATCGCTGCCAAAGGGGCTTCAACAGAGTACTGAGTAAAGGTATTGTTTTAACTCCCCAAATACAGGTGAGCCAAGCTTGAAGCGTCATATCCAAGAAGACTCTAGGCTGGTAACGCTGCCAAAGGGGCTTCAACAGAGTACTGAGTAAAGGTATTGTTTTAACTCCCCAAATACAGGTGAGCCAAGCTTGAAGCGTCATATCCAAGAAGACTCTAGGCTGGTATCGCTGCCAAAGGGGCTTCAACAGAGTACTGAGTAAAGGTATTGTTTTAACTCCCCAAATACAGGTGAGCCAAGCGTCATATCCAAGAAGACTCTAGGCTGGTATCGCTGCCAAAGGGGCTTCAACAGAGTACTGAGTAAAGGTATTGTTTTAACTCCCCAAATACAGGTGAGCCAAGCGTCATATCCAAGAAGACTCTAGGCTGGTATCGCTGCCAAAGGGGCTTCAACAGAGTACTGAGTAAAGGGTCTGAATATATCAGTTTATTTTTTTAGATACATTTTCTCAAATAAAACAGACTTTTTGCTTTGTCATAATGGAGTGTCGTCTGTAGATTGAGGGGGGAAAGATGGAATCCATTTTAGAATAAGGCTGTAACGTAACAAAATGTGGAAAATTTGAAGGGTCTGAATACGTTCTGAATGCCCTGTATTACACACTGGGATTCACACTGCTACACTGGAGACACAATGAATCCATATTCTGCATATTACAGAATCAAGCAAAAGAAAACAATTACCTGAAAATGTCATTTGTTTGTTTGTTCCACAAATCAACAACTTAGTGATTACAGTACAAATTAAACTAGAGATTTATCTAGTGTAAGTCCACGTGGTACCGACCTCTCAGACACTGGAGAGACCAAGGCCCTATGGGTCCTGGTGTAAAGTAGTGCTCAACATGGGGAATAGAGGGTGATTTCAGTCCTCTCCCAGAGCACCTTGTCCTGAACTGGAGACACTACGAAGAGAAACAGTTCACACTGCTGGGGGACTTTCATACTGAGACAGAGGACAATGGAGCCTGATCCCAGGTCTGTTTGTGTCATCATGTGAACTCCTTGTCTTGCCAAACACGTCTGGGACCAAGCTAAGGAGTGTTGTCTGCATAGCCAGAGTCCAGTGAAGCAGGGAATGCAGACTGTTGTTATTGCTGAGTTTGGTATCTCTATTATCCAAACCGACACACCCGGATCTCTAGACCAATGACGGAAACAAACACCTGTCTATGATCTCGACTAGAACAGAAATGTTCAAAACTGACCCCCAAGCAGTTGTCCTTCTCCGTAAGGCAAATGAAAAGTGACGAGGCTCTACGCTTGTTTTCATTTATTAAGAAACATTTAAAATGCCAAAGAAACAAACGTTGCATTGAAGGGCTGAAAGACAAACACCATTCAGCTTTAACATCTAAACTCCTTCACAGGTTGTTGGTAAAAAATGATGAGGATGAAGGAAAGGTGAGAGGATTTAAACTGCAGTTTCACTCAGTGATACTCTTCTCTACTAGGGCTGCAGAATTCCAGGAACCTTCAATAACTGATCTAGTTTTACAGAAATCCTGGTTTGGAATAAGCAGAGAATCCGGAAGCATCCAACCAGGTTTTCATTTAAAGGTTCTTGGTATTCTGCAGCCTTACTCTCCCCACCAGACATCTGGCAGACAGCTGGTGGGGCTCAACACAACAACACATCAACACTCACACACTATGGATGTAGATCAGGCTCCAAAGAGGCTCCACTGCAGCGGCTGTCATCATGTCATCCCTGGTGGGTACCAGAGGGTCAGTAGGTCATCCCTGGTGGGTATCAGAGGGTCAGTCGGTCATCCCTGGTGGGTAACAGAGGGTCAGTCGGTCGTCCCTGGTGGGTATCAGAGGGTCAGTAGGTCGTCCCTGGTGGGTATCGGAGGGTCAGTAGGTCGTCCCTGGTGGGTATCGGAGGGTCAGTAGGTCGTCCCTGGTGGGTATCGGAGGGTCAGTAGGTCGTCCCTGGTGGGTATCGGAGGGTCAGTAGGTCGTCCCTGGTGGGTACCGGAGGGTCAGTAGGTCATCCCTGGTGGGTACCAGAGGGTCAGTAGGTCGTCCCTGGTGGGTATCGGAGGGTCAGTAGGTCGTCCCTGGTGGGTATCGGAGGGTCAGTAGGTCGTCCCTGGTGGGTATCGGAGGGTCAGTAGGTCGTCCCTGGTGGGTACCGGAGGGTCAGTAGGTCGTCCCTGGTGGGTACCGGAGGGTCAGTAGGTCATCCCTGGTGGGTACCGGAGGGTCAGTAGGTCGTCCCTGGTGGGTATCGGAGGGTCAGTAGGTCGTCCCTGGTGGGTATCGGAGGGTCAGTAGGTCGTCCCTGGTGGGTATCGGAGGGTCAGTAGGTCGTCCCTGGTGGGTATCGGAGGGTCAGTAGGTCGTCCCTGGTGGGTATCGGAGGGTCAGTAGGTCGTCCCTGGTGGGTATCGGAGGGTCAGTAGGTCGTCCCTGGTGGGTATCGGAGGGTCAGTAGGTCGTCCCTGGTGGGTATCGGAGGGTCAGTAGGTCGTCCCTGGTGGGTATCGGAGGGTCAGTAGGTCGTCCCTGGTGGGTATCGGAGGGTCAGTAGGTCGTCCCTGGTGGGTATCGGAGGGTCAGTAGGTCGTCCCTGGTGGGTATCGGAGGGTCAGTAGGTCGTCCCTGGTGGGTATCGGAGGGTCAGTAGGTCGTCCCTGGTGGGTATCGGAGGGTCAGTAGGTCGTCCCTGGTGGGTATCGGAGGGTCAGTAGGTCGTCCCTGGTGGGCATCGGAGGGTCAGTAGGTCGTCCCTGGTGGGTATCGGAGGGTCAGTAGGTCGTCCCTGGTGGGTATCGGAGGGTCAGTAGGTCGTCCCTGGTGGGTATCCGAGGGTCAGTAGGTCGTCCCTGGTGGGTATCCGAGGGTCAGTAGGTCGTCCCTGGTGGGTATCAGAGGGTCAGTAGGTCGTCCCTGGTGGGTATCAGAGGGTCAGTAGGTCGCCCCTGGTGGGTATCAGAGGGTTAGCAGGTCGTCCCAGTCGACCAATCAGGGCCTCCAGATATAGAGGCCTGTTATCAAAGCAGGGAGATCACTGATGATGGTCACCTCCCTTTTGACTTCATTTCAGACATTTTCAAAGGCACAATTTCTGCAAAGAGTTTGTTTTGTGTGTGTATGTGAACGAGATGTAGTACCCACTAGTAGAGACACTGAGGAGACAGACAGAACTAGGAGAAATGACCTTTACCAACTTGTCACGGTGACCATTTGTGGTTGCTATCTAGTGCCTGAGGTCACCAACCAATCAAACACTTATTGAGATTTGCCAGCTTTCTTCCAGTCCAGTCTGGACAGTCTCTCTGTAGAGAGGCTTCCTTTAGTTAGTTAGTACTGGGCTGTCTGTCCGCCTGTCTCCTCACAGCTTGTTGTCTCTGTCCAGCAGCGCCTGCAGTTCGTGCTGGATGTCCTCGGGGAGCTCCAGGGCAGGCAGGTCGTCCAGAGAGATGTCCTGGGTGGGCATCTCCAGAGGGGGCAGGTTAGGTATGGAGATGTCCTTGTTCCTCCTCTCCTCTGACTGGGGAAGAACCCACAGCTCTGATTTCTCCAGTAAGTCTGTGTCCGCTGCATCCCTCTTCAGCCGGATGTTCTCCCCTCGCAGGCGCTTGTTGTCCTGGGTCAGTTTCTCGTTCTCTCCCAGCAGAATGTCTATGTGGCGCCGCAGGCTGGCGATGGTGGTCTGCTGCTCCTCCAGACGGGTCTTATCATCCTTGTGGGCCTTGCTGCCGGGGCAGGGTGTGGGGGGAGGGGGGGAGCCCTTGTTCTTCAGGAGGTACAGCCAGGTGTCGTACTCCCTCTCTGGGTGGCGGGGGGGCTCGTTGGTCACGAGGCCGGGGGGCTGGTCGGTAGAGGGGTGGCTCAGGAGGACCATGGGATTGCCCTCCTGTCTGGTCCTCTTCCACTTCTCCTCAATAAGCCGCTGCTGCTTCACGTGGCTGTCTCTCTGGAGCGCCATGGACAAGCCAGCCTGGAGGAGACAAACAGTCCTCAGGCACGACTCAACACCTCACTACAACACCTCACTACAACACCTCACTACAACACCTCACTACAACACCTCACTACAACACCTCACTACAACTCTGCTTCACGTGGCTGTCTCTCTGGAGTGCCATGGACAAGCCCGCCTGGAGGAGACAGACAGGCCTCAGGCACGACTCAACACCTCACTACGACTCGACACCTCACCTCACTACGACTCGACACCTCACCTCACTACGACTCGACACCTCACCTCACTACGACTCGACACCTCACCTCACTACGACTCGACACCTCACCTCACTACGACTCGACACCTCACGTGGCTGTCTCTCTGGAGCGCCATGGACAAACCAGCCTGGAGGAGACAGACAGGCCTCAGGCACGACTCGACACCTCACTACGACTCGACACCTCACTACGACTGCTTCACGTGGCTGTCTCTCTGGAGCGCCATGGACAAGCCAGCCTGGAGGAGACAGACAGGCCTCAGGCACGACTCAACACCTCACTACAACACCTCACTACGACTCGACACCTCACCTCACTATGACTCGACACCTCACCTCACTACGACTCGACACCTCACCTCACTACGACTCGACACCTCACCTCACCTCACTACGACTCGACACCTCACCTCACGTGGCTGTCTCTCTGGAGCGCCATGGACAAACCAGCCTGGAGGAGACAGACAGGCCTCAGGCACGACTCGACACCTCACTACGACTCGACACCTCACTACGACTCGACACCTCACTACGACTCTGCTTCACGTGGCTGTCTCTCTGGAGCGCCATGGACAAGCCAGCCTGGAGGAGACAAACAGTCCTCAGGCACGACTCAACACCTCACTACAACACCTCACTACAACACCTCACTACAACACCTCACTACAACACCTCACTACAACACCTCACTACAACACCTCACTACAACACCTCACTACAACACCTCACTACAACACCTCACTACGACTCTGCTTCACGTGGCTGTCTCTCTGGAGCGCCATGGACAAGCCAGCCTGGAGGAGACAGACAGGCCTCAGGCACGACTCAACACCTCACTACTATACCTCACGACTCAACACCTCACTACGACTCAACACCTTACTACGAAATGAGTCAACCACCTTACTACGAAATGAGTCAACCACCTTACTACGAAATGACTCGACCACCTCACTACGAAATGACTCAACCACCTCACTACGACTAACATGGTATGCTTTATTCAAATAACCAAAGACAGAACTAAATATTGACGGACGTTTGGTCAATATTGACCAACAGCAGCCCAGGAGGACATGACTGAGGTCCAAGAATCTGACATTCCCTCCATCCCTCCCACAATACATGACACAACACCCTACTGAACCCAGTCTCACCTGTTCACATTCTGTTAACTTCATGGCTTCCCTCAGCAGCTCTGCAACACACACACACACATTACATACTAGGCTGATATTAAACATCTGTATCTTGAGCATAATATAGTATGACTGCATTCTAACAGCACACAGTCTTTCTGTGCAGAATGACATTCAGATCACCCAGCTAGCTGCTACTGTCAGCTTCTTTATTTGTGTTGCAAACAGAGCAGACAACACTTCTCATAATGTTCTCACTATCTCTATGTAGTCTTTAGTCTGTCAGACGCAGGCCCTGTACATAGTCTGTCAGACGCTGGCCCCCGTACATAGTCTGTCAGACGCTGGCCCCCGTACATAGTCTGTCAGACGCTGGCCCCCATACATAGTCTGTCAGACGCAGGCCCCCGTACATAGTCTGTCAGACGCAGGCCCTGTACATAGTCTGTCAGACGCTGGCCCCCGTACATAGTCTGTCAGACGCTGGCCCCTGTACATAGTCTGTCAGACGCTGGCCCCCGTACATAGTCTGTCAGACGCAGGCCCCGTACATAGTCTGTCAGACGCAGGCCCCGTACATAGTCTGTCAGACGCAGGCCCCCGTACATAGTCTGTCAGACGCTGGTCCCCGTACATAGTCTGTCAGACGCTGGCCCCCGTACATAGTCTGTCAGACGCAGGCCCCGTACATAGTCTGTCAGACGCAGGCCCCGTACATAGCCTGTCAGACGCAGGCCCTGTACATAGTCTGTCAGACGCAGGCCCCGTACATAGCCTGTCAGACGCAGGCCCCGTACATAGCCTGTCAGACGCAGGCCCCGTACATAGTCTGTCAGACGCAGGCCCCCGTACATAGCCTGTCAGACGCAGGCCCTGTACATAGTCTGTCAGACGCTGGCCCCCGTACATAGTCTGTCAGACGCAGGCCCCCGTACATAGTCTGTCAGACGCCGGCCCCGTACATAGTCTGTCAGACGCAGGCCACCGTACATAGTCTGTCAGACGCTGGCCCCCGTACATAGTCTGTCAGACATTGGGGTTGTTAGCTGATATAACTTTTGGATCACAAAATATGCCCTGATGTCCCTGGAGACTGAACTGGCACACATAGAGAGGACACTCAACCCTCCACAACTCTCCTAAACCCTCCACTAAACACTCCTGAATGCGACTCCACAGCGCCGTAGAAGGCTACAGTACACAGAGCAGGAAATGGTTATTATTCTCCTGGTGACGACTGAGCAAATGGGTTTAATCCCAGATCACAATCTGTTAAAGGTCTGACATCTGTAAGGGAAGTTGAGGAAGTGGGTTGTGTGGCAGTTGTTTCAGTCTGACAGTAATTAATAGTCCATCTCTAAGATGTATCATTATTCACAGAATGGTGAAAGAAAACAAGTTCAGTAGACTGATGACACACCTGCAGCTTTCCCATGGCAGGAAATAGCTTCTTCATATTTACCAGCTGCCAACAAGCGGTCTGCCTTCCTGGACTGCTGATGGGCCTGAGAGGAGATGTGGAGGGAGATTAAGGATTTATGCTTTTGAGAGAGATCTCATATTAACCTTATCATCTTACCTACAAATGCACAAATCCTGCCCTGCCAGATAAGACGGTGAAGTACTTCTACACCATAGAAGTGCTGGCGAGAGAGGCTATCAGAAGGGTCTATCTGAGAAGTCCCATCAGTCCTAATTTCATGTCTGCACAAATAGGTGCACAAAAAATGTTTACTTCATGTCAGAACGGAACAAAATAGCGTTAACTTGATGTTGGTAAAATGCCGTCATTTAAAGGATTGATTATTATATTCTTAGCTATGAGTCTAACTAGGTAATAAAACGCAGGGATAAAGTGAAAGGTATCTTTGGCTTTTCTCGTCTGGTTCCTCTTTCACAATATGTTTACTTCTTTAGTTAGCTAGTTGCCTACTGCTTGTCACACATGTATACATATATAAAGTTAGCTAGCTAGATACATGAGTTGACCTACTCCAGAATAAAGCTTTAGCTAGGTGAGCTATCATGTATGGAGGAAGCTTATTTAGCTAGTTACCGTTCCCTAGCTAGTTGTCTAGCTACAATCTTAGCTAGCTAAATTGGACTATTGTTAGCCAGTTAGCTAAGTTAATATACAGCCAAAATCACAACATATCTGGCAAGCTAACAAACCTTGGCACTTTGCATTGGACATGAGAACAATCTAGGAGGCTACAGAGTAAAGTGTTATAAACACCGAGGTCAATCAGCCCCTGGCTTTGTTTCCAGGATCACAACAAGGGGCTAACGTTGGCTAGGGATGTAGTTAGCTAGCTAGCCTGTTAGCCTACTAGATATTACAACATCAACAGAAACTTACGAGGTTAAGAGGACTGTCCACTACCTCCATATTCTTCAGGAGTAAAAACTACATGAAACGTCTTGAAGTCCCTCGCAGTCGGTCATCGGTGCTACTGTTTTATTCCCGAGACCAAATATTCGAGTTAATAAACCGGGCTGCTAAAATTAGAAAACGTTTAAAAATACAGGACAAATAGCTAGATAGCCAGCTAAACAAGGTCATGCCTAGATGGGATACAGCTTTTGTCAAATTGTCGATAAAAGTATATTATTGACATGTTTTGAATATCAGCTAAACCTTCCTCTTTTCCTAGCCTTAACCTAATAATCCTAATCTGATGCGTTAGTTATCCTAAACTGCGTAATAAATTATTCTAAATCTGCTACAAAAAGTACATGTTGACAATAGCTGTATCCATTCTAGACTCAACCGCTAAACAAGGACAAATAACGTGATGACGTTAACTTTCTTGACGTAATTTCCTCATTTCCGTTTCTGACGGCGACAACACAGATAGAACAATGAGACAGATATTTCACCGGATGTATAAATATGAAGAATCCGGTTGGATTTTCCACCCACTACCAAATATGGTGATGATAGGAAGCCTAGTGGCCGGCAGTGCGAGAAGATGTAGTGTGATGGATTTTGGCCGACATTCTGAAAATGTTCTCATCAATCAAATCAAATTAATTTATAAAGCCCTTCTTACATCAGCTGATGTTACAAAGTGCTGTACAGAAACCCAGTCTAAAACCCCAAACAGCAATCAATGCAGGTGTAGAAGCACGTTGGCAAGGAAAAATGCCCTAGAAAGGCCAAAACCTAGGAAGAAACCTAGAGAGGAACCCGTTAATGAGGGGTGGCCAGTCCTCCTCTTGCTGTGCCGGGTGGAGATTACAACAGAACATGGCCAAGATGTTCAAATGTTCATAGATGACCAGTAGGGTCAAATAATAATAATCACAGTGGTTGTCGAGGGTGCAACAAGTCAGCACCTCAGGAGTAAATGTCAGTTGGCTTTTCATAGCCGATCATTCAGAGTATCTGTACTGCTCCTGCTGTCTCTAGAGAGTTGAAAACAGCAGGTCTATTAAACGTCTCCATGCAGTGTTCATTTTTTCCAAAAGTATAAATCTGTAACAAACCGAGTGGACTGCGTTTTGTAGACTTCACCCAAAGTTGATGGGTTATTTAGGAGTGGAAGGGTGAATTGAGTTACTGCAGAGTTGAGTTACTGCAGACGGCACTTCACAGAATAGGCGTTCCCTCACGCATATATGCAAATAAATGATAGAACGCGCCAACAGGATCTCACTAGCTCGTGCTTGGCTCTGCCCACCTCCTTGTTTGTTTCGCCCACTATGATTCATTTAGCTCCCATTGGAAACTAAAGTCTCTGGGCTATCTTGGGTTAGTTAGAAAAAATCTTTGGCTACTTTCCAAAATCTCACCACTAGAGGGAAACTGCGATTTATCAACATGTTGCCCGGTGTACTAAAGCAAAGATCGTCTATTATATTGACAAGATATTTGAGTGACCGCTCTAACAATGGAAATCCATGTCCTCAAAGATGGAAGGCAGGCGGTAGGAGGCGAGATCAAGTGGGACCATTCTAGCCAATAGGAGGGCAGATATACGTGTGAACAACAGGCCATAGACATACACGGAGGGCTCATCTTTGTATAAGGTCTGCGTTTGGTGTCGGCTCACCCCGCTATGGCGTTTTGATCCGGTCTGCGTTTGGTGTCGGCTCACCCCGCTATGGCGTTTTGATCCGGTCTGCGTTTGGTGTCGGCTCACCCCGCTATGGCGTTTTGATAAGGTCTGCGTTTGGTGTCGGCTCACCCCGCTATGACGTTTTGATCCGGTCTGCGTTTGGTGTCGGCTCACCCCGCTATGACGTTTTGATCCGGTCTGCGTTTGGTGTCGGCTCACCCCGCTATGACGTTTTGATCCGGTCTGCGTTTGGTGTCGGCTCACCCCGCTATGACGTTTTGATCCGGTCTGCGTTTGGTGTCGGCTCACCCCGCTATGACGTTTTGATCCGGTCTGCGTTTGGTGTCGGCTCACCCCGCTATGGCGTTTTGATCCGGTCTGCGTTTGGTGTCGGCTCACCCCGCTATGACGTTTTGATCCGGTCTGCGTTTGGTGTCGGCGCACCCCGCTATGACGTTTTGATCCGGTCTGCGTTTGGTGTCGGCTCACCCCGCTATGGCGTTTTGATCCGGTCTGCGTTTGGTGTCGGCTCACCCCGCTATGACGTTTTGATCCGGTCTGCGTTTGGTGTCGGCTCACCCCGCTATGACGTTTTGATCCGGTCTGCGTTTGGTGTCGGCTCACCCCGCTATGACGTTTTGATCCGGTCTGCGTTTGGTGTCGGCTCACCCCGCTATGACGTTTTGATCCGGTCTGCGTTTGGTGTCGGCTCACCCCGCTATGACGTTTTGATCCGGTCTGCGTTTGGTGTCGGCTCACCCCGCTATGGCGTTTTGATCCGGTCTGCGTTTGGTGTCGGCTCACCCCGCTATGACGTTTTGATCCGGTCTGCGTTTGGTGTCGGCTCACCCCGCTATGACGTTTTGATCCGGTCTGCGTTTGGTGTCGGCTCACCCCGCTATGACGTTTTGATCCGGTCTGCGTTTGGTGTCGGCTCACCCCGCTATGACGTTTTGATCCGGTCTGCGTTTGGTGACGGCTCACCCCGCTATGACGTTTTGATCCGGTCTGCGTTTGGTGTCGGCTCACCCCGCTATGACGTTTTGATCCGGTCTGCGTTTGGTGTCTGCTCACCCCGCTATGGCGTTTTGATCCGGTCTGCGTTTGGTGTCGGCTCACCCCGCTATGACGTTTTGATCCGGTCTGCGTTTGGTGTCTGCTCACCCCGCTATGACGTTTTGATAACCGCACAAATCTCTCTCGGACAAGGTAACTGAATAAAATATATTTGCCTGTAACCCCCCCCCCCAAAAAAATTCTAATTAGTTGCTAATGCGGAGAATACAGAACTACCAGTGGTGGAAAAAGAACCCAGTTGTCAAATTGGAGTAAAAGTAAAGATGCCTTAATAGAAAATGACTCAAGTAAAAGTGGAAGTCACCCAGTAAAATACTGCTTGAGTAAAAGTAAATGTAATTGCTAAAATATACTTAAGTATCAACAGTAAATGTAATTGCTAAAATATACTTAAGTATCAACAGTAGAAGTGAAATATAAATAATTTCATGTTCCTATATTAAAGCCTTATATTAAAGCCTTATATTAAAGCCTTATATTAAAGCCTTATATTAAAGCCTTATATTAAAGCCTTATATTAAAGCCTTATATTAAAGCCTTATATTAAAGCCTTATATTAAAGCCTTATATTAAAGCCTTATATTAAAGCCTTATATTAAAGCCTTATAGTAAAGCCTTATATTAAAGCCTTATATTAAAGCCTTATATTAAAGCCTTATATTAAAGCCTTATATTAAAGCCTTATATTAAAGCCTTATATTAAAGCCTTATATTAAAGCAGACGGCACCAATTTCCTGTTTTAAAAATGTACAGATAGCCAGGGGCACACTCCAACACTCACACATTATTTACAAAAGATGCATTTGTGCTTAGTAAGTCCTCCAGATCAGAGGCAGTAGGGATGACCAGGTGTTCTCTGTTTAGTGAGTCCTCCAGATCAGAGGCAGTAGGGATGACCACGTGTTCTCTGTTTAGTGAGTCCTCCAGATCAGAGGCAGTAGGGATGACCAGGTGTTCTCTGTTTAGAGAGTCCTCCAGATCAGAGGCAGTAGGGATGACCACGTGTTCTCTGTTTAGAGAGTCCTCCAGATCAGAGGCAGTAGGGATGACCAGGGATGTTCTCTGTTTAGTGAGTCCTCCAGATCAGAGGCAGTAGGGATGACCACGTGTTCTCTGTTTAGAGAGTCCTCCAGATCAGAGGCAGTAGGGATGACCACGTGTTCTCTGTTTAGAGAGTCCTCCAGATCAGAGGCAGTAGGGATGACCACGTGTTCTCTGTTTAGAGAGTCCTCCAGATCAGAGGCAGTAGGGATGACCAGGTGTTCTCTGTTTAGTGAGTCCTTCAGATCAGAGGCAGTAGGGATGACCACATGTTCTCTGTTTAGAGAGTCCTCCAGACCAGAGGCAGTAGGGATGACCAGGGATGTTCTCTGTTTAGTGAGTCCTCCAGATCAGAGGCAGTAGGGATGACCAGGTGTTCTCTGTTTAGAGAGTCCTCCAGATCAGAGGCAGTAGGGATGACCACGTGTTCTCTGTTTAGAGAGTCCTCCAGATCAGAGGCAGTAGGGATGACCACGTGTTCTCTGTTTAGAGAGTCCTCCAGATCAGAGGCAGTAGGGATGACCAGGTGTTCTCTGTTTAGAGAGTCCTCCAGATCAGAGGCAGTAGGGATGACCAGGTGTTCTCTGTTTAGAGAGTCCTCCAGATCAGAGGCAGTAGGGATGACCAGGTGTTCTCTGTTTAGAGAGTCCTCCAGATCAGAGGCAGTAGGGATGACCACATGTTCTCTGTTTAGAGAGTCCTCCAGATCAGAGGCAGTAGGGATGACCAGGTGTTCTCTGTTTAGAGAGTCCTCCAGATCAGAGGCAGTAGGGATGACCACGTGTTCTCTGTTTAGAGAGTCCTCCAGACCAGAGGCAGTAGGGACGACCAGGTGTTCTCTGTTTAGAGAGTCCTCCAGATCAGAGGCAGTAGGGATGACCACATGTTCTCTGTTTAGAGAGTCCTCCAGATCAGAGGCAGTAGGGATGACCAGGTGTTCTCTGTTTAGAGAGTCCTCCAGATCAGAGGCAGTAGGGATGACCACGTGTTCTCTGTTTAGAGAGTCCTCCAGATCAGAGGCAGTAGGGATGACCAGGGATGTTCTCTGTTTAGTGAGTCCTCCAGATCAGAGGCAGTAGGGATGACCACGTGTTCTCTGTTTAGAGAGTCCTCCAGATCAGAGGCAGTAGGGATGACCACGTGTTCTCTGTTTAGAGAGTCCTCCAGATCAGAGGCAGTAGGGATGACCAGGTGTTCTCTGTTTAGTGAGTCCTTCAGATCAGAGGCAGTAGGGATGACCACATGTTCTCTGTTTAGAGAGTCCTCCAGACCAGAGGCAGTAGGGATGACCAGGGATGTTCTCTGTTTAGTGAGTCCTCCAGATCAGAGGCAGTAGGGATGACCAGGTGTTCTCTGTTTAGAGAGTCCTCCAGATCAGAGGCAGTAGGGATGACCACGTGTTCTCTGTTTAGAGAGTCCTCCAGATCAGAGGCAGTAGGGATGACCACGTGTTCTCTGTTTAGAGAGTCCTCCAGATCAGAGGCAGTAGGGATGACCAGGTGTTCTCTGTTTAGAGAGTCCTCCAGATCAGAGGCAGTAGGGATGACCAGGTGTTCTCTGTTTAGAGAGTCCTCCAGATCAGAGGCAGTAGGGATGACCACATGTTCTCTGTTTAGAGAGTCCTCCAGATCAGAGGCAGTAGGGATGACCAGGTGTTCTCTGTTTAGAGAGTCCTCCAGATCAGAGGCAGTAGGGATGACCACGTGTTCTCTGTTTAGAGAGTCCTCCAGACCAGAGGCAGTAGGGATGACCACATGTTCTCTGTTTAGTGAGTCCTCCAGACCAGAGGCAGTAGGGACGACCAGGGATGTTCTCTGTTTAGCGAGTCCTCCAGACCAGAGGCAGTAGGGACGACCAGGGATGTTCTCTGTTTAGTGAGTCCTCCAGATCGGAGACAGTAGGGATGACCACATGTTCTCTGTTTAGTGAGTCCTCCAGACCAGAGGCAGTAGGGACGACCAGGGATGTTCTCTGTTTAGCGAGTCCTCCAGACCAGAGGCAGTAGGGATGACCAGGTGTTCTCTGTTTAGTGAGTCCTTCAGATCAGAGGCAGTAGGGATGACCACATGTTCTCTGTTTAGAGAGTCCTCCAGATCAGAGGCAGTAGGGATGACCACGTGTTCTCTTGATAAGTGCACAAATTTCACAATTGTCCTGGACAATTGTCCTTCTCAGCATTCAAAATGTAACAAGTACTTTGGGTTGTCAGGGAAAATGTATGGAGTAAAAAGTACAATATTTTATTTAGGAATGTAGTGAAGTAAAAGTTTTAAACAATATATAAATAGTAAAGTACAGATTCCCCAAAAACCACTTCAGTACTTTACACCACTGGGGCTTGTGGAAATGAGCTAGAAAACCACTGACTGTAGTTACGTGTACAACACACATTATCTTCCTTATAAGTAAAAGGAAAACCAGCATAGGCTAACACGATGACTGTATTTTTACTTCAGTACTTTACACCACTGGGGCTTGTGGAAATGAGCTAGAAAACCACTGACTGTAGTTACGTGTACAACACACATTATCTTCCTTATAAGTAAAAGGAAAACCAGCATAGGCTAACACGATGACTGTATTTTTACTTCAGTACTTTACACCACTGGGGCTTGTGGAAATGAGCTAGAAAACCACTGACTGTAGTTACGTGTACAACACACATTATCTTCCTTATAAGTAAAAGGAAAACCAGCATAGGCTAACACGATGACTGTATTTTTACTTCAGTACTTTACACCACTGGGGCTTGTGGAAATGAGCTAGAAAACCACTGACTGTAGTTACGTGTACAACACACATTATCTTCCTTATAAGTAAAAGGAAAACCAGCATAGGCTAACACGATGACTGTATTTTTACTTCAGTACTTTACACCACTGGGGCTTGTGGAAATGAGCTAGAAAACCACTGACTGTAGTTACGTGTACAACACACATTATCTTCCTTATAAGTAAAAGGAAAACCAGCATAGGCTAACACGATGACTGTATTTTTACTTCAGTACTTTACACCACTGGGGCTTGTGGAAATGAGCTAGAAAACCACTGACTGTAGTTACGTGTACAACACACATTATCTTCCTTATAAGTAAAAGGAAAACCAGCATAGGCTAACACGATGACTGTATTTTTACTTCAGTACTTTACACCACTGGGGCTTGTGGAAATGAGCTAGAAAACCACTGACTGTAGTTACGTGTACAACACACATTATCTTCCTTATAAGTAAAAGGAAAACCAGCATAGGCTAACACGATGACTGTATTTTTACTTCAGTACTTTACACCACTGGGGCTTGTGGAAATGAGCTAGAAAACCACTGACTGTAGTTACGTGTACAACACACATTATCTTCCTTATAAGTAAAAGGAAAACCAGCATAGGCTAACACGATGACTGTATTTTTACTTCAGTACTTTACACCACTGGGGCTTGTGGAAATGAGCTAGAAAACCACTGACTGTAGTTACGTGTACAACACACATTATCTTCCTTATAAGTAAAAGGAAAACCAGCATAGGCTAACACGATGACTGTATTTTTACTTCAGTACTTTACACCACTGGGGCTTGTGGAAATGAGCTAGAAAACCACTGACTGTAGTTACGTGTACAACACACATTATCTTCCTTATAAGTAAAAGGAAAACCAGCATAGGCTAACACGATGACTGTATTTTTACTTCAGTACTTTACACCACTGGGGCTTGTGGAAATGAGCTAGAAAACCACTGACTGTAGTTACGTGTACAACACACATTATCTTCCTTATAAGTAAAAGGAAAACCAGCATAGGCTAACACGATGACTGTATTTTTACTTCAGTACTTTACACCACTGGGGCTTGTGGAAATGAGCTAGAAAACCACTGACTGTAGTTACGTGTACAACACACATTATCTTCCTTATAAGTAAAAGGAAAACCAGCATAGGCTAACACGATGACTGTATTTTTACTTCAGTACTTTACACCACTGGGGCTTGTGGAAATGAGCTAGAAAACCACTGACTGTAGTTACGTGTACAACACACATTATCTTCCTTATAAGTAAAAGGAAAACCAGCATAGGCTAACACGATGACTGTATTTTTACTTCAGTACTTTACACCACTGGGGCTTGTGGAAATGAGCTAGAAAACCACTGACTGTAGTTACGTGTACAACACACATTATCTTCCTTATAAGTAAAAGGAAAACCAGCATAGGCTAACACGATGACTGTATTTTTACTTCAGTACTTTACACCACTGGGGCTTGTGGAAATGAGCTAGAAAACCACTGACTGTAGTTACGTGTACAACACACATTATCTTCCTTATAAGTAAAAGGAAAACCAGCATAGGCTAACACGATGACTGTATTTTTACTTCAGTACTTTACACCACTGGGGCTTGTGGAAATGAGCTAGAAAACCACTGACTGTAGTTACGTGTACAACACACATTATCTTCCTTATAAGTAAAAGGAAAACCAGCATAGGCTAACACGATGACTGTATTTTTACTTCAGTACTTTACACCACTGGGGCTTGTGGAAATGAGCTAGAAAACCACTGACTGTAGTTACGTGTACAACACACATTATCTTCCTTATAAGTAAAAGGAAAACCAGCATAGGCTAACACGATGACTGTATTTTTACTTCAGTACTTTACACCACTGGGGCTTGTGGAAATGAGCTAGAAAACCACTGACTGTAGTTACGTGTACAACACACATTATCTTCCTTATAAGTAAAAGGAAAACCAGCATAGGCTAACACGATGACTGTTGTGACCTTTTTATTGACAAGTCTTTAGTAAGCTAGTCAGCTACTTTTTTATGTGGTGATATGCTAGCTAGCGTTAGCCCACCAGGGAAGGGATATTTAGCTAGCTAGTAAACGTTAACTCATGGCAAGGTTAATTGGTTAGCTAGCATGTCAGAAAAGTCTGATTACGCGAAAGGTGAACTAATGTTATCTAGCTAGCTAGCTAAATATTGCCTGGTGGGCTAGCTAGTTAGGCACCTTGGTTGGCTACTTAGCTACATTAGCTAAAGTTGGCATGCTCAATGTTGTCCCTATACAAAACACAGAAATGGTTTTGTTCCACGAGTGCATCTGTTGAACATGACTAATCAAATGACCTGTGAAGTCTGTTAGAAATGTCAGCAGGGATGGAAATTCAGACAATGAGCCAAACTAGCCTGACACGGGAGTGAAATTTTGCCTTTCAACATTGCATGCCACAGATTTAGGACTTGAATATAGAAATCGTTGTTCTGTTGGCCTGTGCCCAAAGTCCTTGTTACATCCTTATGTTGCATCCCTGCATGTCAGTCCCTCATCACTGTTGGTTCTCCTCAGTGACCTCACAGCTGAGGGTTTTAACTTTCCTCTTGAAAATTAGAAGTACAATCATATAGCTCATCGCAATACTTCAGCTCTTCAGCAACCTTTCAGTTACAGGCCCAATGCTCTAACCACTAGACTACCTGCCGCCCCTACGCTCTAACCACTAGGCTACCTGCCGCCCCTACACTCTAACCACTAGGCTACCTGCTCTAACCACTAGGCTACCTGCCGTCCCCACACTCTAACCACTAGGCTACCTGCCGCCCCTACACTCTAACCACTAGGCTACCTGCCGTCCCTACACTCTAACCACTAGGCTACCTGCTCTAACCACTAGGCTACCTGCCGTCCCCACACTCTAACCACTAGGCTACCTGCCGCCCCTACACTCTAACCACTTGGCATCTTTCCGTCCCTACTTGAGCTTTATCTAGTTGAGCATTCCAGATAGCTCATCCATTCCAGATAGCTCATCCATTCCAGATAGCTCATCCATTCCAGATAGTTACTCCATTCCAGATAGCTCCTCCATTCCAGATAGCTCCTCCATTCCAGATAGCTCCTCCATTCCAGATAGCTCCTCCATTCCAGATAGCTCCTCCATTCCAGATAGCTCCTCCATTCCAGATAGCTCCTCCATTCCAGATAGTTTCTCCATTCCAGATAGTTTCTCCATTCCAGATAGTTTCTCCATTCCAGATAGCTCCTCCATTCCAGATAGCTCCTCCATTCCAGATAGTTTCTCCATTCCAGATAGTTTCTCCATTCCAGATAGTTCCTCCATTCCAGATAGCTCCTCCATTCCGGATAGTTCCTCCATTCCAGATAGCTCCTCCATTCCAGATAGTTTCTCCATTCCAGATAGTTTCTCCATTCCAGATAGCTCCTCCATTCCAGATAGCTCCTCCATTCCAGATAGTTTCTCCATTCCAGATAGTTTCTCCATTCCAGATAGTTTCTCCATTCCAGATAGTTCCTCCATTCCAGATAGCTCCTCCATTCCAGATAGTTCCTCCATTCCAGATAGTTTCTCCATTCCAGATAGCTCCTCCATTCCAGATAGTTCCTCCATTCCAGATAGTTTCTCCATTCCAAATAGCTCCTCCTTTCCAGCAGAAATGTCTCATCCACATAGTAGGATTGTAGATGTGCAGATAAACCCAAAACCCAGTTTATTTTCCGTTACTGTAGTCAAGTCTGTGGGTTAAGGTATTTTAATATAGATTCCACCATTTTAATAATCAACTTAGCTAGCTAGTAAAGGTACCTTTTGTTTTGTCTTTCAGATGGGTGGACCGGAAACCCAGTGACAACACTCGGGTCTGTAGCCGCCATTTTCTGATGGGAAAGAGAAATGTCCCTGTATTTACAGAAGAGGAAGATCCAGACAGTTGATTGGGAAACAAGAACAAACAACGAGGCATGAGGATTGGGTGTTTAGTACGATAAACAATGTGTTTTCTGTCCAGAGAAAGATGGTGGTACAATAACAAAGCCCCCTCACCCCACCTCTGTTTTGGGAAGAAAGCTGAGGGATGGGAGAAATGTTACCACTCTCAAATTCATAGACAGAGCTATCGATGCAAGGACTGACCATCCAGGATATTGAAATGATGGTTTGACCCATGTTATGAGGCTATACAGGACTGACCATCCAGGATATTGAAATGATAGATTGACCCATGTTATGAGGCTATACAGGACTGACCATCCAGGATATTGAAATGATAGATTGACCCATGTTATGAGGCTATACAGGACTGACCATCCAGAATATTGAAATGATAGATTGACCCATGTTATGAGGCTATACAGGACTGACCATCCAGAATATTGAAATGATAGATTGACCCATGTTATGAGGCTATACAGGACTGACCATCCAGGATATTGAAATGATAGATTGACCCATGTTATGAGGCTATACAGGACTGACCATCCAGGATATTGAAATGATAGTTTGACCCATGTTATGAGGCTATACAGCGTGTATTTACATTCACTTTGTTTACAAACATTGGGGTCAAACCAGCTTCTATTTTGGGTTCTGATGGGGTATGACAGTTGAACTAAGCTCATTATACATTTACCAGTTATACGGGTAAATATCATCAAGTCCAAAAATGTTTGTAGCAACTAAGGATCCCTTTAAAATGATGAAACATGATGTATGTAGCAACTAAGGATCCCTTTAAAATGATGAAACATGATGTATGTAGCAACTAAGGATCCCTTTAAAATGATGAAACATGATGTTTGTAGCAACTAAGGATCCCTTTAAAATGATGAAACATGTTGATGAATCTGAACTGTTAACTGCTTACACTTTTGTTGAACAACGGGTCAAACTAAATAGCCTGTCATATGACCTATGACCTACGCTGTCTATCAGCAGGATACATCCACCATCTTCAGAGCATCATTAAACCATTCTGAGGTGACAGGTAGCCTAGTGGTTAAGAACGTGGGACCAACTAAAAGGTTGCTGGTTTGAATCCCCGAACATACTTAAATCTAGCAAGGCACTTAACCATAATTACTCATGTAAGTTACTCTGCATAAGTTACTGTTATCTGGGTCCTAGTTAACCTGCTGTTCTCTGGGTCCTAGTTAACCTGCTGTTCTCTGGGTCCTAGCTAACCTGCTGTTCTCTGAGTCCTAGTTAACCTGCTGTTCTCTGGGTCCTAGTTAACCTGCTGTTCTCTGGGTCCTAGTTAACCTGCTGTTCTCTGGGTCCTAGTTAACCTGCTGTTCTCTGGGTCCTAGTTAACCTGCTGTTCTCTGGGTCCTAGCTAACCTGCTGTTCTCTGGGTCCTAGTTAACCTGCCGTTCTCTGGGTCCTAGTTAACCTGCTGTTCTCTGGGTCCTAGTTACCCAGTCAATGAAGTCTGTCTGAAGAGGACTGTTATATTTATACAGTCTATGAAGTCTGTCTGAAGAGGACCGTTAAAGTCTGTCTGAGAGGACTGTTAAAGTCTGTCTGAAGAGGACCGTTAAAGTCTGTCTGAGAGGACTGTTAAAGTCTGTCTGAAGAGGACCGTTAAAGTCTGTCTGAGAGGACTGTTAAAGTCTGTCTGAAGAGGACCGTTAAAGTCTGTCTGAGAGGACTGTTAAAGTCTGTCTGAAGAGGACCGTTAAAGTCTGTCTGAGAGGACTGTTAAAGTCTGTCTGAAGAGGACCGTTAAAGTCTGTCTGAGAGGACTGTTAAAGTCTGTCTGAGAGGACTGTTAAAGTCTGTCTGAGAGGACTGTTAAAGTCTGTCTGAGAGGACTGTTAAAGTCTGTCTGAAGAGGACCGTTAAAGTCTGTCTGAGAGGACTGTTAAAGTCTGTCTGAGAGGACTGTTAAAGTCTGTCTGAGAGGACTGTTAAAGTCTGTCTGAGAGGACTGTTAAAGTCTGTCTGAGAGGACTGTTAAAGTCTGTCTGAGAGGACTGTTAAAGTCTGTCTGAGAGGACTGTTAAAGTCTGTCTGAGAGGACTGTTAAAGTCTGTCTGAGAGGACTGTTAAAGTCTGTCTGAGAGGACTGTTAAAGTCTGTCTGAAGAGGACTGTTAACGTCTATCTGAAGAGGACCGTTAAAGTCTGTCTGAGAGGACTGTTAACGTCTATCTGAAGAGGACCGTTATATTTATACAGTCTATGAAGTCTGTCTGAGAGGACTGTTAAAGTCTGTCTGAGAGGACTGTTAAAGTCTGTCTGAGAGGACTGTTATATTTATACAGTCTATGAAGTCTGTCTGAGAGGACTGTTAAAGTCTGTCTGAAGAGGACTGTTATATTAAAACAGTCTATGAAGTCTGTCTGAGAGGACTGTTAAAGTCTGTCTGAAGAGGACTGTTATATTAAAACAGTCTATGAAGTCTGTCTGAGAGGACTGTTAAAGTCTGTCTGAAGAGGACCGTTAAAGTCTGTCTGAGAGGACTGTTAAAGTCTGTCTGAAGAGGACCGTTAAAGTCTGTCTGAGAGGACTGTTAAAGTCTGTCTGAGAGGACTGTTAAAGTCTATCTGAAGAGGACTGTGATATTTATACAGTCTATGAAGTCTGTCTGAAGAGGACTGTTAAAGTCTGTCTGAAGAGGACTGTTATATTAAAACAGTCTATGAAGTCTGTCTGAGAGGACTGTTAAAGTCTGTCTGAAGAGGACCGTTACATTCATACAGTCTGTAATATCTCTGCTGACTGTGAGGCCTGCCTTGTTCTTCAGAGAGATGAATATTCCAGTGACCTGAGTGTTCTACAAGGGCCTCCCTGTTCCAACACAATGGAGTGGAGAGAGAGGAGCGGTCCTAGTGGAACTCAGTGGGTGTCCTGCCCCCCACGCTCCCTTACAACACATGGGGATTGAGACAGAACTCATTGAAAAAGAAAGATGCAGTCAGCCCGTTCATGATGTACAGGGAGGCTTGGCGGCAGTGCTGTCATTGTTCTCTGTCTGTCCAGAGGTGCTGTATCTGGGCCCTAACTGGGCTGTATCTGGGCCCTAAACTGGGCTGTATCTGGGCCCTAACTGGGCTGTATCTGGGCCCTAACTGGGCCCTAACTGGGCCGTATCTGGGCCCTAAACTGGGCCGTATCTAGGCCGTATCTGGGACCTAACTGAAGGCACCCAGTTCGCTTCATAGTGCACTTCTTTAGACCAGGGCTCTGTGCAAAATCTAGGGAATAGGGTTCCATTAGGTACACACACCACATCACCTGATTCCTCTGATGTGACTACAGTCTGTTCCTGATTCCTCTGATGTGACTACAGTCTGTTCCTGATTCCTCTGATGTGACTACAGTCTGTTCCTGATTCCTCTGATGTGACTACAGTCTGTTCCCGATTCCTCTGATGTGACTACAGTCTGTTCCTGATTCCTCTGATGTGACTACCGTCTGTTCCTGATTCCTCTGATGTGACTACAGTCTGTTCCTGATTCCTCTGATGTGACTACAGTCTGTTCCTGATTCCTCTGATGTGACTACAGTCTGTTCCTGATTCCTCTGATGTGACTACAGTCTGTTCCTGATTCCTCTGATGTGACTACAGTCTGTTCCTGATTCATCTGATGTGACTACAGTCTGTTCCTGATTCCTCTGATGTGACTACAGTCTGTTCCTGATTCCTCTGATGTGACTACAGTCTGTTCCTGATTCCTCTGATGTGACTACAGTCTGTTCCTGATTCCTCTGGTGTGACTACAGTCTGTTCCTGATTCCTCTGATGTGACTACAGTCTGTTCCTGATTCCTCTGATGTGACTACAGTCTGTTCCTGATTCCTCTGATGTGACTACAGTCTGTTCCTGATTCCTCTGATGTGACTACAGTCTGTTCCTGATTCCTCTGATGTGACTACAGTCTGTTCCTGATTCCTCTGATGTGACTACAGTCTGTTCCTGATGTGACTACAGTCTGTTAATTGTCAGCCAGTCAGGAAGTGAAAAACACATCTCTGTTTAGGTGTTGGTTGTCTACTGTTGTGTTTGATATCATGGTGGATGAACACCCACTCAGGCAATCGGTGTGTAGCTGTGCTTCTATCCCAAGCTCCCAGGTCTTCCTCTTCATCCTCCTCACACCTCCAGAATGTCAGTGCTCCTTTATCCCGGCTGTCTATCTGTCAGGAAGTGTCAGGAAGTCTGTCCCCAGCTGTCAGAACTGTGAGGATGGTGGAATACAGTGGAATGTGAGTGTAGGAGGAAGGCCTGTGTCTTTTACCTGCATGAAGGCTAAAAGGCTGAAAGGTTGTGATGAGCCAGCTTCTCTCCCAGGCTCTGTCCCTCTAGGAGGCCGTCAGGACAGGGATCTACTGCCCACACACCTCCAGGCCCTCTCTGCCACTCTTAAACCCAACTCATTGTTCCCTCTCTTCTTCTCCATTCTGCAGGCTGCAGCATTTTCCGTCCTAGCAGAACAGAGCAGGTTCCTGTGTGTGTGTGTGTGTGTGTGTATGGGGAAGCCCACACAGCCAGCCCTCTAAAGGCAGAAAGAGACTGGTGGGAGCTCTGGGCATCCCTGGGGGACTAATGTGCTTAACAAGTATGTCTTTCTTATAACTACACATGTTAAGCAATCAGACGGCTCCTTCCATCCAGTGCTGTCCAGTGTCCCATCCACTCACAGTTTACACAGCTTTCCCATCCACTCACAGTTTACACAGCTGTCTCCTGGTGTCCCATCCACTCACAGTTTACACAGCTGTCCCCTGGTGTCTCATCCACTCCCAGTTTACACAGCTTTCCCCCTGGTGTCCCATCCACTCACAGTTTACACAGCTTTCCCATCCACTCACAGTTTACACAGCTTTCCCCTGGTGTCCCATCCACTCACAGTTTACACAGCTTTCCCCTGGTGTCCCATCCACTCACAGTTTACACAGCTGTCCCCTGGCCTGGACACATTTGTGTTGTATATACACTGGCATGATGTCCTGATCAGTTGCATTACAGGCCGACATAGTGTGGGTTATCATTGTTCTGTATTCAGGATCCAGTGACAGCCTGCCTGCATGTATTCCAAAGGAGGTCAGTCATTTTACGACAGTAATAGCATTTAGTACTATTATGGGATGGAAAAGTTCTTCATAAATCTCTATGGATTAGCCTCATATGATCTTCTGAATTACTACTGTTGAGGTATGACATATCTCCACACCAAACTCCTGAGGCCAGATGTCATGGTGGAGCAGCATCTCCACGCCAAACTCCTGAGGCCAGGTGTCATGGTGGAGCAGCATCTCCACACCAAACTCCTGAGGCCAGATGTCATGGTGGAGCAGAATCTCCACACCAAACTCCTGAGGCCAGATGTCATGGTGGAGCAGCATCTCCACACCAAACTCCTGAGGTTAGGTGTCATGGTGGAGCAGCATCTCCACACCAAACTCCTGAGGCCAGATGTCATGGTGGAGCAGCATCTCCACACCAAACTCCTGAGGTCAGATGTCATGGTGGAGCAGCATCTACACACCAAACTCCTGAGGTTAGGTGTCATGGTGGAGCAGCATCTCCACACCAAACTCCAAAGTCCAGATGTCATGGTGGAGCAGCATCTTCACACCAAACTCCTAAGGCCAGATGTCATGGTGGAGCAGCATCTCCACAGCAAACTCCTGAGGTCAGATGTCATGGTGGAGCAGCATCTTCACACCAAACTCCTAAGGATAGATGTCATGGTGGAGCAGCATCTCCACACCTAACTCCTGAGGCCAGATGTCATGGTGGAGCAGCATCTCCACAGCAAACTCCTGAGGTCAGATGTCATGGTGGAGCAGCATCTCCACACCAAACTCCTGAGGCCAGATGTCATGGTGGAGCAGCATCTCCACACCAAACTCCTGAGGCCAGATGTCATGGTGGAGCAGCATCTCCACACCAAACTCCTGAGGCCAGATGTCATGGTGGAGCAGCATCTCCACACCAAACTCCTGAGGTCAGATGTCATGGTGGAGCAGCATCTCCACAGCAAACTCCTGAGGTCAGATGTCATGGTGGAGCAGCATCTTCACACCAAACTCCTAAGGATAGATGTCATGGTGGAGCAGCATCTCCACACCTAACTCCTGAGGCCAGATGTCATGGTGGAGCAGCATCTCCACAGCAAACTCCTGAGGTCAGATGTCATGGTGGAGCAGCATCTCCACACCAAACTCCTGAGGCCAGATGTCATGGTGGAGCAGCATCTCCACACCAAACTCCTGAGGCCAGATGTCATGGTGGAGCAGCATCTCCACACCAAACTCCTAAGGCCAGATGTCATGGTGGAGCAGCATCTTCACACCAAACTCCTAAGTCCAGATGTCATGGTGGAGCAGCATCTTCACACCAAACTCCTAAGTCCAGATGTCATGGTGGAGCAGCATCTTCACACCAAACTCCTAAGGATAGATGTCATGGTGGAGCAGCATCTCCACACCAAACTCCTGAGGCCAGATGTCATGGTGGAGCAGCATCTCCACACCAAACTCCTGAGGTCAGATGTCATGGTGGAGCAGCATCTCCACACCAAACTCCTGAGGTCAGATGTCATGGTGGAGCAGCATCTCCACAGCAAACTCCTAATGACCGATGTCATGGTGGAGCAGCATCTCCACACCAAACTCCTAAGGACAGATGTCATGGTGGAGCAGCAGCACTAGTTCTTTGTGACAGACAGACAGATGTTGGTGGACAGATATTAATGATAGATGTGAACTCACAGGCCGAAAGTTTCCTCAACTTAAAACAACAGTTTGAAACAGCAGAGACCTCCACAAACACTCAATGTCAAAATGTCTCTTCACAACAAGAGTATTGTTTGGCCAGGGTGAAGTCAGAGGGTTGAGTTGACACAAGCCTCCACCACATCTGTCCCCATCCTTATCAATGTCACGTGGCTTTCCTTCTCTACTAATGAGGAAGAAGTTGATCTTCAGATAAAACTAGAATTGATAAAACAATCAAATTCAGAGACGGCTCTTTATGTAAATCATTGAATGAACTAAAGCTAATGCTATAAACATTGAATCTCAGATGATACTGTCTAAATGGCCTCTGATGGTACGATGCCAGCTGAGAGAGCTGTTTACCAAGCAGAGGTGGTATTGCTGCCATTACTCTACCCAGAGGTGGTATTGCTGCCATTACTCTACCCAGAGGTAATGGGGACGGATGTAAAGAAATATGAATAATTAGATATTGTTCTGGATCTTTCCTCAGTCTTTTTAATAAACAGAGAGCAGGGTTATCTTGTGTGTCTAGCTAGAGGTTCTGTGGCGTATGGAGTCTCATCTGTATCAGTTATAACTCTGGGTGGAAGTTTTCATATCTATCGAGACGTCCCTGCCTTGATAGACAATTATTTTTCCACTGCTTAGTTTTTATCATGAAATGGATTGACATTTCAGGTGTCCACTATTCCACTGTGTTCATCTTGTTTCTCTTCCAGTTCCATGTTGTGACTTTTCATATCCTGTCTGTTATTGGTGTCCTTAGTGTTAGCACGTGGACTCACACCACATACCCTGTCTGTCCTTAGTGTTAGCACGTGGACTCACACCACATACCCTGTCTGTCCTTAGTGTTAGCACGTGGACTCACACCACATACCCTGTCTGTCCTTAGTGTTAGCACGTGGACTCACACCACATACCCTGTCTGTCCTTAGTGTTAGCACGTGGACTCACACCACATACCCTGTCTGTCCTTAGTGTTAGCACGTGGACTCACACCACATACCCTGTCTGTCCTTAGTGTTAGCACGTGGACTCACACCACATACCCTGTCTGTCCTTAGTGTTAGCATGTGGACTCACACCACATACCCTGTCTGTCCTTAGTGTTAGCACGTGGACTCACACCACATACCCTGTCTGTCCTTAGTGTTAGCACGTGGACTCACACCACATACCCTGTCTGTCCTTAGTGTTAGCACGTGGACTCACACCACATACCCTGTCTGTCCTTAGTGTTAGCATGTGGACTCACACCACATACCCTGTCTGTCCTTAGTGTTAGCACGTGGACTCACACCACATACCCTGTCTGTCCTTAGTGTTAGCATGTGGACTCACACCACATACCCTGTCTGTCCTTAGTGTTAGCACGTGGAAGTCACACCACATACCCTGTCTGTCCTTAGTGTTAGCACGTGGACTCACACCACATACCCTGTCTGTCCTTAGTGTTAGCACGTGGACTCACACCACATACCCTGTCTGTCCTTAGTGTTAGCACGTGGAAGTCACATCACAAACCCTAAATATACATTATAAAACATTCATATTCATAAATTGTACTCTACCATCAGCTCCACCCACTTAAACTTGTAATCTGTGGCAGTGTGAACAGAGGGTCTTAACGTGGCAGAACAGAGGGTCTTAATGTGGTAGAACAGAGGGTCTTAACGTGGGGGTCTTAACGTGGCAGAACAGAGGGTCTTAACGTGGGGGTCTTAACGTGGCAGAACAGAGGGTCTTAACGTGGGAGTCTTAACGTGGTAGAACAGAGGGTCTTAACGTGGGGGTCTTAACGTGGTAGAACAGAAGGTCGTAACGTGGTAGAACAGAGGGTCTTAATGTGGCAGAACAGAGGGTCTTAACGTGGCCGAATAGAAGTTCTTAACGTGGGGGTCTTAACGTGGCAGAACAGAGGGTCTTAACGTGGGGGTCTTAATGTGGCAGAACAGAAGGTCTTAACGTGGTAGAACATAGGGTCTTAACGTGGCAGAACAGAGGGTCTTAACGTGGCAGAACAGAGGGTCTTAACGTGGCAGAACAGAGGGTCTTAACGTGGGGGTCTTAACGTGGCAGAACAGAGGGTCTTAACGTGGGGGTCTTAACGTGGCAGAAGAGAGGGTCTTAACGTGGTAGAACAGAGGGTCTTAACGTGACAGAACAGAGGGTCTTAATGTGGTAGAACAGAGGGTCTTAACGTGGGGGTCTTAATGTGGCAGAACAGAGGGTCTTAACGTGGCAGAACAGAGAGTCTTAAAGTGGTAAAACAGAGGGTCTTAACATGGTAGAACAGAGGGTCTTAACGTGGTAGAACAGAGGGTCTTAACATGGCAGAACAGAGGGTCTTAACGTGGAGAACAGAGGGCCTTAACATGGTAGAACAGAGGGTCTTAACGTGGCAGAACAGAGGGTCTTAACGTGGCAGAACAGAGGGTCTTAACGTGGCGGAACAGAGGGTCTTAACGTGGCAGAACAGAGGGTCTTAACGTGGCAGAACAGAGGGTCTTAACGTGGCAGAACAGAGGGACCTAACGTGGTAGAGGAGAGGGTCTTAACATGGTAGAACAGAGGGTCTTAACGTGGGGGTCTTAACGTGGGAGAAAAGAGGGTCTTAACGTGGCCGAACAGAAGGTCTTAACGTGGCAGAACAGAGGGTCTTAACGTGGGGGTCTTAATGTGGCAGAACAGAAGGTCTTAACGTGGTAGAACATAGGGTCTTAACATGGTAGAACAGAGGGTCTTAACGTGGGGGTCTTAACGTGGGAGAACAGAGGGTCTTAACGTGGCCGAACAGAAGGTCTTAACGTGGCAGAACAGAGGGTCTTAACGTGGGGGTCTTAATGTGGCAGAACAGAAGGTCTTAACGTGGTAGAACATAGGGTCTTAACGTGGCAGAACAGAGGGTCTTAACGTGGCAGAACAGAGGGTCTTAACGTGGCAGAACAGAGGGTCTTAACGTGGGGGTCTTAACGTGGCAGAACAGAGGGTCTTAACATGGCAGAAGAGAGGGTCTTAACGTGGTAGAACAGAGGGTCTTAACATGGTAGAACAGAAGGTCTTAACGTGACAGAACAGAGGGTCTTAATGTGGTAGAACAGAGGGTCTTAACATGGGGGTCTTAACGTGGCAGAATAGAGGGACTTAACGTGGTAGAAGAGAGGGTCTTAACGTGGAAGAACAGAGGGTCTTAACGTGGAAGAACAGAGGGTCTTAACGTGGTAGAACAGAGGGTCTTAACGTGGTAGAACAGAGGGTCTTAACGTGGCAGAACAGAGGGTCTTAACGTGGCAGAACAGAGGGTCTTAACGTGGCAGAACAGAGGGTCTTAACATGGTAGAACAGAGGGTCTTAACGTGGCAGAACAGATGGTCTTAACGTGGCAGAACAGAGGGTCTTAATGTGGTAGAACAGAGGGTCTTAACGTGGGGGTCTTAACGTGGCAGAACAGAGGGTCTTAACGTGGGGGTCTTAACGTGGCAGAACAGAGGGTCTTAACGTGGGAGTCTTAACGTGGTAGAACAGAGGGTCTTAACGTGGGGGTCTTAACGTGGTAGAACAGAAGGTCGTAACGTGGTAGAACAGAGGGTCTTAATGTGGCAGAACAGAGGGTCTTAACGTGGCCGAATAGAAGTTCTTAACGTGGGGGTCTTAACGTGGCAGAACAGAGGGTCTTAACGTGGGGGTCTTAATGTGGCAGAACAGAAGGTCTTAACGTGGTAGAACATAGGGTCTTAACGTGGCAGAACAGAGGGTCTTAACGTGGCAGAACAGAGGGTCTTAACGTGGCAGAACAGAGGGTCTTAACGTGGGGGTCTTAACGTGGCAGAACAGAGGGTCTTAACGTGGGGGTCTTAACGTGGCAGAAGAGAGGGTCTTAACGTGGTAGAACAGAGGGTCTTAACGTGACAGAACAGAGGGTCTTAATGTGGTAGAACAGAGGGTCTTAACGTGGGGGTCTTAATGTGGCAGAACAGAGGGTCTTAACGTGGCAGAACAGAGAGTCTTAAAGTGGTAAAACAGAGGGTCTTAACATGGTAGAACAGAGGGTCTTAACGTGGTAGAACAGAGGGTCTTAACATGGCAGAACAGAGGGTCTTAACGTGGAGAACAGAGGGCCTTAACATGGTAGAACAGAGGGTCTTAACGTGGCAGAACAGAGGGTCTTAACGTGGCAGAACAGAGGGTCTTAACGTGGCGGAACAGAGGGTCTTAACGTGGCAGAACAGAGGGTCTTAACGTGGCAGAACAGAGGGTCTTAACGTGGCAGAACAGAGGGACCTAACGTGGTAGAGGAGAGGGTCTTAACATGGTAGAACAGAGGGTCTTAACGTGGGGGTCTTAACGTGGGAGAAAAGAGGGTCTTAACGTGGCCGAACAGAAGGTCTTAACGTGGCAGAACAGAGGGTCTTAACGTGGGGGTCTTAATGTGGCAGAACAGAAGGTCTTAACGTGGTAGAACATAGGGTCTTAACATGGTAGAACAGAGGGTCTTAACGTGGGGGTCTTAACGTGGGAGAACAGAGGGTCTTAACGTGGCCGAACAGAAGGTCTTAACGTGGCAGAACAGAGGGTCTTAACGTGGGGGTCTTAATGTGGCAGAACAGAAGGTCTTAACGTGGTAGAACATAGGGTCTTAACGTGGCAGAACAGAGGGTCTTAACGTGGCAGAACAGAGGGTCTTAACGTGGCAGAACAGAGGGTCTTAACGTGGGGGTCTTAACGTGGCAGAACAGAGGGTCTTAACATGGCAGAAGAGAGGGTCTTAACGTGGTAGAACAGAGGGTCTTAACATGGTAGAACAGAAGGTCTTAACGTGACAGAACAGAGGGTCTTAATGTGGTAGAACAGAGGGTCTTAACATGGGGGTCTTAACGTGGCAGAATAGAGGGACTTAACGTGGTAGAAGAGAGGGTCTTAACGTGGAAGAACAGAGGGTCTTAACGTGGAAGAACAGAGGGTCTTAACGTGGTAGAACAGAGGGTCTTAACGTGGTAGAACAGAGGGTCTTAACGTGGCAGAACAGAGGGTCTTAACGTGGCAGAACAGAGGGTCTTAACGTGGCAGAACAGAGGGTCTTAACATGGTAGAACAGAGGGTCTTAACGTGGCAGAACAGATGGTCTTAACGTGGCCGAACAGAAGGTCTTAACGTGGTAGAACATAGGGTCTTAACGTGGCAGAACAGAGGGTCTTAATGTGGCAGAACAGAGGGTCTTAACGTGGGGGTCTTAACGTGGCAGAACAGAGGGTCTTAACATGGCAGAAGAGAGGGTCTTAACGTGGTAGAACAGAGGGTCTTAACATGGTAGAACAGAGGGTCTTAACATGGGGGTCTTAACGTGGCAGAACAGAGGGTCTTAACGTGGTAGAACAGAGGGTCTTAACGTGGCAGAATAGAGGGACTTAATGTGGTAGAAGAGAGGGTCTTAACGTGGAAGAACAGAGGGTCTTAACGTGGTAGAACAGAGGGTCTTAACGTGGCAGAACAGAGGGTCTTAACGTGGCAGAACAGAGGGTCTTAACATGGGGGTCTTAATGTGGCAGAATAGAGGGACTTAACGTGGTAGAAGAGAGGGTCTTAACGTGGAAGAACAGAGGGTCTTAACGTGGTAGAACAGAGGGTCTTAACGTGGCAGAACAGAGGGTCTTAACGTGGCAGAACAGAGGGTCTTAACGTGGCAGAACAGAGGGTCTTAACATGGTAGAACAGAGGGTCTTAACGTGGGGGTCTTAACGTGGCCGAACAGAAGGTCTTAACGTGGCAGAACAGATGGTCTTAACGTGGGGATCTTAATGTGGCAGAACAGAGGGTCTTAACGTGGCAGAACAGAGGGTCTTAACATGGTAGAACAGAGGGTCTTAACGTGGGGGTCTTAACGTGGGAGAACAGAGGGTCTTAACGTGGCCGAACAGAAGGTCTTAACGTGGCAGAACAGAGGGTCTTAACGTGGGGGTCTTAATGTGGCAGAACAGAAGGTCTTAACGTGGTAGAACATAGGGTCTTAACGTGGCAGAACAGAGGGTCTTAATGTGGCAGAACAGAGGGTCTTAACGTGGGGGTCTTAACGTGGCAGAACAGAGGGTCTTAACATGGCAGAAGAGAGGGTCTTAACGTGGTAGAACAGAGGGTCTTAACATGGTAGAACAGAGGGTCTTAACATGGGGGTCTTAACGTGGCAGAACAGAGGGTCTTAACGTGGTAGAACAGAGGGTCTTAACGTGGCAGAATAGAGGGACTTAACGTGGTAGAAGAGAGGGTCTTAACGTGGAAGAACAGAGGGTCTTAACGTGGTAGAACAGAGGGTCTTAACGTGGCAGAACAGAGGGTCTTAACGTGGCAGAACAGAGGGTCTTAACGTGGCAGAACAGAGGGTCTTAACATGGTAGAACAGAGGGTCTTAACGTGGGGGTCTTAACGTGGCCGAACAGAAGGTCTTAACGTGGCAGAACAGAGGGTCTTAACGTGGGGATCTTAATGTGGCAGAACAGAGGGTCTTAACGTGGCAGAACAGAGGGTCTTAACATGGTAGAACAGAGGGTCTTAACGTGGGGGTCTTAACGTGGGAGAACAGAGGGTCTTAACGTGGCCGAACAGAAGGTCTTAACGTGGCAGAACAGAGGGTCTTAACGTGGGGGTCTTAATGTGGCAGAACAGAAGGTCTTAACGTGGTAGAACATAGGGTCTTAACGTGGCAGAACAGAGGGTCTTAATGTGGCAGAACAGAGGGTCTTAACGTGGGGGTCTTAACGTGGCAGAACAGAGGGTCTTAACATGGCAGAAGAGAGGGTCTTAACGTGGTAGAACAGAGGGTCTTAACATGGTAGAACAGAAGGTCTTAACGTGACAGAACAGAGGGTCTTAATGTGGTAGAACAGAGGGTCTTAACGTGGGGGTCTTAACGTGGCAGAACAGAGGGTCTTAACGTGGTAGAACAGAGGGTCTTAACGTGGCAGAATAGAGGGTCTTAACGTGGCAGAATAGAGGGTCTTAACGTGGCAGAACAGAGGGTCTTAACGTGGCAGAACAGAGGGTCTTAACGTGGCAGAACAGAGGGTCTTAACGTGGCAGAACAGAGGGTCTTAACGTGGCAGAACAGAGGGTCTTAACGTGGCAGAACAGAGGGTCTTAACGTGGCAGAACAGAGGGTCTTAATGTGGTAGAACAGAGGGTCTTAACGTGGGGGTCTTAACGTGGCAGAACAGAGGGACTTAACGTGGTAGAAGAGAGGGTCTTAACGTGGAAGAACAGAGGGTCTTAACGTGGTAGAACAGAGGGTCTTAACGTGGCAGAACAGAGGGTCTTAACGTGGCAGAACAGAGGGTCTTAACGTGGCAGAACAGAGGGTCTTAACATGGTAGAACAGAGGGTCTTAACGTGGGGGTCTTAACGCGGGAGAACAGATGGTCTTAACGTGGCCGAACAGAAGGTCTTAACGTGGCAGAACAGAGGGTCTTAACGTGGGGGTCTTAATGTGGCACAACAGAAGGTCTTAACGTGGTAGAACATAGGGTCTTAACGTGGCAGAACAGAGGGTCTTAACGTGGCAGAACAGAGGGTCTTAACGTGGGGGTCTTAACGTGGCAGAACAGAGGGTCTTAACGTGGGGGGTCTTAACGTGGCAGAACAGAGGGTCTTAACATGGCAGAAGAGAGGGTCTTAACGTGGTAGAACAGAGGGTCTTAACATGGTAGAACAGAAGGTCTTAACGTGACAGAACAGAGGGTCTTAATGTGGTAGAACAGAGGGTCTTAACGTGGGGGTCTTAACGTGGCAGAACAGAGGGTCTTAACGTGGCAGAACAGAGAGTCTTAGTGGTAAAACAGAGGGTGTTAACATGGTAGAACAGAGGGTCTTAACGTGGTAGAACAGAGGGTCTTAACGTGGCAGAACAGAGGGTCTTAACGTGGCAGAACAGAGGGTCTTAACGTGGCAGAACAGAGGGTCTTAACGTGGCGGAACAGAGGGTCTTAACGTGGCAGAACAGAGGGTCTTAACGTGGCAGAACAGAGGGTCTTAACGTGGCAGAACAGAGGGTCTTAATGTGGTAGAACAGAGGGTCTTAACGTGGCAGAACAGAGGGTCTTAACGTGGTAGAACAGAGGGTCTTAACGTGGGGGTCTTAATGTGGCAGAACAGAGGGACTTAACGTGGTAGAAGAGAGGGTCTTAACGTGGACGAACAGAGGGCCTTAACGTGGCAGAACAGAGGTTCTTAATGTGGTAGAACAGAGGGCCTTAACATGGTAGAACAGAGGGTCTTAACGTGGTAGAACAGAGGGTCTTAACGTGGCAGAACAGAGGGTCTTAACGTGGCAGAATAGAGGGTCTTAACGTGGCAGAACAGAGGGTCTTAACGTGGCGGAACAGAGGGTCTTAACGTGGCAGAACAGAGGGTCTTAACGTGGCAGAACAGAGGGTCTTAACGTGGCAGAACAGAGGGTCTTAATGTGGTAGAACAGAGGGTCTTAACGTGGGGGTCTTAACGTGGCAGAAAAGAGGGACTTAACGTGGTAGAAGAGAGGGTCTTAACGTGGAAGAACAGAGGGTCTTAACGTGGTAGAACAGAGGGTCTTAACGTGGCAGAACAGAGGGTCTTAACGTGGCAGAACAGAGGGTCTTAACGTGGCAGAACAGAGGGTCTTAACGTGGTAGAACAGAGGGTCTTAACGTGGGGGTCTTAACGTGGCAGAAGAGAGGGTCTTAACATGGCAGAAGAGAGGGTCTTAACGTGGTAGAACAGAGGGTCTTAACATGGTAGAACAGAGGGTCTTAACATGGGGGTCTTAACGTGGCAGAACAGAGGGTCTTAACGTGGTAGAACAGAGGGTCTTAACGTGGCAGAATAGAGGGACTTAATGTGGTAGAAGAGAGGGTCTTAACGTGGAAGAACAGAGGGTCTTAACGTGGTAGAACAGAGGGTCTTAACGTGGCAGAACAGAGGGTCTTAACGTGGCAGAACAGAGGGTCTTAACATGGGGGTCTTAATGTGGCAGAATAGAGGGACTTAACGTGGTAGAAGAGAGGGTCTTAACGTGGAAGAACAGAGGGTCTTAACGTGGTAGAACAGAGGGTCTTAACGTGGCAGAACAGAGGGTCTTAACGTGGCAGAACAGAGGGTCTTAACGTGGCAGAACAGAGGGTCTTAACATGGTAGAACAGAGGGTCTTAACGTGGGGGTCTTAACGTGGCCGAACAGAAGGTCTTAACGTGGCAGAACAGATGGTCTTAACGTGGGGATCTTAATGTGGCAGAACAGAGGGTCTTAACGTGGCAGAACAGAGGGTCTTAACATGGTAGAACAGAGGGTCTTAACGTGGGGGTCTTAACGTGGGAGAACAGAGGGTCTTAACGTGGCCGAACAGAAGGTCTTAACGTGGCAGAACAGAGGGTCTTAACGTGGGGGTCTTAATGTGGCAGAACAGAAGGTCTTAACGTGGTAGAACATAGGGTCTTAACGTGGCAGAACAGAGGGTCTTAATGTGGCAGAACAGAGGGTCTTAACGTGGGGGTCTTAACGTGGCAGAACAGAGGGTCTTAACATGGCAGAAGAGAGGGTCTTAACGTGGTAGAACAGAGGGTCTTAACATGGTAGAACAGAGGGTCTTAACATGGGGGTCTTAACGTGGCAGAACAGAGGGTCTTAACGTGGTAGAACAGAGGGTCTTAACGTGGCAGAATAGAGGGACTTAACGTGGTAGAAGAGAGGGTCTTAACGTGGAAGAACAGAGGGTCTTAACGTGGTAGAACAGAGGGTCTTAACGTGGCAGAACAGAGGGTCTTAACGTGGCAGAACAGAGGGTCTTAACGTGGCAGAACAGAGGGTCTTAACATGGTAGAACAGAGGGTCTTAACGTGGGGGTCTTAACGTGGCCGAACAGAAGGTCTTAACGTGGCAGAACAGAGGGTCTTAACGTGGGGATCTTAATGTGGCAGAACAGAGGGTCTTAACGTGGCAGAACAGAGGGTCTTAACATGGTAGAACAGAGGGTCTTAACGTGGGGGTCTTAACGTGGGAGAACAGAGGGTCTTAACGTGGCCGAACAGAAGGTCTTAACGTGGCAGAACAGAGGGTCTTAACGTGGGGGTCTTAATGTGGCAGAACAGAAGGTCTTAACGTGGTAGAACATAGGGTCTTAACGTGGCAGAACAGAGGGTCTTAATGTGGCAGAACAGAGGGTCTTAACGTGGGGGTCTTAACGTGGCAGAACAGAGGGTCTTAACATGGCAGAAGAGAGGGTCTTAACGTGGTAGAACAGAGGGTCTTAACATGGTAGAACAGAAGGTCTTAACGTGACAGAACAGAGGGTCTTAATGTGGTAGAACAGAGGGTCTTAACGTGGGGGTCTTAACGTGGCAGAACAGAGGGTCTTAACGTGGTAGAACAGAGGGTCTTAACGTGGCAGAATAGAGGGTCTTAACGTGGCAGAATAGAGGGTCTTAACGTGGCAGAACAGAGGGTCTTAACGTGGCAGAACAGAGGGTCTTAACGTGGCAGAACAGAGGGTCTTAACGTGGCAGAACAGAGGGTCTTAACGTGGCAGAACAGAGGGTCTTAACGTGGCAGAACAGAGGGTCTTAACGTGGCAGAACAGAGGGTCTTAATGTGGTAGAACAGAGGGTCTTAACGTGGGGGTCTTAACGTGGCAGAACAGAGGGACTTAACGTGGTAGAAGAGAGGGTCTTAACGTGGAAGAACAGAGGGTCTTAACGTGGTAGAACAGAGGGTCTTAACGTGGCAGAACAGAGGGTCTTAACGTGGCAGAACAGAGGGTCTTAACGTGGCAGAACAGAGGGTCTTAACATGGTAGAACAGAGGGTCTTAACGTGGGGGTCTTAACGCGGGAGAACAGATGGTCTTAACGTGGCCGAACAGAAGGTCTTAACGTGGCAGAACAGAGGGTCTTAACGTGGGGGTCTTAATGTGGCACAACAGAAGGTCTTAACGTGGTAGAACATAGGGTCTTAACGTGGCAGAACAGAGGGTCTTAACGTGGCAGAACAGAGGGTCTTAACGTGGGGGTCTTAACGTGGCAGAACAGAGGGTCTTAACGTGGGGGTCTTAACGTGGCAGAACAGAGGGTCTTAACATGGCAGAAGAGAGGGTCTTAACGTGGTAGAACAGAGGGTCTTAACATGGTAGAACAGAAGGTCTTAACGTGACAGAACAGAGGGTCTTAATGTGGTAGAACAGAGGGTCTTAACGTGGGGGTCTTAACGTGGCAGAACAGAGGGTCTTAACGTGGCAGAACAGAGAGTCTTAGTGGTAAACAGAGGGTGTTAACATGGTAGAACAGAGGGTCTTAACGTGGTAGAACAGAGGGTCTTAACGTGGCAGAACAGAGGGTCTTAACGTGGCAGAACAGAGGGTCTTAACGTGGCAGAACAGAGGGTCTTAACGTGGCGGAACAGAGGGTCTTAACGTGGCAGAACAGAGGGTCTTAACGTGGCAGAACAGAGGGTCTTAACGTGGCAGAACAGAGGGTCTTAATGTGGTAGAACAGAGGGTCTTAACGTGGCAGAACAGAGGGTCTTAACGTGGTAGAACAGAGGGTCTTAACGTGGGGGTCTTAATGTGGCAGAACAGAGGGACTTAACGTGGTAGAAGAGAGGGTCTTAACGTGGACGAACAGAGGGCCTTAACGTGGCAGAACAGAGGTTCTTAATGTGGTAGAACAGAGGGCCTTAACATGGTAGAACAGAGGGTCTTAACGTGGTAGAACAGAGGGTCTTAACGTGGCAGAACAGAGGGTCTTAACGTGGCAGAATAGAGGGTCTTAACGTGGCAGAACAGAGGGTCTTAACGTGGCGGAACAGAGGGTCTTAACGTGGCAGAACAGAGGGTCTTAACGTGGCAGAACAGAGGGTCTTAACGTGGCAGAACAGAGGGTCTTAATGTGGTAGAACAGAGGGTCTTAACGTGGGGGTCTTAACGTGGCAGAAAAGAGGGACTTAACGTGGTAGAAGAGAGGGTCTTAACGTGGAAGAACAGAGGGTCTTAACGTGGTAGAACAGAGGGTCTTAACGTGGCAGAACAGAGGGTCTTAACGTGGCAGAACAGAGGGTCTTAACGTGGCAGAACAGAGGGTCTTAACGTGGTAGAACAGAGGGTCTTAACGTGGGGGTCTTAACGTGGGAGAACAGATGGTCTTAACGTGGACAGAGCCGGCTTCCCAAATGGCACCCTATTCCCTATATAGTGCACTACTTTTGACCAGGGGGGAATAGGGTGCCATTTGGGACACAGCCAGAGTAACAAAGACAGTAGCCAAACTCCCACTGTGAGTGAGTGATCTGGCAGTCTACCGCTGTGGGTGAATCCCCACCCTACTCCCTCCATAGTGCACAGTGGAAAGTAGTGCACTACGTAGGTAGTAGGGAGCCATTTGAGGTGTAACCCGTGAGTGGAAGTATTCTGACTTCCTACCGTAAGACCTTCCTACGTGGGCTGATCTGACAAGCTTCAATACGAACACTGATAAAGAAACGTATTTCCTGCCTTTCATCCTCTGTTCTAGTATTATTAGACCGTGGGGAGAGCTACTGTACCATCGTTGATCTGTGTGATTGTCTGGAAGACACGTGGACAAGCTGAAAACCTTTGAGTGGGTTGTACCATAAGTCTACTGTTTCTCCTTGGTTACGCTGTTGTTCCCCATAAAAAAGATTTTTTATAGGATTTCTGTGAGATTATGGTCGGCAGCATTACTGTATGGATATTTAAATAAATTTAATAATACAAATATTTATGTAATAATAATATACATTTGAACAATAGTAATGATGATTCATAGTATGTTAAACTATTAAGAAAAAACTAAGTGAATTAGATGAATACATGTTGAGTGTTTTATCAAACCGTAACAGCTGGTTTGGAAATCAATATAAAACAGACTGTAAAAAAACAGAAATGATGTTGAATGGGAAACATTTTAGCTTGTATGTATCAATGACGCAGATGAAGGGATGGAACAACCAAATTCCCCGACGAGAGGCTCTGTGGAAAAACAATCCTCTTCAGAGAGAATAATGAGGATGGGTTTATGTGTCCTGAAATCAGAGAGGACCCCTGAACGACAGCTGGAGAGGCTCCTCTTTACTCTCTTCCTCTCCTCCTCTCTTCCTCTCCTCCTCTCTGCCTCCTACGGTTCATTGTGCTGCTCAGCGTTGAGCCAAGTAGACAGAGAGGAGAAGGAGGATGGACAGGAGGAGAGGAGGAGGGCTAGGAGAGGAGCAGGAGAGGAGGAGAAGGCAGGAGCAGGAGAGGAGAAGGCAGGAGCAGGAGAGGAGGAGAGGTGCAGGAGATGAGGGGAGGAGGGTAGGGGAGAGTAGACGAGCGGGTAGAGAAGGAGGAGAGGAGAGAAGGAGAATGAGAGCAGGAGAGGAGGAGGAGAGGAGACAAGAAGAGGAGGAGATGAGGAGGAAATTAGTAGGAGATGAGTAGGAGACGAGTAGGAGACGAGTAGGAGAAGGAGAGGAAGAGGGAGAGGAGAGGAGTAGGAGAGGAGAGAAGTTGGAGAGGAGTAGGAGGGGAGTAGGATAATTAGAGGGAGAGGAGAAGGAGTGGGAGAATGAGAGGAGTAGGAGAAGGAGAGGAGAGGGAGTAGGAGAGGAGAGGAGAGGGAGTAGGAGAGGAGAGGAGAGGAGAGGAGAGGAGAGGAGAGGAGAGGAGAGGAGAGGAGAGGAGAGGAGAGGAGAGGAGAGGAGAGGAGAGGAGAGGAGAGGAGAGGAGAGGAGAGGAGAGGAGAGGAGAGGAGAGGAGATAGTTAAACCCCTGAATGGATCAGTCTCTTCCTGTAGTCTTTTCCCAACATGCATCTTCAGAGGGATTCTGTACACGGTGATCCTGATGACGTGTACACGGTGATCCTGATGACATGTACACAGTGATCCTGATGACATGTACACAGTGATCCTGATGACATGTACACGGTGATCCTGATGACATGTACACAGTGATCCTGATGACATGTACACGGTGATCCTGATGACATGTGGTGGAGATGAATGTATCACCTTTGACCTCCAGGCTCTGTAACTGTCTCTGTGTTTACCAGGCTGATCAATCCCCCCTGGTGAAGAGAAGATGACAAGTTAACTTTTAATAAGAGCGGAGATGATTGTATCCTCCAGCAGGTACCTTGTGTGATTCTATTACCACTGCATAATGATGCTTGGGAGATCACATTTCTTTGGAATAAAATTGATTGGAAACAATAGCCGGCCCAACGTTCTTCCTTAATGGTGTTGTAGACTTGTGGGAGGAACTGGAAGGCAAATCAACCACCAAAGTCTTTAATTTAGTTGCAAACGAGTGGGAGGAGAGAGACATTAGGAATCGTTACCAAGCTCCTGTTTAAAAACCGGATAAGTTGCTAATGTTTCTACATCAGAGTAGGAGGAAATTAGACTGAGTCAACGTCAGGGTGATAATATCCCTTTAATTGAATGGCATTCAGTTGCAGAGACACATTCCTCTGGTTGAAGCTGGTATGTTGGGTTGGGGGGGAGAACTAAACACTATGATAACTCTAGGACACCTAACTGCTCTGTAACAAGATCAAGTTGTAGTGGAAATCATGTTCCTACCCATACGGCTTGTAATGTCAAAAAATATCCCTCCAAGATAAATTTAGAGAAGGCATAGTAACAACTACCCAGCTTTTGATCTACCTCAATCTTATACTTACTAGAAGCACCCGAGCATCCCGTCTCTGTTGTTTGGATGAATATAGCTATTTTAAAGAGTTAATGTGTCTATTGTAATTCTAAAGCTCGTTAAACTTGTTCTCTTTTGGCCAGCCGGTCCTCATGAATAAAGAAGTCCATCACCCTGCACCTGCGTCCCCTCATTTAGCACAGAGAATTCATTCCACTGGATTTTCCCCCTTCACAGGAGAGCAGGAGAAGCACAGAGAATTCTACTGTATTGTATTTTCCCTCATCACAGGAGAAGCACAGAGAATTCTACTGTATTGTATTTTCCCTCATCACAGGAGAAGCACAGAGAATTCTACTGTATTGTATTTTCCCCCTTCACAGGAGAGCAGGAGAAACACAGAGCATTTACATGCATTATCTGCTATATCAGACTGCACTGTGCTTCTTAGCTGTTTTTAATTGGAGACGAATGAGAACCAAAACATCATTACTGGATAAACTACTTCAAAACAGGACTAGAGGAGATTTAATTACCCGTGGTGGGCTGTGCCCTAAATGACACCCTATTCCCTATGAAGTGCACTAGTTTTGACCAGGGCCTTCAGAAGTAGTGCACTGCATAGGGACTGTGCGGAGCAGGTCGAGAGCTTTTAGTTCCTTGGTGTCCACATCACCAACGATCTATCATGGTCCAAACACACCAAGACAGTCGTGAAGAGGCACGACAACACCTTTCCCCCCTCAGGAGACTGGAAACATTTGGCATGGGTCCCCAGAACCTCAAAAAGTTCTACAGCGTCACCATCGAGGGCATCCTGACTGGTTGCATCACTGCCTGGTACAGCAACTGCTCAGCCTCTGACCACAAGGCACTACAGAGGGTAGTGTGAACGGGCCAGTACATCACTGTGGCCAAGCTTCCTGCCATCCAGGACCTCTATAATAGTCAGTGTCAGAGGAAAACCCATAACATTGTCAGAGACTCCAGTCACCTAAGTCATAGACTGTTTTCTCTGCTACGCATGGCAAGCGGTACCGGAGCACCAAGTCTGGGTCCAAAAGGCTCCTTAACAGCTTCTACCCCCAAGACATAAGACTGCTGAACAATTAATCAAATGGCCATATTCACAACATTGACCCCCCCCCCCTTTGTTTTTACACTGCTGCTACCTGCTGTTTATTATCTATGCATAGTCACTTCACCCCCACCTACAGTACATGTACAAATTACCTCCGCACGCTGACTCGGTCCCGCTCCCCCCTGTATATAGCCTCATTATTGTTATGTTATAATTTTTTACTTCAGTTAATTTGGTAAATATTTTCTTAACTCTTATTGAACTCCATTGTTGGTTAAGGTCTTGTAAGTAAGCATTTCACGGAAAGGTCTACACGTGTTGTATTCGGCACATGTGACAAATAAAGTTGGATTTGAATTAAACAAGGAAAGCTTGTTTGGATTTCAGCACATCATCGCCTCAATACTGACGTTTCCCTGTAGTTTACATAATATCACTTATTATCCAATGAAATGTCTTGTTTTGATAAATGATAGGAAGAGGAAATGAGCTAAATAAAAAAAATTATGATTCTGTAAAACTTTATGTTCTTTAAATTCATAGAATATTAAATATATATATATATATTTCACCTTTATTTAACCAGGTAGGCCAGTTGAGAACAAGTTCTCATTTACAACTGTGACCTGGCCAAGATAAAGCAAAGCAGTGCGACACAAACAACAACACAGTTACACGTGGAATAAACAACCGTACAGTCAATAACACAGGAGAAGAAAGTCTATATACAGTGTGTGCAAAAGGCGTGAGGAGGTGAGGCAATAAATAGGCCATAGCAGTGAATAATTACAATGTAGCAAATTAACACTGGAGTGATAGATGATTAGATGATGATGTGCAAGTAGAAATACTGGTGTGCAAAAGAGCAGCAAAGTAAATGAAAACAGTATGGGGATGAGGTAGGTAGATTGGGGTGGGCTATTTACAGATGGACTATGTACAGTTGCAGCGATTGGTTAGCTGCTCAGATAATAGATGTTTAAAGTTAGTGAGGGAAATGTAAGTCTCCAATTCGTTTGGAGGTGTGAGTGAAGGAGGCTTTGTTGCGGAATAGAAAGCCGATTCTAGATTTGATTTTGGATTGGAGATGTTTAATATGAGTCTGGAAGGAGAGTTTACAGTATAACCAGACACCTAGGTATTTGTAGTTGTCCACATATTCTAAGTCAGAGCCGTCCAGAGTAGTGATGCTAGTCGGGCGGCGCGTGTGGGCAGCGAACGGTTGAAGAGCATGCATTTGGTTTTGCTAAACGTTTAAGAGCAGTTGGAGGCCACGGAAGGAGAGTTGTATGGCATTGAAGCTCGTTTGGAGGTTTATTAACAGTGTCCAAAGAAGGGCCAGAAGTATACAGAATGGTGTCGTCTGCGTAGAGGTGGATTAGGGACATCATTGATATATACAGAGAGAGAAAAGAGTCGGCCCAATAATTGAACCCTGTGGTACCCCCATAGAGACTGCCAGAGGTCCGGATGACAGGCCCTCCGATTTTACACACTGAACTCTATCTGCAAAGTAGTTGGTGAACCAGGCGAGGCAATCATTTGAGAAACCAAGGCTATTGAGTCTGCCAATAAGAATATGTGATTGACAGAGTCGAAAGCCTTGGCCAGGTCGATGAAGACGGCTGCACAGTACTGTCTTTTATCAATGGCGGTTATGATATCATTTAGTACCTTGAGTGTGGCTGAGGTGCACCCGTGACCAGCTCGGAAACCGGATTGTATACCAAAATGGTCAGTGACCTGTTTATTATCTTGGCTTTCAAAGACTTTAGAAAGGCAGGGCAGGATGGATATAGGTCTGTAACAGTTTGGGTCTAGAGTGTCACTACCTTTGAAGAGGGGGATGACCGCAGCAGCTTTCCAATCTTTAGGAATCTCGGACGATACGAAAGAGAGGTTGAACAGACTGGTAATAGGGGTTGCAACAATGGCGGCGGATAATTTTAGAAAGAGAGGGTACAGATTGTCTGGCCCAGCTGATTTGTACGGGTCCAGGTTTTGGAGTTAGAAGATGATGTCTTTTGTATCTGTGAATGTTGGATACTGCTGAGCCACACCAAGAAATGCATCAGTCTGTCCCTATTCACAATGTTGGATACTGCTGAGCCACACCAAGAAATGCATCAGTCTGTCCCTATTCACAATGTTGGATACTGCTGAGCCACACCAAGAAATGCATCAGTCTGTCCCTATTCACAATGTTGGATACTGCTGAGCCACACCAAGAAATGCATCAGTCTGTCCCTATTCACAATGTTGGATACTGCTGAGCCACACCAAGAAATGCATCAGTCTGTCCCTATTCACAATGTTGGATACTGCTGAGCCACACCAAGAAATGCATCAGTCTGTCCCTATTCACAATGTTGGATACTGCTGAGCCACACCAAGAAATGCATCAGTCTGTCCCTATTCACAATGTTGGATACTGCTGAGCCACACCAAGAAATGCATCAGTCTGTCCCTATTCACAATGTTGGATACTGCTGAGCCACACCAAGAAATGCATCAGTCTGTCCACATTCAGAATAGTGGTATTATTTAAAGTCTAAAGCCATTTCTATTATTAGCTGTAACGATATGAAGCATTATCACCTATTGGTTATTTACTGGCATTATCACCTATTGGTTATTTACCAGCATTATCACCCGGTGGTTATTTACCTGCATTATCACCAATTGGTTATTTGCCGGCATTATCGACAATTCGTTATTTATCGCCATGATCACCTATTGGTTATTTGCCGACATTATCACCTATTGGTTATTTACCAGCATTATCACCTATTGGGTTATTTACCAGCACGATCACCTATTGGGTTATTTACCAGCACGATCACCTATTGGTTATTTACCGACATTATCACCTATTGGTTATTTACCAGCATGATCACATTGATTATTTACCAACATTATCACCTATTGGTTATTTTCCGGCATTATCGTCTATTGGTTATTTACCGGCATTATCACCTATTGGTTATTTATCGTCATTATCACTGATGGGTTATTTACCGACATTATCACCTATTGGTTATTTACCAACATTATCACCTATTGGTTATTTGCCGGCATTATCACCTATTGGTTATTTACCGGCATTATCACCTATTGGTTATTTATCGGCATTATTATTATTGTTGTTAACCTTCGCATCCTAGCTCTGAGAGAGAGGAGGCTCTGTAGCTGATGTGAATAACCTTCCCTTCCCAGCTCTGAGAGAGAGGAAGCTCTGAGAGAGAGGAGGCTCTGAGAGAGAGGAGGCTCTGAGAGAGAGGAGGCTCTCTAGCTGATGTGAATAATCTTCCCATCCCAGCTCTGAGAGGAGGAAGCTCTGAGAGAGAGGAGGCTCTGAGAGAGAGGAGGCTCTGAGAGAGAGGAGGCTCTCTAGCTGATGTGAATAACCTTCCCATCCCAGCTCTGAGAGAGAGGAAGCTCTGAGAGAGAGGAAGCTCTGGGAGAGAGGAAGATCTGAGAGGGAGAGGAAGCTCTATAGCTGATGTGAATAACCTTCCCATCCCAGCTCTGAGAGAGAGGAAGCTCTGAGAGAGAGGAAGCTCAGTAGCTGTATTTATGCATCTCAGAAACCAAGCAGACAGCGCTCCATCTGACATGGAGAGTGTGTGAAATATTGCCCTCGGTCTCTTTCTGCCTCTTCTAATATTCCCAGCCAGTCGTTCAGGCTTGATACTGGTTCTGCCATAAATAGCACCCTATTCCATTTTTAGTGCACTACTTTGACTTGGACTCATAGGGTTCTGTGTAGGGCACATGGTAGTGCACTATATAGGGAATAGGGTCCGTTCCTGTGCTTTCTGCAGGCATCTTTATTAATGCTTCAATAGGGGCGATTACAGTAATTGCATTTTAGTTCAATTCTATTAAAGCTTTAAAACATTTATTCAGCCAGACAATATTTCTCCTTCTAATGGTTTCATCTGGTGTGAAATGTATTCAATTTCTCCTCTGATGATGTCACATTAATTTCCTGCTCTCTCATTCCTCTCTGTGTCTTCGTCCCAAACGGCAGCCTATTCCCTAAGTAGTGCACTTCTGTTGACCTGGGCCCGTAGGGTTCTGGTTTAAAAGTAGTGCACTATATATGGAATAGGCTACGGCCCAAACGGCAGCCTATCTATGAGGCCATTAAAAGCTCCTGCTCTGCAGGATGTATTAGGAGATATGACCCAGAGAATTGACGTTGGCGTGTAGCTGCTTTGTTACCTATATCATGATAATAATAAAGACCAATCAAACCCCAAGCACCAGTCACATGGCTGAACAATGATTTCATATGAAACGTGGTTAAAGTTTCTCTTTCAACTTTTCTCAGAAAGAATGTAAATGAGAATGAAAGTAATGTTTCCACAATTACACAATATGTTTTTAACAACATATTTAATTTGGTTCTAAAATATATATTTGGTCTGGTATGTGAATTTAAACAGATGACAGATTCTGGTCTCTCTCCCAGAGGAAAGATCTGTGGTCTCTCTCTCTAGTCTGTCTCCCAGAGGACAGATCTCTGGTCTCTCTCTCTAGCCTGTCTCCCAGAGGACAGATCTGTGGTCTTTCTTCCAGATGGATGTCTCTATGAGGACAGATGGATGTCTCTGTGAGGACAGATGGGTGTCTCTATGAGGACAGATGGGTGTCTCTATGAGGACAGATGGATGTCTCTATGAGGACAGATGGATGTCTCTGTGAGGACAGATGGATGTCTCTATGAGGACAGATGGATGTCTCTGTGAGGACAGATGGCTATCACTGCGGTCTCTCTGTGTGTTGTCCTGTGAGGACAGATGGATGTCTCTGGGGTCTCTGTGTGTTGTCCTGTGAGGACAGATGGATGTCTCTGCGGTCTCTCTGTGTGTGTTGTCCTGTGAGGACAGATGGATTTCTCTGCGGTCTCTCTGTGTTGTCCTGTGAGCTCTGAGCCACTGGATCAATATCCTCTAGTCATAACTTATCACAGATCAATGCTGGGGTTTCCTCTGTAGCTCCTCTAGTCATAACTTATCACAGATCAATGCTGGGGTTTCCTCTGTAGCTCCTCTAGTCATAACTTATCACAGATCAATGCTGGGGTTTCCTCTGTAGCTCCTCTAGTCATAACTTATCACAGATCAGTGCTGGGGTTTCCTCTGTAGCTCCTCTAGTCATAACTTATCACAGATCAATGCTGGGGTTTCCTCTGTAGCTCCTCTAGTCGTAACTTATCACAGATCAATGCTGGGGTTTCCTCTGTAGCTCCTCTAGTCATAACTTATCACAGATCAATGCTGGGGTTTCCTCTGTGGCTCCTCTAGTCATAACTTATCACAGATCAATGCTGGGGTTTCCTCTGTAGCTCCTCTAGTCATAACTTATCACAGATCAATGCTGGGGTTTCCTCTGTGGCTCCTCTAGTCATAACTTATCACAGATCAGTGCTGGGGTTTCCTCTGTAGCTCCTCTAGTCATAACTTATCACAGATCAATGCTGGGGTTTCCTCTGTAGCTCCTCTAGTCATAACTTATCACAGATCAATGCTGGGGTTTCCTCTGTGGCTCAACAGCACTGAGAGCTGCTCTGCCTTTTGGAAATGCTCCTGTTTGTCGCTAAGCTGTTTTCATCTTCTGCTAAATTCTCAACGCTGCCCATTTCTATCAATTAAATCAAATCCATGTCAAAATCTGCAAACCTTTACCTGTCACTCGGTCTTGTGACGTAGCCACAGAAGTCCTAAAGAATCTCACGATGAATCTCAAAACCAAAATCAGCAGATTCTCTTGCCACAGACAGGACCCAGAGGTATCAGATCTCGTCAGCTGTCCTCAGCCTCCTGGTCTGCGTGGTGCTGCCCACTTCTCACCCTGCCCAGTTTGATACTTCCTTTTCTTTTTTGTCACACACACATATTCCCAGGTATGAGCTGCTCAGAGGATGATTGGCCAGGCCGGTCTGGGAACACAGGACACTTTGTTGTCCAATCAGCCACGGCTCTGTCATGATCAGGACTCTTCCCCCGTTGAACCCCAGCATCCTCAGCCTCTCCCCTTCTTTAGGTACAGCCCTCTATCAGCCTCTATCAGCCGGGCTGTAAGGCTGCGTCACAAATGGCACCCTATCCCCTACGTAGTGCACTACTTTCCACCAGCAGTGCACTAGAGAGGAAATAGGGTCCATTTGGGAAGCAGCCTAAGTCTCTCTGTCAGGTGAAGACAGAGCAGCCTGAGGCTGATTGACAGGGTGCACTACATGCTGAGAACATGGCTCAATGCTATAGCCCTAACCCTGAACCAATGGCCTGCTATAGGCCTAACCCTGAACCAATGGTCTGCTATAGGCCTAACCCTGAACCAATGGCCTGCTATAGTCCTAACCCTGAACCAATGGCCTGCTATAGGCCTAACCCTGAACCAATGGCCTGCTATAGTCCTAACCCTGAACCAATGGCCTGCTATAGTCCTAACCCTGAACCAATGGCCTGCTATAGGCCTAACCCTGAACCAATGGCCTGCTATAGTCCTAACCCTGAACCAATGGCCTGCTATAGGCCTAACCCTGAACCAATGGCCTGCTATAGTCCTAACCCTAAACCAATTGCCTGCTATAGACCTAACCTGAACCAATGGCCTGCTATAGGCCTAACCCTGAACCAATGGCCTGCTATAGGCCTAACCCTGAACCAATGGCCTGCTATAGTCCTAACCCTGAACCAATGGCCTGCTATAGTCCTAACCCTGAACCAATGGCCTGCTATAGTCCTAACCCTGAACCAATGGCCTGCTATAGTCCTAACCCTGAACCAATGGCCTGCTATAGACCTAACCTGAACCAATGGTCTGCTATAGTCCTAACCCTGAACCAATGGCCTGTCTGTCAGAGGAGACTGATGAAGGAGGGGAGGCTAGCTGGTTCCTAGATGTTTGCACAGTAAGCGTTAGGCCAGTTCCTGTTCCTAGTTGAACATTAACTCTGGGCTATGGGAGGCGACAACGAGACATCCTGAGGCATGGGGAGACAGACTGGAGGAGAAGAAAATGGTGGAGACGACAACGAGACATCCTGAGACATGGGGAGACAGACTGGAGGAGAGGAAGATGGGGGAGGGATCAGTATGATACTGGCCCCTCCCCTCCACTAGATACAGTATATCAGTATGATACTGGACCCTCCCCTCCACTAGCTGTATCAGTATGATACTGGACCCTCCCCTCCACTAGCTGTATCAGTATGATACTGGACCCTCCCCTCCACTAGATGTATCAGTATGATACTGGACCCTCCCCTCCACTAGATGTATCAGTATGATACTGGACCCTCCCCTCCACTAGATATATCAGTATGATACTGGTCCCTCCCCTCCACTAGATATATCAGTATGATACTGGTCCCTCCCCTCCACTAGATATATCAGTATGACACTGGACCCTCCCCTCCACTAGATATATCAGTATGATACTGGACCCTCCCCTCCACTAGATATATCAGTATGATACTGGACCCTCCCCTCCACTAGATATATCAGTATGATACTGGCCCCTCCCCTCCACTAGATGTATCAGTATGATACTGGCCCCTCCCCTCCACTAGATGTATCAGTATGATACTGGCCCCTCCCCTCCACTAGATATATCAGTATGATACTGGACCCTCCCCTCCACTAGATATATCAGTATGATACTGGCCCCTCCCCTCCACTAGATATATCAGTATGATACTGGCCCCTCCCCTCCACTAGATATATCAGTATGATACTGGCCCCTCCCCTCCACTAGATGTATCAGTATGATACTGGACCCTCCCCTCCACTAGATGTATCAGTATGATACTGGACCCTCCCCTCCACTAGATGTATCAGTATGATACTGGACCCTCCCCTCCACTAGATGTATCAGTATGATACTGGACCCTCCCCTCCACTAGATATATCAGTATGATACTGGCCCCTCCCCTCCACTAGATGTATCAGTATGATACTGGCCCCTCCCCTCCACTAGATGTATCAGTATGATACTGGCCCCTCCCCTCCACTAGATATATCAGTATGATACTGGACCCTCCCAGGCTTTACTGTTTTAGCTGCTGTCATATGCAAAGTGACTCGCAGGGCAAAATTACCCTCTTATGGCCACATTACCATGAAGACACTGCTGAGAGGACTGAGTGTATTTGGGGTTCTGCCATATGACTAGATAGAGACAGCCAAGAGGTCCATTAGACTGGAGGAGCACTAACAGACAGGAAGGATGGTCAGACAGGACGGATAGTCAGACAGGACAGATAGGAAGACAGGATGAATAGGCAGACAGAACAGATAGGCAGACAGGACGGATAGGCAGACAGGACAGATAGGCAGACAGAACAGATAGGCAGACAGGGTGAATAGGCAGACAGGACGGATAGTCAGACTGGAAGAGCACTAACAGACGGGACGGATAGTCAGACAGGACGGATAGTCAGACAGGACAGATAGTCAGACAGGATGAATAGGCAGACAGGATGAATAGGCAGACAGGATGGATAGGCAGACAGGATGGATAGGCAGACAGGACGAATAGGCAGACAGAACAGATAGTCAGACAGGATGGATAGGCAGACAGGATGGATAGGCAGACAGGATGGATAGGCAGACATGATGGATAGGCAGACAGGACGGATAGTCAGACAGAACAGATAGTCAGACAGGATGGATAGGCAGACAGGACGAATAGGCAGACAGAACAGATCGTCAGACAGGATGGATAGGCAGACAGGATGAATAGGCAGACAGAACAGATCGTCAGACAGGATGGATAGGCAGACAGGATGAATAGGCAGACAGAACAGATAGTCAGACAGGACGGATAGTCAGACAGGACGGATAGTCAGACAGGACGGATAGTCAGACTGGAAGAGCACTAACAGATGGGACGGAGAGTCAGACAGAACAGATAGTCAGACAGGACGGATAGTCAGACAGGACAGATAGTCAGACAGGACAGATAGTCAGACAGGATGAATAGTCAGACAGGATGAATAGTCAGACAGGATGGATAGGCAGACAGGACGGATAGGCAGACAGGACAGATAGGCAGACAGGACGGATAGTCAGACAGGACGGATAGTCAGACAGGACAGATAGTCAGACAGGACGGATAGTCAGACAGGACGGATGGATAGACAGGACGGATAGTCAGACAGGACAGATAGTCAGACAGGATGGATAGGCAGACAGGACAGATAGTCAGACAGGACAGATAGTCAGACAGGACGGATAGTCAGACAGGACGGATAGTCAGACAGGACGGATAGTCAGACAGGACAGATAGTCAGACAGGACGGATAGTCAGACAGGACAGATAGTCAGACAGGACAGATAGTCAGACAGGACAGATAGTCAGACAGGACAGATAGTCAGACAGGACAGATAGTCAGACAGGGCAGATAGTCAGACAGGACAGATAGTCAGACAGGGCCCTGATCAAGGGCTTTGGACAAACTCATCAAACAAATCCAAAAAGATGTGCTTATTTGTTTTCTTTAGATTTCTGATGATGAGGCTCGATTCATGACTCATATGAGCATCCACACAAAATAAATAACATATTAGATTTCACTATGTTGACATATCAACTCCAAAGAATCTGATACATCAATTTAATTCAATGTAATATGGCCCAAGGCGTTGTATTTGTGATGAGAGTCATCATGACAAAGTCATTACTGTGATGATTTACACAGCCAAACAACCAACCTCAGTGAAACCAATCCAGCCTGGCGTTCCAGAGGAACAAGCAGAAGGCGGGGCTGAGGAACAACTAGGTTCCATCGTGGGTTTAACTCTGTTAACTCTTCATTAACGGTAGCTGGGTCATCAGAGGGTTGGGCAGGACGGGAACCGTATCCTGGATTAAAACCAACCGGAGCAGGAAAATATGCTCATTGACCAATCAACTCTCAGCATTATTAGCATCATTAAAGATGGGGGAAGTCAGTGTAATAACAGGTTATAGAATTATAGAAAACTAACAGGGGGAATATTCCTCTATGTTAATATAGAGAGGAGAGACTAACGAGCTGATCCACTGGGGATGGGCCTGGTGGAGCGGAGAGGAGAGGAGAGACTAACGAGCTGATCCACTGGGGATGGGCCTGGTGGAGCGGAGAGGAGAGGAGAGACTAACGAGCTGATCCACTGACGATGGGCCTGGTGGAGAGGAGAGGAGAGGAGAGGAGAGACTAACGAGCTGATCCACTGACGATGGGCCTGGTGGAGAGGAGAGGAGAGGAGAGGAGAGGAGAGGAGAGGAGAGGAGAGGAGAGGAGAGGAGAGGAGAGGAGAGGAGAGACTAACGAGCTGATCCACTGACGATGGGCCTGGTGGGGAGGAGAGGAGAGGAGAGACTAACGAGCTGATCTACTGGGGATGGGCCTGGTGGAGCGGAGAGGAGGAGAGGAGAGGAGGAGAGGAGGAGGAGGATGGGGAGGAGAGGATAGGAGGAGGAGAGGAGAGGAGAGGAGAGGAGAGGAGAGGAGAGGAGAGGAGAGGAGAGGAGAGGAGAGGAGAGGAGACTAACGAGCTGATCCACTGGGGATGGGCCTGGTGGAGAGGAGAGGAGAGGAGAGGAGAGGAGAGGAGAGGAGAGGAGAGGAGAGGAGAGGAGAGGAGAGGAGAGGAGAGGAGAGGAGAGGAGAGGAGAAGAGAGGAGGAGAGAAGAGAGGAGGAGAGGAGCCTGATACCTCCGTTGATATAATTGTCAGTTCTGAGTCTGTGATTTATCTCCATCTAAATGAACCGAGACATCAACACAGTTTCAGACTATCAGGATGTGCATCGCTGAACTCCCAGGAAAACAATAACACACAGCTTCATTTGTAACTGTCAGATCATTCCTCCTGATTCAGTTTCGCTCTGTGAGACACATTATCTACCAAGAGTCAAACAAAAACTCAACTTGCAAGTGGAGTTTAGTTTGTGCAACCTGACAACTTCTCTGATTCAGTCCAGTTAGACTGTCCTGGTCGTTCTGACTCTCTTTCTGTCCTGTAGAGGAAAAACTAACCTGGCCACAATTATACAATTATTAGCCTGTAATTTGCAGGCACACACAGGCACACACAGGCACACACAGGCACACACAGACACAGACAGACACAGACAGACACACACAGACACACAGACACACACACACACACACACACACACACACACACACACACACACACACACACACACACACACACACACACACACACACACACACACACACACACACACACACACACACACACAGTAGTCTCCTCCTCTCTGTTGTGCTTGTTTTCTCTTGTTAATGACAGGACTCCTGACCGTCAGACCCTAAGAAAGGTCATCCATCTTCCTGTGACATCCGCCCACCCGTAGCCGGGCTGGAGCAACTTCACCCACTACACCACCCTCCCCAGTCCCTCAGCACCCCTCCCTCCCCAGTCCGTCAGTCCCCCTCCCTCCCTCCCCAGTCCGTCAGCCCCCCTCCCTCCCTCCCCAGTCCGTCAGCCTCCCTCCCTCCCTCTCTCCCTCCCTCACTCCCTCACTCCCTCAGCCCCCCTCCCTCCCCAGTCCCTCAGCCCCCCTCCCCAGTCCCTCAGCTTCCCTCCCCAGTCCCTCAGCCCCCCTCCCCAGTCCCTCAGCTCCCCTCCCCAGTCCTTCCTCCTCCCTCCCCAGTCCCTCAGCCCCCCTCTCTCCCTCATCAATCCCTCCCTCCCCAGTCCCTCAGCCCCCCTCTCTCCCTCCCTCCCTCCCTCCCCAGTCCCTCAGCCCCCCTCCCTCCCTCCCCAGTCCCTCAGCCCCCCTCCCCAGTCCCTCAGCTCTCCTCCCCAGTCCCTCAGCCCCCCTCCCTCCCCAGTCCCTCAGCCCCCTTCCTTCCCTCCCTCCCCAGTCCCTCAGCCCCTCCCTTCCTCCTCCCTCCCTCCCAATTCCCTCAGCCCCCCCCTCCCTCCCTCTCCAGTCCCTCAGCCTCCCTCTCTCTCTCCCCAGTCCCTCAGCCCCCCCTCCCTCCCCAGTCCCTCAGCCCCCCTCTCTCTCTCCCCAGTCCCTCAGCCCCCCCTCCCTCCCTCCCCTGTTCCTCAGCCCCCCTCCCTCCCTCCCCTGTTCCTCAGCCCCCCCTCCCTCTTTCCCCTGTCCTTCAGCCCCCCCTCCCGCTCTCCCCTGTCCCTCAGCCCCCCCCTCACTCTCAAGCCAGTCCCTCAGCCCCCCTCCCTCCCTCCCCTGTTCCTCAGCCCCCCCTCCCCCCCCTCCCTCCCTCCCCTGTTCCTCAGCCCCCCCCTCCCTCTCTCACCTGTCCCTCAGCCCCCCCTCCATCTCTCCCCTGTCCCTCAGCCCCCCCCCTCCCTCTCTCCCCTGTCCCTCAGCCACCCCCTCCCTCATCGCCCCTGTCCCTCAGCCCACCCCCCCTCTCTCTCCCCTGTCCCTGCTCCTCTGTCTCCTCCGGTTGTGTTTATCCCTGTGTCAGGGCCCTGGTCTCCCTCCCCCCTCCTCAGTCCCTCAGCCCCCCCCCCCTCCCGTGTCAGGGCCCTGGTCCCCCTCCCCCAAGGCCCCTAGTGATTGATCATCATTTGGAGGAGAGCTACACGGCCCACACAGAGCCCCTGCAGGTGGGTCTGAATGGACCAACTGCTGGGCCATTGTGACCTCTCCCCCTGGACCACAGCTCCACTACAGAGGAAGACCATAGGACAATAGAGGACTGATAACCAACATCTCATCAACGGCGTTAGTTCACTGTTTATCTTTCAGTCACAGTAATAAAGGTGCCGAGGAAATGGAAAATTAATTAACTACGTTCGTGTCTGTCTTGTCAAACGGGTAGGAATATCTAGTCTCAACATCATCAGGGTGTTATTCCACCCAGTAGGTATATCTAGTCTCAACATCATCAGGGTGTTATTCCACCCAGTAGGTATATCTAGTCTCAACATCATCAGGGTGTTATTCCACCCAGTAGGTATATCTAGTCTCAACATCATCATGGTGTTATTCCACCCTGTTATTCTGCCCAGTAGGAATATCTAGTCTCAACATCATCAGGGTGTTATTCCACCCAGTAGGTATATATAGTCTCAACATAATCAGGGTGTTATTCCACCCAGTAGGTATATCTAGTCTCAACATCATCAGGGTGTTATTCCACTCAGTAGGTATATCTAGTCTCAACATCATCAGGGTGTTATTCCACCCAGTAGGTATATCTAGTCTCAACATCATCAGGGTGTTATTCCACCCAGTAGGTATATCTAGTCTCAACATCATCAGGGTGTTATTCCACTCAGTAGGTATATCTAGTCTCAACATCATCATGGTGTTATTCCACCCTGTTATTCCACCCAGTAGGTATAGCTAGTCTCAACATCATCAGGGTGTTATTCCACCCTGTTATTCCACCCAGTAGGTATAACAAGTCTCAACATCATCAGGGTATTATTCCACCCAGTAGGTATATCTAGTCTCAACATCATCAGGGTGTTATTCCACCCTGTTATTCTTCCCAGTAGGAATATCTAGTCTCAACATCATCAGGGTGTTATTCCACTCAGTAGGTATATCTAGTCTCAACACCATCAGGGTGTTATTCCACCCAGTAGGTATATCTAGTCTCAACATCATCATGGTGTTATTCCACCCAGTAGGTATATCTAGTCTCAACATCATCAGGGTGTTATTCCACCCATTAGGTATATCTAGTCTCAACACCATCAGGGTGTTATTCCACCCTGTTATTCCACCCAGTAGGTTTATCTAGTCTCAACATCATCAGGGTGTTATTCCACCCAGTAGGTATAGCTAGTCTCAACATCATCAGGGTGTTATTCCACCCAGTAGGTATGTGTAGTCTCAACATCATCAGGGTGTTATTCCACCCTGTTATTCCACCCAGTAGGTATATCTAGTCTCAACATCATCAGGGTGTTATTCCACCCTGTTATTCCACCCAGTAGGTATATCTAGTCTCAACATCATCAGGGTGTTATTCCACCCTGTTATTCTTCCCAGTATGAATATCTAGTCTCAACATCATCAGGGTGTTATTCCACTCAGTAGGTATATCTAGTCTCAACACCATCAGGGTGTTATTCCACCCAGTAGGTATATCTAGTCTCAACATCATCAGGGTGTTATTCCACCCAGTAGGTATATCTAGTCTCAACATCATCAGGGTGTTATTCCACCCAGTAGGTATATCTAGTCTCAACACCATCAGGGTGTTATTACACCCTGTTATTCCACCCAGTAGGTTTATCTAGTCTCAACATCATCAGGGTGTTATTCCACCCAGTAGGAATAGCTAGTCTCAACATCATCAGGGTGTTATTCCACCCAGTAGGTATATCTAGTCTCAACATCATCAGGGTGTTATTCCACCCAGTAGGTATATCTAGTCTCAACATCATCTGGGTGTTATTCCACCCAGTAGGTATATCTAGTCTCAACATCATCAGGGTGTTATTCCACTCAGTAGGTATATCTAGTCTCAACATCACCACCCTGTTATTCCACCCAGTAGGTATATCTAGTCTCAACATCATCAGGGTGTTATTCCACCCAGTAGGTATATCTAGTCTCAACATCATCAGGGTGTTATTCCACCCTGTTATTCCACCCAGTAGGTATAACAAGTCTCAACATCATCAGGGTATTATTCCACCCAGTAGGTATATCTAGTCTCAACATCATCAGGGTGTTATTCCACCCAGTAGGTATATCTAGTCTCATCATCATCAGGGTGTTATTCCACCCTGTATCCTATACCTGGTGTATCCCCCCCCCCCCCACTGCTCCTCTGCCTTTCCCCCCATTACACCGTGTTTCAACATTAGGATTGAGAGGGCATTGCATGGCAGAGTGTAATATCTCCTGGGTTTGCTTCATAAAGCCTTAATGGTCTTGATAGACATCATTCATTACTTGACCATCACACTAGATGATTGATTCAAACTTTGACTGAGGGGGTCTGCACGGCAGAGACTTTAACAAGGTCCCGTGTTTCTGGAAAAGAATGGTACTAAATGAAAGCGTGATTAAAGTCAGTCATTAGTTAGCTTGGCCTGACACCTCGCCATGCAGAGACACGTCCTGGGAGACGGACAGAGACGTTGATGCTCCAGGACTCTCCGTTGCTCAGGTGGAGATTAAACACTTTAATGATAAAGCCATTTGCTTAATGTTTTTCTACATAAATCTGTTTTTCCAAACCCATGTCGGCTCGGCTAATTAACTGCCTGTGTTTGGACGCTCTTGTGAGGTATATTTTTTTTCCTGGCTGTATGCATGTCTGACTGTCTGCTTGTTGCCTGGTTGGATGCCTGCTTGTTGCCTGGCTGGATGCATGTCTGACTGTCTGCTTGTTGCCTGGTTGGATGCCTGCTTGTTGCCTGGCTGGATGCATGTCTGACTGTCTGCTTGTTGCCTGGTTGGATGCCTGCTTGTTGCCTGGCTGGATGCATTACTGACTGTCTGCTTGTTGCAAGGTTGGATGCCTGCTTGTTGCCTGGCTGTATGCATGTCTGACTGTCTGCTTGTTGCCTGGCTGGATGCCTGCTTGTTGCCTGGCTGGATGCCTGCCTTTTGCCTGGCTGGATGCATGTCTGACTGTCTGCTTGTTGCCTGGCTGAATGCATGTCTGACAGTCTGCTTGTTGCCTGGCTGGATGCCTGCTTGTTGCCTGGCTGGATGCATGTCTGACTGTCTGCTTGTTGCCTGGCTGTATGCATGTCTGACTGTCTGCTTGTTGCCTGACTGGATGCCTGCTTGTTGCCTGGCTGGATGCATGTCTGACTGTATGCTTGTTGCCTGGTTGGATGCCTGCATGTTGCCTGGCTGGATGCATGTCTGACTGTCTGCTTGTTGCCTGGCTGGATGCATGTCTGACTGTCTGCTTGTTGCCTGGTTGGATGCCTGCTTGTTGCCTGGCTGGATGCATTACTGACTGTCTGCTTGTTGCAAGGTTGGATGCCTGCTTGTTGCCTGGCTGTATGCATGTCTGACTGTCTGCTTGTTGCCTGGCTGGATGCCTGCTTGTTGCCTGGCTGGATGCCTGCCTTTTGCCTGGCTGGATGCATGTCTGACTGTCTGCTTGTTGCCTGGCTGAATGCATGTCTGACAGTCTGCTTGTTGCCTGGCTGGATGCCTGCTTGTTGCCTGGCTGGATGCATGTCTGACTGTCTGCTTGTTGCCTGGCTGGATGCCTGCTTGTTGCCTGGCTGTATGCATGTCTGACTGTCTGCTTGTTGCCTGACTGGATGCCTGCTTGTTGCCTGGCTGGATGCATGTCTGACTGTCTGCTTGTTGCCTGGCTGGATGCATGTCTGACTGTCTGCTTGTTGCCTGGCTGGATGCCTGCTTGTTGCCTGGCTGAATGCATGTCTGACTGTCTGCTTGTTGCCTGGCTGGATGCATGTCTGACTGTCTGCTTGTTGCCTGGCTGGATGCCTACTTGTTGCCTGGCTGAATGCATGTCTGACTGTCTGCTTGTTGTCTGGCTGGATGCCTGCTTGTTGCCTGGCTGGATGCATGTCTGAATGTCTGCTTGTTGCCTGGCTGGATGCCTGCTTGTTGCCTGGCTGTATGCATGTCTGACTGTCTGCTTGTTGCCTGGCTGGATGCCTGCTTGTTGCCTGGCTGTATCCATGTCTGACTGTCTACTTGTTACCCGGTTGGATGCCTGCTTGTTGCCTGGCTGGATGCATGTCTGACTGTCTGCTTGTTGCCTGGTTGGATGCCTGTTTGTTGCCTGGTTGGGTGCATGTCTGACTGTCTGCTTGTTGCCTGGCTGGATGCATGTCTGACTGTCTGCTTGTTGCCTGGTTGGATGCCTGCTTGTTGCCTGGCTGGGTGCATGTCTGACTGTCTGCTTGTTGCCTGGCTGGATGCATGTCTGACTGTCTGCTTGTTGCCTGCTTGTTGCCTGGCTGGATGCATGTCTGACTGTCTGCTTGTTGCCTGGCTGGATGCCTGCTTGTTGCCTGGCTGGATGCATGTCTGACTGTCTGCTTGTTGCCTGGCTGGATGCATGTCTGACTGTCTGCTTGTTGCCTGGCTGAATGCCTGCTTGTTGCCTGGTTGGATGCCTGCTTGTTGCCTGGTTGGATGCCTGCTTGTTGCCTGGCGGGATGCCTGCTTGTTGCCTGGTTGGATGCCTGCTTGTTGCCTGGTGGAATGCATGTCGGACTGTCTGCTTGTTGCCTGGCTGAATGCCTGCTTGTTGCCTGGCTGGATGCCTGCTTGTTGCCTGGCTGGATCCATGTCTGACTGTCTGCTTGTTGCCTGGCTGAATGCCTGCTTGTTGCCTGGCTGGATGCCTGCTTGTTGCCTGGCTGGATCCATGTCTGACTGTCTGCTTGTTGCCTGGCTGGATGCATGTCTGCCTGGTTGTGTAACAAAAGGAGGAAACTCCATGGACTCTGTTCTGCGTGTCTTTAGATAACCGATCGTCACCTCTCTGTCATCATTAGGATCGTAACTACTATATCTACCTCAGCAACATCCACTAACGCTAACAGTACACTACCCAGGAACGCTAGTTAAACACAACAGTCATTTGAAGACGGAGAGGTGCCCTACAGAGACAGGTTTTCCTCAACACATACCCATCCCAGCTCAGCTCACATCAAATCCAGCCACCTTAGTTTAAATGGTTATTAACGAGCCCTTAATAATTACACAGATGTACAGGAGGGGAGGGGGGGGTTCTTCGACAGCCATTACTACTAATGTCCTGTAAAGCCATGATGATGCTAGAGGGGTCAAATGTCAACGACAGAGCTGGTTGGCTCTAATGAGTGAAGAGCTATCATATCTGCCCTGTCGCTCCGCTGCGGACTGAGGCTGGGCCCCCACCTATCACGCTGCTAAGGGGCCCTGACAGAGGGAGTGGGAGTGGGGCCGATGACAGAGCTGTCAATCATTCAGGTGGCATAATAGGGTCATTCCGTTTCATTTCAATCTCTTTTTGGGCTGCACCTCCTCATTTGACTTGAATGAAACTCTCTCTATACATGTTAGTCCGTAGTAGAAGTGATCAGAAAGGGACCTTTTGGACCTGAAGGACTCAACATTTAGGACATATAGATGCGCAAAGTAAAAGGTGTAGCAGCGGGTCTAAAGGGGATAGTGGCTGTTCTATGTGTTATATATCTATGGTAGAAATGATAGCCACCATGCTGTGTCTCAACCCACGGCAGCCACAACACCTCAGACTATCTACGCTTTTGCTTGAGAAATGTTTTTTTGTTTGTTGCTAAAACGCTATTTTTGCCCATTTGAATGGAAATCTATTACAGTAAGGTACAATATGACAAGCTTTGTGTAACAACTTAAAGATGAAGAGCAAAACAGCCTGTACCAGACACAAGGTGTGGTATCATTAGTGATATAAAACACAGCCCAGTGACTCTGTACCAGACACAAGGTGTGGTATCATTAGTGATATAAAACACAGCCCAGTGACGCTGTACCAGACACAAGGTGTGGTATCATTAGTGATATAAAACACAGCCCAGTGACTCTGTACCAGACACAAGGTGTGGTATCATTAGTGATATAAAACACAGCCCAGTGACTCTGTACCAGACACAAGGTGTGGTATCATTAGTGATATAAAACACAGCCCAGTGACTCTGTACCAGACACAATGTGTGGTATCATTAGTGATATAAAACACAGCCCAGTGACTCTGTACCAGACACAAGGTGTGGTATCATTAGTGATATAAAACACAGCCCAGTGACTCTGTACCAGACACAATGTGTGGTATCATTAGTGATATAAAACACAGCCCAGTGACTCTGTACCAGACACAAGGTGTGGTATCATTAGTGATATAAAACACAGCCCAGTGACGCTGTACCAGACACAAGGTGTGGTATCATTAGTGATATAAAACACAGCCCAGTGACTCTGTACCAGACACAAGGTGTGGTATCATTAGTGATATAAAACACAGCCCAGTGACTCTGTACCAGACACAAGGTGTGGTATCATTAGTGATATAAAACACAGCCCAGTGACTCTGTACCAGACACAAGGTGTGGTATCATTAGTGATATAAAACACAGCCCAGTGACTCTGTACCAGACACAAGGTGTGGTATCATTAGTGATATAAAACACAGCCCAGTGACTCTGTACCAGACACAAGGTGTGGTATCATTAGTGATATAAAACACAGCCCAGTGACTCTGTACCAGACACAAGGTGTGGTATCATTAGTGATATAAAACACAGCCCAGTGACTCTGTACCAGACATAAGGTGTGGTATCATTAGTGATATAAAATGGTTATTTCTTCCTCCCATTACTCATAATGTAGCACTTTGGCACCGGACTGTTGGGAAACTAGTGAACGGGACAAATGAGACTTATGAATAGACTGGATAACATCACAATGCTGCTGATAATGCAGTATGTTCTAGAGGACCATGTTCTCAGTAATATTAATGCAGTATGTTCTAGAGGACCATGTTCTCAGTAATATTAATGCAGTATGTTCTAGAGGACCATGTTCTCAGTAATATTAATGCAGTATGTTCTAGAGGACCATGTTCTCAGTAATATTAATGCAGTATGTTCTAGAGGACCATGTTCTCAGTAATATTAATGCAGTATGTTCTAGAGGACCATGTTCTCAGTAATATTAATGCTGTATGTTCTAGAGGACCATGTTCTCAGTAATATTAATGCAGTATGTTCTAGAGGACCATGTTCTCAGTAATATTAATGCTGTATGTTCTAGAGGACCATGTTCTCAGTAATATTAATGCAGTATGTTCTAGAGGACCATGTTCTCAGTAATATTAATGCAGTATGTTCTAGAGGACCATGTTCTCAGTAATATTAATGCAGTATGTTCTAGAGGACCATGTTCTCAGTAATATTAATGCTGTATGTTCTAGAGGACCATGTTCTCAGTAATATTAATGCTGTATGTTCTAGAGGACCATGTTCTCAGTAATATTAATGCTGTATGTTCTAGAGGACCATGTTCTCAGTAATATTAATGCTGTATGTTCTAGAGGACCATGTTCTCAGTAATATTAATGCAGTATGTTCTAGAGGACCTGGTTCTCAGTAATATTAATGCTGTATGTTCTAGAGGACCATGTTCTCAGTAATATTAATGTAGTATGTTCTAGAGGACCATGTTCTCAGTAATATTAATGCTGTATGTTCTAGAGGACTATGTTCTCAGTAATATTAATGCAGTATGTTCTAGAGGACCATGTTCTCAGTAATATTAATGCTGTATGTTCTAGAGGACCATGTTCTCAGTAATATTAATGCAGTATGTTCTGCTCCACGGCCACACCGTGGTGTTTATGGTGCTGTGTAGTATGTCTGTATGGATTCTGAGTGACACACACACCTACTCTAGTCAGTCCTCATCACCTACAGTGACTCTAGTCAGTCCTCATCACATACAGTGACTCTAGTCAGTCCTCATCACCTACAGTGACTCTAGTCAGTCCTCATCATCTACAGTGACTCTAGTCAGTCCTCACACACCTACAGTGACTCTAGTCAGTCCTCACACACCTACAGTGACTCTAGTCAGTCCTCACACACCTACAGGGACTCTAGTCAGTCCTCACACACCTACAGTGGCTCTAGTCAGTCCTCATCACCTACAGTGACTCTAGTCAGTCCTCACACACCTACAGTGACTCTAGTCAGTCCTCACACACCTACAGTGACTCTAGTCAGTCCTCACACACCTACAGTGACTCTAGTCAGTCCTCACACACCTACAGTGGCTCTAGTCAGTCCTCATCACCTACAGTGGCTCTAGTCAGTCCTCACACACCTACAGTGGCTCTAGTCAGTCCTCACACACCTACAGTGGCTCTAGTCAGTCCTCACACACCTACAGTGGCTCTAGTCAGTCCTCACACACCTACAGTGGCTCTAGTCAGTCCTCACACACCTACAGTGACTCTAGTCGGTCCTCACACACCTACAGTGACTCTAGTCAGTCCTCACACACCTACAGTGACTCTAGTCAGTCCTCATACACCTACAGTGGCTCTAGTCAGTCCTCATCACCTACAGTGACTCTAGTCAGTCCTCACACACCTACAGTGGCTCTAGTCAGTCCTCACACACCTACAGTGGCTCTAGTCAGTCCTCACACACCTACAGTGGCTCTAGTCAGTCCTCACACACCTACAGTGACTCTAGTCGGTCCTCACACACCTACAGTGACTCTAGTCAGTCCTCACACACCTACAGTGACTCTAGTCAGTCCTCATACACCTACAGTGGCTCTAGTCAGTCCTCATCACCTACAGTGACTCTAGTCAGTCCTCACACACCTACAGTGGCTCTAGTCAGTCCTCACACACCTACAGTGACTCTAGTCAGTCCTCATCACCTACAGTGACTCTAGTCCATCCTCATCACCTACAGTGGCTCTAGTCAGTCCTCACACACCTACAGTGGCTCTAGTCAGTCCTCATCACCTACAGTGGCTCTAGTCAGTCCTCACACACCTACAGTGGCTCTAGTCAGTCCTCATCACCTACAGTGACTCTAGTCAGTCCTCATCACCTACAGTGGCTCTAGTCAGTCCTCATCACCTACAGTGACTCTAGTCAGTCCTCACACACCTACAGTGGCTCTAGTCAGTCCTCATCACCTACAGTGGCTCTAGTCAGTCCTCACACACCTACAGTGGCTCTAGTCAGTCCTCATCACCTACAGTGGCTCTAGTCAGTCCTCACACACCTACAGTGGCTCTAGTCAGTCCTCATCACCTACAGTGGCTCTAGTCAGTCCTCACACACCTACAGTGGCTCTAGTCAGTCCTCATCACCTACAGTGGCTCTAGTCAGTCCTCACACACCTACAGTGGCTCTAGTCAGTCCTCATCACCTACAGTGGCTCTAGTCAGTCCTCATCACCTACAGTGGCTCTAGTCAGTCCTCACACACCTACAGTGACTCTAGTCAGTCCTCATCACCTACAGTGGCTCTAGTCAGTCCTCACACACCTACAGTGGCTCTAGTCAGTCCTCACACACACAACCATCTCTTCTGATTTCTATGTTATTATTTTTTATTGAACCTTTATTTAACTAGGCAAGTCAGTTAAGAACAATGACGGCCTACCAAAAGGCCTCCTGATGGGGACCTGGGATTAAAATAAATACATACAATATAAATATAGAACAAAACACACATCACATTGATTACCATCAGAAGACCAAGGTGGAGAGGCAGTGGCAGAACCAGCAACAACCTTATCCTTGTTCCTGTCCTCCCCACTCACACACCTACACCCTGAGAAATTCACTCCTCATATACCCCCTCTTTGGAAAGCAGCTCCACAATCTACATGATCACTGTAGATAGATTCGATGAGATGGTGCTAACAGCCATCCCTGGAGTGTCTCCCTAGCAGGCTGTGGTATGGCAGGCTGCTGCTATTGGAGCTCTGCTAAGCTGTGCTATGGTCTAGGAGCCCACTCACATGATTGGCCCTCTCACAGAGACACTTCTACACTGTCACCATGGTAATGTGAGTACAGCGTATCCAACTACACACACTGAGTGAGCTCCTGTTACACACACACCGACACACACACACACACACACACACACACACACACACACACCCCGACACACACACACACACACACACACACACACACACACACACACCTATACACTGGGTCTTCATGTGTTAATGGAAACCTGTGTCTGATGTGGGGCTTTTAGGGTAGAACTAAGGAGAGGGGATGTTACAATGTGCTGTAATTGTAGGGGACATGTTCCACTCTTCATGCAAAGGAGAGGCTCTTACTTTGGAGGGTGGTGTTGAAAATAATTTGACTTCCAGAAAAGTTGTTGGAGTGTTGAAGGAGGTCTTGTTTCTGTGCTGGAAGTTGTTGGAGTGTTGAAGGAGGTCTTGTTTCTGTGCTGGAAGTTGTTGGAGTGTTGAAGGAGGTCTTGTTTCTGTGCTGGAAGTTGTTGCAGTGTTGAAGGAGGTCTTGTTTCTGTGCTGGAAGTTGTTGGAGTGTTGAAGGAGGTCTTGTTTCTGTGCTGGAAGTTGTTATTGCACATTTTAAGTGATGATAAAGTCATGAGCTCATTTATATAAATGAATAAACAACGTTTGTTCACTTAGTGGAAAAGTAACGCGCTAATGACAAAGTTATTCAACACAGAACGACACCTTTATAAAACAAAATGACTATTGTATTCCGTTTTTAATTCTGTTGAATGTAAGGTGTAGCAGCTACTGTAAAACTACACAACAACAGAGAATCATATCATTGATTGATTGATTGTGGAATAATATTTTAAAGCTAAACTATAATAGAAGAAACCTTCGATTCGTGTAAATATTAGGAACATAACAAACATTACTGTCAATGTAACACACTGCGACTACCACAATGTGTCCACTAAGATCATCGTGTTGACCAACATTTACAAAAAAGACTGGTTCTAATAGAGATAATACTCTGAATGAGATGGGTATTTCTCAGGATGCTTCCCCTGGCCGTAGGTTTCAGAGCTTTGATGGTCCGCATTAACAGAAACAGAAAACACACAAAAACAACCACGGAAAAACAGCCTCCTACACACATCACAAGAAAGAATTCTGCCCATGCAGCATCTCCCACATGTTGTCTTGAGTATTATAACAGGTTGCTCTCCTTCCATTCACTGCTGTGTGACAAAGCTCATCTGAGACTGTGGGTGGAGGGCGGAGTGGGTGGAGGGTGACAGGTTGCTTTATGCTGTCCTGTCCTAGAGAGGTCCTATGGCCAGAAGAGGGCTAGGGCGACCAGCTGACCAAGAGCCAGTGTTGAGCATTCCTTTCTCATTGCACTTTCCCTCTCTTTTCTCCCGAGGTGATCAACCAAAAAAATGTCGCATTCCAAAGGCTTTGAAAATATCTGATTCGTTGAGATAATTGTACAGTAGCCAATAGGAGAAGAACATCTCCTGTCATTTAAATACCATGTGGTTGGTAATAGAATAAATGAATGAACAGGACAGGGAACAAAACACATGACCGTGTTATCAATCAGTTAAACTGAGACTTAAACTACTATTTACCTCATAACACCAACACATCCAGTTAGGTTGGTTAGGACTGGCACCTCAAAAACAAAGACCTCAAAACCCAACACAGGAAACGACTGATACATCCTTATAGCCACACGCATAAAAAAATAAAGCTCTGTGTTCAGCAGCTGGCGGGTGACGTGGGGGTTGAGGCAGTGTGCTCAGGGCCATCAGTCCCCAGCAGGACCTGCCATCGGCCCCAAAGGCCCTGTCCAGAGGCCCCCATCGGCCCCAAAGGCCCTGTCCAGAGGCCCCCAAAGGCCCTGTCCAGATGCCCCCATCGGCCCCAAAGGCCCTGTCCAGAGGCCCCCATCGGCCCCAAAGGCCCTGTCCAGAGGCCCCCAAAGGCCCTGTCCAGATGCCCCCATCGGCCCCAAAGGCCCTGTCCAGAGGCCCCCATCGGCCCCAAAGGCCCTGTCCAGAGGCCCCCATCGGCCCCAAAGGCCCTGTCCAGAGGCCCCCATCGGCCCCAAAGGCCCTGTCCAGATGCCCCCATCGGCCCCAAAGGCCCTGTCCAGATGCCCCCAAAGGCCCTGTCCAGAGGCCCCAAAGGCCAACAGGCATTCAACAGGCCAGGCCCTGGCTGCCAGGACAGGCCACTGGGGCTTCGGTGGGCTAACATTGTTGCGTGTGTGGGCAAGACACAGAAAAACAAGAGCATTTCAAACTGTTTCCTCATTTCATTTGAGGAGGAGGATGATGAGAATTCCTGAAAATGTGAAACATTCAAATGGCGTTAACCAACACATAGGTTTCCTGTGTTCTGAGACAGAATGCAGACCTTTTGTTTCCTGACCGAGACACTTTCAATAGGCTACCAATAACATACACTACAATACAAATCACAGTGTTCATTTAGCACGAAGCACTTACAAACAGCAATAAGGAAATGAATGACCGCTAGTGACCTCTACCAAGTTATTAAGGATCTCTACAAGATTGTTTATGTTATAGTTATATATTTGGGAAAGTTTTCCATTTTCAGATCACATGATAACTTGCACTATGACAACACATCTCCACAGTGCTACAAGCCCCTCTCCTTCAGACAGACACCAGTATTCAGACCAGCCTTGATTAAAGAACCTGACTCTATTTGACCAGCCTTGATTAAAGAACCTCACTCTGTTAGACCAGCCTTGATTAAAGAACCTCACTCTATTTGACCAGCCTTGATTGAAGAACCTCACTCTATTTGACTTCACCACAAGAGAAGAACGATCATTTGGACTAGGAAAGTCCCTGTGTCAAGCAGTGAGCTAGAGCGGTCAGGTTATCTAGAAGCGGCGTGTCAGACACGGGGGGCTAGTTAATATGGCTTGTAAAACAGGGCAGCTTCATTACCTCGTGCCATTATGGATGTTCAGGCTCTGAGGCCGTGTTTAAACACCTGAGACAACGGGTGCGTCCCCAACGGTAGCCTATTACCTCTACACAGTACTAACGGGGTAATCAGCACAGCCCTGCCACTCCGGGCATCACTCTGTCACCAGTATTTATTCAGCCCAGAGCTATTAGGTCGGAGAAATGCCGTGGCTCCTGACAGGCACACCGACGGGCCTCATGGCAGGTGACTCAGACAGGACAATGTAAATGTCTGACTGTCACTGGTCGCAGCTATCGAATGCCGGAGTGATTCACAGAGACACACTCCAGTCGATAACCACTGAGGAGTTGTTATGGACGCTTAGGAAACATGATCATTAATGGATGGTCTTTCTGCGTGACAACGTCCATGCTGGACTGGTGGACTGGGGGTAGATTAGACAACTACACAGTTCCATTTTTGTTTTTTACCTTTATTTAACTAGGCAAGTCAGTTAACAACAAATTCTTATTTTCAATGACGGCCTAGGAACAGCGGGTTAACTGCCTGTTCAGGGGCAGAACGACAGATTTGTAGCTTGTCAGCTCAGGGATTCGAACTTGCAACCTTTCGGTTACTAGTCCAACGCTCTAACCACTAGGCTACCCTGCCGCCCCATTGAGAAGGTTAGTGAAGCCATGTTAGATAGACAGAGAGAGTGGGGGTCTCTCTATGCTCCACAGAACAGCTTGTTGCAGGGTGGAGGATGGAGATGTATTTTTGATAGTATGACTGTGACAGTTCTCTGTGGAACGATACCTGGGCGTGTTGTTGTCTTAGGAGGAGACAGAGGTGGGAGACAACGGGGGAGGCTGTGGTTTGGTTTTGGTGGTCTAAGTCTTCTCACATGTAGTTAGAAGGTCCAATGAAATCGCAGTGTGTAGGCGGTACCGGTGTATGGTCTTAGTCGGTGGGCCCAAAACAAAAGGACTTTCTTCTTTAGACAGCTCAATGGCTTTCATGTCACTAGAATGTGTGGATGAAAGTTTTTTTTAGTTTCTCAAGTTGTAGTTTCTGAAGTCGATCAGACACAAAGGTAACATTCAGAGGTGAGGTAGTTGTGGAAGCATTGGCATGAACAAGACCCTGTTGTGGGGCTGGACCAAAGGCTGCTACAGTACTGTATTAGAACACACAGTGTGTTAGTGTGTTACTGCCTTACCGTTTGGAAAGACTGGCTTAAACAGAAACTCATATGGTGGGTGAAGGGGGGCATTCCAACACACATACACACACACATATGGCTCACACACACATATGGCTCACACACACATATGGCTCACACACACATATGGTTCACACACACACACACATATGGTTCACACACACATATGGTTCACACAAACACACACAATCAACTGGATCTGCTCCTACAGCCTCCTGGTACAATATGAATGGTTCTGGCAGGCTTAGTATCTTTAGAGGGGACACTATGAATGGTTCTGGCAGGCTTAGTATCTTTAGAGGGGACACTATGAATGGTTCTGGCAGGCCTAGTATCTTTAGAGGGGACACTATGAATGGTTCTGGCAGGCTTAGTATCTTTAGAGGGGACACTATGAATGGTTCCGGCAGGCTTAGTATCTTTAGAGGGGACACTATGAATGGTTCTGGCAGGCCTAGTATCTTTAGAGGGGACAATATGAATGGTTCTGGCAGGCCTAGTATCTTTAGAGGGGACAATATGAATGGTTCTGGCAGGCCTAGTATCTTTAGAGGGGACACTATGAATGGTTCTGGAAGGCTTAGTATCTTTAGAGGGGACACTATGAATGGTTCTGGCAGGCCTAGTATCTTTAGAGGGGACAGTATGAATGGTTCTGGCAGGCTTAGTATCTTTAGAGGGGACACTATGAATGGTTCTGGCAGGCCTAGTATCTTTAGAGGGGACAATATGAATGGTTCTGGCAGGCCTAGTATCTTTAGAGGGGACACTATGAATGGTTCTGGCAGGCTTAGTATCTTTAGAGGGGACACTATGAATGGTTCCGGCAGGCTTAGTATCTTTAGAGGGGACACTATGAATGGTTCTGGCAGGCCTAGTATCTTTAGAGGGGACAATATGAATGGTTCTGGCAGGCCTAGTATCTTTAGAGGGGACAATATGAATGGTTCTGGCAGGCCTAGTATCTTTAGAGGGGACACTATGAATGGTTCTGGAAGGCTTAGTATCTTTAGAGGGGACACTATGAATGGTTCTGGCAGGCCTAGTATCTTTAGAGGGGACAGTATGAATGGTTCCGGCAGGCTTAGTATCTTTAGAGGGGACACTATGAATGGTTCTGGCAGGCCTAGTATCTTTAGAGGGGACAATATGAATGGTTCTGGCAGACCTAGTATCTTTAGAGGGGACAATATGAATGGTTCTGGCAGGCCTAGTATCTTTAGAGGGGACACTATGAATGGTTCTGGAAGGCTTAGTATTTTTAGAGGGGACACTATGAATGGTTCTGGCAGGCCTAGTATCTTTAGAGGGGACAGTATGAATGGTTCTGGCAGGCTTAGTATCTTTAGAGGGGACACTATGAATGGTTCTGGCAGGCCTAGTATCTTTAGAGGGGACAATATGAATGGTTCTGGCAGGCTTAGTATCTTTAGAGGGGACACTATGAATGGTTCTGGCAGGCTTAGTATCTTTAGAGGGGACACTATGAATGGTTCCGGCAGGCTTAGTATCTTTAGAGGGGACACTATGAATGGTTCTGGCAGGCCTAGTATCTTTAGAGGGGACAATATGAATGGTTCTGGCAGGCCTAGTATCTTTAGAGGGGACAATATGAATGGTTCTGGCAGGCCTAGTATCTTTAGAGGGGACACTATGAATGGTTCTGGAAGGCTTAGTATCTTTAGAGGGGACACTATGAATGGTTCTGGCAGGCCTAGTATCTTTAGAGGGGACAGTATGAATGGTTCTGGCAGGCTTAGTATCTTTAGAGGGGACACTATGAATGGTTCTGGCAGGCCTAGTATCTTTAGAGGGGACAATATGAATGGTTCTGGCAGGCTTAGTATCTTTAGAGGGGACACTATGAATGGTTCTGGCAGGCTTAGTATCTTTAGAGGGGACAATATGAATGGTTCTGGCAGGCCTAGTATCTTTAGAGGGGACAATATGAATGGTTCTGGCAGGCCTAGTATCTTTAGAGGGGACACTATGAATGGTTCTGGCAGGCCTAGTATCTTTAGAGGGGACAATATGAATGGTTCTGGCAGGCCTAGTATCTTTAGAGGGGACACTATGAATGGTTCTGGCAGGCTTAGTATCTTTAGAGGGGACACTATGAATGGTTCCGGCAGGCTTAGTATCTTTAGAGGGGACACTATGAATGGTTCTGGCAGGCCTAGTATCTTTAGAGGGGACAATATGAATGGTTCTGGCAGGCCTAGTATCTTTAGAGGGGACAATATGAATGGTTCTGGCAGGCCTAGTATCTTTAGAGGGGACACTATGAATGGTTCTGGAAGGCTTAGTATCTTTAGAGGGGACACTATGAATGGTTCTGGCAGGCCTAGTATCTTTAGAGGGGACAGTATGAATGGTTCCGGCAGGCTTAGTATCTTTAGAGGGGACACTATGAATGGTTCTGGCAGGCCTAGTATCTTTAGAGGGGACAATATGAATGGTTCTGGCAGACCTAGTATCTTTAGAGGGGACAATATGAATGGTTCTGGCAGGCCTAGTATCTTTAGAGGGGACACTATGAATGGTTCTGGAAGGCTTAGTATTTTTAGAGGGGACACTATGAATGGTTCTGGCAGGCCTAGTATCTTTAGAGGGGACAGTATGAATGGTTCTGGCAGGCTTAGTATCTTTAGAGGGGACACTATGAATGGTTCTGGCAGGCCTAGTATCTTTAGAGGGGACAATATGAATGGTTCTGGCAGGCTTAGTATCTTTAGAGGGGACACTATGAATGGTTCTGGCAGGCTTAGTATCTTTAGAGGGGACACTATGAATGGTTCCGGCAGGCTTAGTATCTTTAGAGGGGACACTATGAATGGTTCTGGCAGGCCTAGTATCTTTAGAGGGGACAATATGAATGGTTCTGGCAGGCCTAGTATCTTTAGAGGGGACAATATGAATGGTTCTGGCAGGCCTAGTATCTTTAGAGGGGACACTATGAATGGTTCTGGAAGGCTTAGTATCTTTAGAGGGGACACTATGAATGGTTCTGGCAGGCCTAGTATCTTTAGAGGGGACACTATGAATGGTTCTGGAAGGCTTAGTATCTTTAGAGGGGACACTATGAATGGTTCTGGCAGGCCTAGTATCTTTAGAGGGGACAGTATGAATGGTTCTGGCAGGCTTAGTATCTTTAGAGGGGACACTATGAATGGTTCTGGCAGGCCTAGTATCTTTAGAGGGGACAATATGAATGGTTCTGGCAGGCTTAGTATCTTTAGAGGGGACACTATGAATGGTTCTGGCAGGCTTAGTATCTTTAGAGGGGACAATATGAATGGTTCTGGCAGGCCTAGTATCTTTAGAGGGGACAATATGAATGGTTCTGGCAGGCCTAGTATCTTTAGAGGGGACACTATGAATGGTTCTGGCAGGCTTAGTATCTTTAGAGGGGACACTATGAATGGTTCTGGCAGGCCTAGTATCTTTAGAGGGGACAATATGAATGGTTCTGGCAGGCCTAGTATCTTTAGAGGGGACACTATGAATGGTTCTGGCAGGCCTAGTATCTTTAGAGGGGACAATAATCTCTGCTCGATGGTCACATTCTGGCAGAATTCATGTTTGATATTGTGGACTGAGTTGTTTATAGGATTAAACTAATTAGATTAATTAGTGAATCAGTGTAGACAATAAAACCAGTGAATCAGTACAACATGTTTAGGCTGCTTCTAGGACAGGTATTACAACATGTTAGGCTGCTTCTAGGACAGGTAATACAACATGTTTAGGCTGCTTCCAGGACAGGTATTACAACATGTTAGGCTGCTTCTAGGACAGGTAATACAACATGTTAGGCTGCTTCTAGGACAGGTAATACAACGTGTTTAGGCTGCTTCTAGGTAATACAACATGTTAGGCTGCTTCCAGGACAGGTAATACAACATGTTAGGCTGCTTCTAGGACAGGTAATACAACATGTTTAGGCTGCTTCTAGGTAATACAACATGTTTAGGCTGCTTCTAGGTAATACAACATGTTTAGGCTGCTTCTAGGACAGGTAATACAACATGTTTAGGCTGCTTCTAGGACAGGTAATACAACATGTTAGGCTGCTTCTAGGACAGGTAATACAACATGTTTAGGCTGCTTCTAGGACAGGTAATATAACATGTTTAGGCTGCTTCTAGGACAGGTAATACAACATGTTTAGGCTGCTTCTAGGACAGGTAATACAACATGTTAGGCTGCTTCCAGGACAGGTAATACAACATGTTTAGGCTGCTTCTAGGACAGGTAATACAACATGTTAGGCTGCTTCCAGGACAGGTAATACAACATGTTAGGCTGCTTCTAGGACAGGTAATACAACATGTTTAGGCTGCTTCCGGGACAGGTTATACAACATGTTAGGCTGCTTCCGGGACAGGTTATACAACATGTTAGGCTGCTTCCGGGACAGGTTATACAACATGTTTAGGCTGCTTCTAGGACAGGTAATACAACATGTTAGGCTGCTTCTAGGACAGGTAATACAACATGTTAGGCTGCTTCTAGGACAGGTAATACAACATGCTGCCCCCTGTCTGTCTGTGAGCACACAGGCCTGATGACCTATTGAGCCTGATATTATAACGTTCAGGATGAGGAGAGAAGAGAAATGCACTTTTACACACGGAACCATTGTTATCCAAGAGCAAATGGATGCAAATCATTTTTCAACATTTCTGTAACAAACTTGGACTATCTTAACAAATACAGAATCTGCTGTTTTAATATTGGAAGATTTTAAAAAAGCATAATTTAAAAAGTCATGATTGATAAACATACGTTTTTCACTCACCATCCTGTTCCTATCACACAACTCCGCAGAGCCCACCGCCTCTCCTGTGGTTTCGACCTCTTAACGTGCTACAAAGAGGAACTGTAAATATATAGGTCGGATAATTAGCTTATTAAGCAGTCTGCCATTATCTCTCGTTTTCTCCAATACAACCTTGACAACAGATAAATGATCTATTGCCATTTATAGGCTACAATCGTCTAATTGAGCAGCGGTCTAATAGAAAGGGTTTTATTCACAGTCAGTTCCCATATTGCTAATGATACGTTTAACTGACGGGCCGAATAATGGCGCCCGCAGCAGCATGGTGTTAAATGAATAGAGTTGTCATTGACAGGCCTTTATTGACTCCAGGCGGATTAATGTTAGGAGTGTGTGTGATCATGATGCTCGGTGCGGTTTCCTTTCAAACCGGAAACCTCGCAAATCAACCAGAGCCTTTTTCCAGTCACAGAGTCAGGGAGCTGAATAACGAAGGATTCATTCTTGTCTATATACTGTTGTTATTATTATTGCTAGCAATAATTGTTATTTAATCGTTATTATAGTAATATCAACATAATAATAAGCGTAACTAGTCACAATAATAATACGTATAGTCTAGTGTATAAGTATCAAGAAAATGTAATAACTTTTTATAGCCATCAAATGTTTAAATTTAGATAATTTTCTCCCACGCGTTACTTGACACAGCCACAAGCTGGAAATTGCCTTCCAACCAGGGCCCCGAACCGCTCACCCACCCATCTAGTTTTTAACTTTCAAGTTTCTCAACCCACGTGGGGACTTTACCAGTATACTGTGCCAATTACATTATTTCACGCATCGCCTCTGAACGGAAATGTTATTGTGAACTATGTCCGGTTTTCTAAAATGCACGTGGGGTTGAGGAGGTTTATAGATGTGCATCACTGAAACACCAGACAGTAAGTAGCCTATTCGGCCTGCCGGACAGACGAGTCGACCTCTCAGTTCCGCTCAACACCACTGGAGGGCAACAGTATTGAGAATCAACAACAAAATCATAATAATAATAATAACAACAAATACAATAATCATATTATTAGTAGCCTATGTTAACAATATAAAACATATATTTGACTATAAAAGATTATAGGCCTAATGTATAGCTAGTCTGGGCCTACTACTGTATCCATATGTTCCGTTATCATTAGACCATGTGCCTTTACCCGTTTCATTTCAGGATGTGAAAGTCATTAAATTTCAAGACAAACAATTTCCCTTCTAGTGATATAAATAGCTCGTAACTAAATAGGCCTGTAGCCCAGTCTTTCCTAAAGCAAAGCCTATTCAAACGACCCTGACAAATTTTCCGAGTCTAATGCAGCAAAGGTGTTCCGTGATTGTGGCTCTCATTTGATTGTGGTTTGCGATGGTAGTTCTGTCGCTGCTCTTGCTCGGCAATACTCGATAGTTTCCGACGCTCATATTCCGGAATAGAACCCTTATATGTAGGCAGGGGTGTTCTTAGATTTACCGGATAAAACCATGTATGGCTTCTAGAGAAGAACCGGAATTCCTATTTGAAGGCGATGTGTAGAGGAAACATTTCAAATCGTATACATCAGATACGCTTGTAACATTGATGTCCGTCTAAACTGATAACATGCCATCTTGCATTTCGTTCATTTCTTAACACCTGTATTGTTTTATCATTTTCGTGCTAATGGAAACTGCATGGAGAAAAAAAAAAATATATTTTATCTCTTTATATTGGCGAACTTTCACTTGTGGGTTCTCCATTGACAGCCCGGGGCCAATAGGATCCCCCAGCGCCTCCTTTCTCGAACCAAACGGTCCTTGTATGGGCAGTGACGTAGTGGCGCATTCACTGCCCCACTGATAAATACATACTACTGCTACTCGTGCTGCTAGGATCCGTCATTCACTAAACAGCCTGATGATCTGGAGAGAGTAGAGTAGACTATAGAGGTGGTATCAACACACGCTCCAGATTGTGTTAACTTCTCCGGACAGGTTATCAGATGTTTCAGTGTAGGATAGGACTGTAAAGGCCACACATACTCAACCAGCCAGTTTAAAATACCGTTTAAACCCTGGAAACAGCGAGAAGCCGTTAGTTAAATGATGACGGCTAAAACTTTAGAGAAAGTCCCGGTCTCTCTGGGTGGGTATGTCCATCCTGTCTCTGATTCCATCTACTCTGTGGATCATGACAGTCTGCCGCCCGGGGTGGCTATCTTTCCTAACGCTGATTTAGGAGGCCACTACCACGACCATCTTAGCGGAGTTCCAGGTAAGCGTGGACTATGCAGGGTTTTGTTTTGATATCATGGGGACCTTTAGAGAATGCAACATGTGCTGTGTTGGTTATTGGAGAGGAAACACATCGGCTACTACGTATAGGTTATAATATTATGCATAATGTTTGATATTGCATTTTTTAAATCTTGGCCAAGAGATTTTGGAAATATTTTTGAATTAATGGTTGTGGGACAAATGTATGTCTGGATATTTGTATCAATGGTAATAAAAAATGTTATGTTTTAGAGGTACATGGCTAGAGTTACGCACTTTTCCCAAAACAAGTTTGCATAAAAGTAAAACGGCACCCCTTTGAAAAGTTGAATGAATGACGGGTGGGTAAAGGATGCGAGCGCGCAGCACGCACCAAACACTGTGCGCACGAGAACGGACCTGCAGCATGTTTTTTTTTAAAGCTCTCTGATTTGTTTGTTTCGTGATTATCTGCTAAGATGTCTCTTCTTATCTTCCAGATGGCTTGATGAGTGGCGATATGAGCTTAGAGAAACGCTCTCTCGACCTGTCTTACTCTAGCTTCTCCCAGCCACCTAGCCATCGGAACCAGACCTTCACCTACATGGGAAAGTTCTCCATCGACTCTCAGTATCCCGGTAACTGGAACCCCGAGGGCGTCATCAACATTGTGAGTGCGGGGATCCTGGGCATGACCCAGCCATCTTCCGCCTCCTCCTCCCCGGCGTCCTCCGGCTCTCCCGGCCATTTCTCCTCCACGCTCAGCTGCACCATGGCCCAGAACCAGGCCGACATGGAGCACCACCTCTACTCTTCCCCGCCTCCCTACGGCTGTGGGGAGGTCTACCAGGACCCGTCGGCCTTCCTCTCCACCGGGCCCGGTATCTCTTACCCGCCGCCGTCCTACTCCTCCCCTAAACCCAACACAGACTCGGGTCTCTTCCCCATCATCCCAGACTATGCTGGGTTCTTTCAGCCGACCTGTCAGAGGGACATGCAGGCCATGCCTGACCGCAAGCCCTTCCCCTGCCCACTGGACTCCTTTAGAGTACCCCCACCTCTGACTCCCCTGAACACTATTAGGAACTTTACATTAGGTGGGCCGGTCTCGGATGGACCCAGACTCCCCACCGCGTACAGCCCCCAGAACCTCCCCCTGAGACCCATCCTGCGGCCCAGAAAATATCCCAACAGGCCGAGCAAGACCCCGGTCCATGAGCGGCCGTACCCCTGCCCAGCGGAAGGCTGCGACCGGCGGTTCTCTCGGTCTGACGAGCTGACCAGACACATCCGGATCCACACGGGACACAAACCGTTCCAGTGCCGGATCTGCATGAGGAACTTTAGCCGCAGCGACCACCTCACCACGCACATCCGCACGCACACCGGAGAGAAGCCCTTCGCCTGTGATTTCTGTGGCCGTAAGTTCGCGAGGAGCGACGAGCGCAAAAGACACACCAAGATTCATCTCAGACAGAAAGAGAGAAAATCATCCACTGCGCCATCAAACAACACGAACTCTGATCGCTCCGGTACCTGTTCTATAAGCACATCTAGCGGAGTCTGCTCCTCCAGCACGGGACAGCTGGCGGGATGCCCCTCGCGGGCGGTATAGAACACACTATAGCCAATAGGTTTATGGAATACATATTTAGAAACCTTGACGAACTAAAGACAATAGAGATTGAGGTTTAATTGTTTGGAAGCTGCAAGTTCAAAACATAATATGGAACGAACTTTACATGCAACAGCATAATTATCTTTCATGCGTAATTGCGCATCATTCCGGTGCGCTCCAAACGTTCCCACGATGTATCCTCTTAGTTGGCTGAGAGAAACGCACTTTGTTTGCATAGCCTACTGAAGTCAGTCAAGTTAATAGACAATACTTTTAACACGTGGCTGTCTATATTCTCTTCAGGTATCGGGAAGAAACATGTTGAGGATTAATATCAAGCACATTTACACTGACGCGCCAATAGGCTACAATATACACAACGCTGCATGGAAAGAACGTTATGTTTGCAATAATTTAGAAGGAAAGGTGTTTTAAATTATTTACTAGACAAAAATGTGTCCATTTTAACATGTTCATTGATTGTATTTCCCCCTGTTGTGCCTCGTTTCACACGTTATTTTTGTACATTGTCAATACAAGGACGATTTAATGAATTGTACATTTCGTCATTTAATATCACAGTTTGATTATATGTATATTTTTGTGCACATTGTGCCGTGTAACTATGGACAGTGTTGTGGTTTATGTCTAACAATAAGGAATGGAAATAATTGAACTCAAACCGACTTGACATTTGTTTTTCGTGAATGTTTCCGACTCATATTAAATGTTAATGTTGATTTTAAAAGAATCTCAATGGCCTCCAGAAAGGCCTGGTTATTTCTTGTGAACTAAAAACAAATAAAGTAAACTCTGAACAACATGAATATAATGTAATATTATTGGAAAGTACACCAGAACGGGTGGGCATGGTAATTCCCGTGTAACGTCAGTCTGATGTGAGTCATGCCTTCACAAGGCTGCTCCCACTCACCGCCTATCCGTGCTGTTCTGATGTTGTGGTTAACAACTAGAACAGGAAAGATCTTTACCGTTGTTCATGTAGAGATCTATACACACAGGACATCCAATAATAATAATACGTTAAATAAAGGTAATAAATAAATAAATAATAATAATCTAAAGTATATACTTTGATCATCCAAAACTAATTGCTTAGTCCGATCAACATTAAAAACTAATGCCGTAGTCCGATCAACATTAAAAACTAATGCCGTAGTCCGATCAACATTAAAGACTAATTCCGTAGTCCGATCAACATTAAAAACTAATGCCGTAGTCCGATCAACATTAAAAACTAATGCCGTAGTCTGATCAACATTAAAGACTAATTCCGTAGTCTGATCAACATTAAAAACTAATGCCGTAGTCCGATCAACATTAAAAACTAATGCCGTAGTCTGATCAACATTAAAAACTAATACCGTAGTCTGATCAACATTAAAAACTAATACCGTAGTCTGATCAACATTAAAGACTAATTCCGTAGTCTGATCAACATTAAAAACTAATTCCGTAGTCTGATCAACATTAAAAACTAATACCGTAGATCAACATTAAAGACTAATACCGTAGTCTGATCAATACCGTAGTCTGATCAACATTAAAAACTAATGCCGGTAGTCTGATCAACATTAATATCTAATGCGGTAGTCTGATCAACATTAAAAAAGAACAAAGAGTTGATTGAAACCACAGGATATAGCAACATCTCATGTACAGTATCTTTGTAAACTGTTTTGGTCGTAGACAACCGTTGAATGACAGACACACACAACAGGTTGATACAGTAAAGGCCACTTTATAGATCAACATAACACAACAGTCAACAGAAAAGGTTGTGGACATTCTACCTGCCACCTAAAGATTTGTCATGAAACATCCATGAGACAGTAGATCGTGTTTCCGAACACCAATCAAACGATAGGCCTAAACAACTTTAAACTGAGTTATATGTCACCAACAAACTGTCTGTCAAAGTAATTTGTGTCATGGTCAAAACATGTTGCTACAACAGCAGCTAGGAAAGGGAGAAGTCTGTCTATAATAAAGACCTGCTCTGCCTTCTTAACAACACTATCAACAAGGTAGGTCCTACAGGTCCTAGTTTCTACCTTCTTAACAACACTATCAACAAGGCAGGTCCCACAGGCCCTCGTTTCTACCTTCTTAACAACACTATCAACAAGGTAGGGCCTACAGGTCCTAGTTTCTACCTTCTTAACAGCACTATCAACAAGGTAGGTTCCTATAGGTCCTAGTTTCTACCTTCTTAACAACACTATCAACAAGGCAGGTCCTACAGGCCCTAGTTTCTACCTTCTTAACAACACTATCAACAAGGCAGGTCCCACAGGCCCTAGTTTCTACCTTCTTAACAACACTATCAACAAGGTAGGTCCTATAGGTCCTAGTTTCTACCTTCTTAACAGCACTATCAACAAGGTAGGTCCTACAGGTCCTAGTTTCTACCTTCTTAACAACACTATCAACAAGGCAGGTCCTACAGGCCCTAGTTTCTACCTTCTTAACAACACTATCAACAAGGCAGGTCCTACATGCCCTAGTTTCTACCTTCTTAACAACACTATCAACAAGGCAGGTCCCACAGGCCCTAGTTTCTACCTTCTTAACAACACTATCAACAAGGTAGGTCCTACATGCCCTAGTTTCTACCTTCTTAACAACACTATCAACAAGGCAGGTCCCACAGGCCCTAGTTTCTACCTTCTTAACAACACTATCAACAAGGTAGGTCCTATAGGTCCTAGTTTCTACCTTCTTAACAGCACTATCAACAAGGTAGGTCCTACATGCCCTAGTTTCTACCTTCTTAACAACACTATCAACAAGGCAGGTCCCACAGGCCCTAGTTTCTACCTTCTTAACAACACTATCAACAAGGTAGGTCCTATAGGTCCTAGTTTCTACCTTCTTAACAGCACTATCAACAAGGTAGGTCCTACAGGTCCTAGTTTCTACCTTCTTAACAACACTATCAACAAGGTAGGTCCTACAGGTCCTAGTTTCTACCTTCTTAACAGCACTATCAACAAGGTAGGTCCTACAGGTCCTAGTTTCTACCTTCTTAACAGCACTATCAACAAGGTAGGTCCTACAGGTCCTAGTTTCTACCTTCTTAACAACACTATCAACAAGGTAGGTCCTACAGGTCCTAGTTTCTACCTTCTTAACAACACTATCAACAAGGCAGGTCCTACAGGCCCTAGTTTCTACCTTCTTAACAACACTATCAACAAGGTAGGGCCTACATGTCCTAGTTTCTACCTTCATAACAGCACTATCAACAAGGTAGGTCCTACAGGTCCTAGTTTCTACCTTCTTAAAAACACTATCAACAAGGCAGGTCCTACAGGCCCTAGTTTCTACCTTCTTAACAACACTATCAACAAGGTAGGGCCTACAGGTCCTAGTTTCTACCTTCTTAACAGCACTATCAACAAGGTAGGTCCTACAGGTCCTAGTTTCTACCTTCTTAAAAACACTATCAACAAGGTAGGTCCTACAGGTCCTAGTTTCTACCTTCTGAACAACACTATCAACAAGGCAGGTCCTACAGGCCCTAGTTTCTACCTTCTTAACACTATCAACAAGGTAGGTCCTACAGGTCCTAGTTTCTACCTTCTTAACAACACTATCAACAAGGCAGGTCCTACAGGCCCTAGTTTCTACCTTCTTAACAACACTATCAACAAGGCAGGTCCTACAGGCCCTAGTTTCTACCTTCTTAACAACACTATCAACAAGGTAGGTCCTACAGGTCCTAGTTTCTACCTTCTTAAAAACACTATCAACAAGGTAGGTCCTACAGGTCCTAGTTTCTACCTTCTGAACAACACTATCAACAAGGCAGGTCCTACAGGCCCTAGTTTCTACCTTCTTAACACTATCAACAAGGTAGGTCCTACAGGTCCTAGTTTCTACCTTCTTAACAACACTATCAACAAGGCAGGTCCTACAGGCCCTAGTTTCTACCTTCTTAACAACACTATCAACAAAGCAGGTCCTACAGGTGTAACGGTTTTCTTCTTGTGAAAGAGAGGCGGACCAAAATGCAGCGTGGTTAGTTTTGTACATCTTTAATAAAGGTGAAAATACAACAATCTACAAAACAAGAAACGTGAAAAAACCGAAACAGTCCTATCTGGTGCCACAAAGACAGGAACAATCACCCACAAAACCCAACACCAAACACCAAACAGCCCTATCTGGTGCCACAAAGACAGGAACAATCACCCACAAAACCCAACACCAAACAGCCCTATCTGGTGCCACAAACACAAAGACAGGAACAATCACCCACAAGAGACCTAAAGAATATGGCTGCCTAAATATGGTTCCCAATCAGAGGCAACGATAAACACCTGCCTCTGATTGAGAACCACTCTAGGCAACCATAGACATACCTAGAGTACTACTCTAACCACAATCCCATAACCACAAACAACCCCAGACAAAACAAACCACATGAATCCCCATGTCACACCCTGGCCTAACCAAAATAATAACGAAACACAGAATACTAAGGCCAGGGCGTGACAACAGGCCCTAGTTTCTACCTTCTTAACAGCACTATCAACAAGGCAGGCCCTACAGGCCCTAGTTTCTACCTTCTTAACACTATCAACAAGGCAGGTCATACAAGCCCTAGTTTCTACCTTCTTAACAACACTATCAACAAGGCAGGTCCTACAGGCCCAAGTTTCTACCTTCTTAACAACACTATCAACAAGGCAGGTCCTACAGGCCCTAGTTTCAACCTTCTTAACAACACTATCAACAAGGCAGGTTCTACAGGCCCTAGTTTCTACCTTCTTAACAACACTATCAACAAGGCAGGTTCTACAGGCCCTAGTTTCTACCTTCTTAACAGCACTATCAACAAGGCAGGTTCTACAGGCCCTAGTTTCTACCTTCATAACAGCACTATCAACAAGACAGGTCCTACAGGCCCTAGTTTTGTTGCACTGGGACTACTGTTCAGTCATGTGGTCAGGTGCCACAAAGAGGGACTTAGGAGAATTACAATTACAACACAGCTAGGCCTCTAATCTACACAGAGAGCTAACATTAATAATATGCATGTCAATCTCTCCTGGCTCAAAGTGGAGGAGAGATTGACTTCATCACTACTTGTATTTGTGAGGGGTATTGAATGCACCAAGCTGTCTGTTTAAACTACTGGCACACAGCTCAGACACCCAACATACCCCACAAGACATGCCACCAGAGGTCTCTTCACAGTCCCCAAGTCCAGAACAGACTATGGGAGGCGCACAGTACTACATAGAGCCATGACTACATGGAACTCTATTCCACAGTACTACATAGAGCCACGACTACATGGACCTCTATTCCACAGTACTACACAGAGCCATGACTACATGGAACTCTATTCCACAGTACTACATAGAGACATTACTACATGGAACTCTATTCCACAGTACTACATAGAGCCATGACTACATGGAACTCTATTCCACAGTACTACATAGATCCATGACTACATGGAACTCTATTCCACAGCACTATATAGAGCCATGACTACATGGAACTCTATTCCACAGTACTACATAGAGCCATGACTACATGGAACTCTATTCCACAGTACCACACAGAGCCATGACTACATGGAACTCTATTCCACAGTACTACATAGAGACATTACTACATGGAACTCTATTCCACAGTACTACATAGAGACATTACTACATGGAACTCTATTCCACAGTACTATATAGAGCCATGACTACATGGAACTCTATTCCACAGTACTACATGGAACTCTATTCCACAGTACTACATAGAGACATTACTACATGGAACTCTATTCCACAGTACTACATAGAGACATTACTACATGGAACTCTATTCCACAGTACCACATAGAGCCATGACTACATGGAACTCTATTCCACAGTACTACATAGAGCCATGACTACATGGAACTCTATTCCACAGTACTACATAGAGCCATGACCACATGGAACTCTATTCCACAGCACTATATAGAGCCATGACTACATGGAACTCTATTCCACAGTACTACATAGAGCCATGACCACATGGAACTCTATTCCACAGCACTATATAGAGCCATGACTACATGGAACTCTATTCCACAGTACTACATAGAGCCATGACCACATGGAACTCTATTCCACAGCACTATATAGAGCCATGACTACATGGAACTCTATTCCACAGTACTACATAGAGACATTACTACATGGAACTCTATTTCACAGTACTACATAGAGACATTACTACATGGAACTCTATTCCACAGTACTACATAGAGACATTACTACATGGAACTCTATTCCACAGTACTACATAGAGCCATGACTACATGGAACTCTATTCCACAGTACTACATGGAACTCTATTCCACAGTACTACATAGAGACATTACTACATGGAACTCTATTCCACAGTACTACATAGAGACATTACTACATGGAACTCTATTCCACAGTACCACATAGAGCCATGACTACATGGAACTCTATTCCACAGTACTACATAGAGCCATGACTACATGGAACTCTATTCCACAGTACTACATAGAGCCATGACTACATGGAACTCTATTCCACAGTACTACATAGAGCCATGACCACATGGAACTCTATTCCACAGCACTATATAGAGCCATGACTACATGGAACTCTATTCCACAGTACTACATAGAGCCATGACCACATGGAACTCTATTCCACAGCACTATATAGAGCCATGACTACATGGAACTCTATTCCACAGTACTACATAGAGCCATGACCACATGGAACTCTATTCCACAGCACTATATGACTACATGGAACTCTATTCCACAGTACTACATAGAGACATGACTACATGGAACTCTATTCCACAGCACTATATAGAGCCATGACTACATGGAACTCTATTCCACAGTACTAATAGAGCCATGACTACATGGAACTCTATTCCACAGTACTACATAGAGCCATGACTACATGGAACTCTATTCCACAGTACTACATAGAGCCATGACCACATGGAACTCTATTCCACAGCACTATATAGAGCCATGACTACATGGAACTCTATTCCACAGTACTACATAGAGCCATGACCACATGGAACTCTATTCCACAGCACTATATAGAGCCATGACTACATGGAACTCTATTCCACAGTACTACATAGAGACATTACTACATGGAACTCTATTTCACAGTACTACATAGAGACATTACTACATGGAACTCTATTCCACAGTACCACATAGAGCCATGACTACATGGAACTCTATTCCACAGTACTACATAGAGCCATGACTACATGGAACTCTATTCCACAGTACTACATAGAGCCATGACTACATGGAACTCTATTCCACAGTACTACATAGAGCCATGACCACATGGAACTCTATTCCACAGCACTATATAGAGCCATGACTACATGGAACTCTATTCCACAGTACTACATAGAGCCATGACCACATGGAACTCTATTCCACAGCACTATATAGAGCCATGACTACATGGAACTCTATTCCACAGTACTACATAGAGCCATGACCACATGGAACTCTATTCCACAGCACTATATGACTACATGGAACTCTATTCCACAGTACTACATAGAGACATGACTACATGGAACTCTATTCCACAGCACTATATAGAGCCATGACTACATGGAACTCTATTCCACAGTACTAATAGAGCCATGACTACATGGAACTCTATTCCACAGTACTACATAGAGCCATGACTACATGGAACTCTATTCCACAGTACTACATAGAGCCATGACCACATGGAACTCTATTCCACAGCACTATATAGAGCCATGACTACATGGAACTCTATTCCACAGTACTACATAGAGCCATGACCACATGGAACTCTATTCCACAGCACTATATAGAGCCATGACTACATGGAACTCTATTCCACAGTACTACATAGAGACATTACTACATGGAACTCTATTTCACAGTACTACATAGAGACATTACTACATGGAACTCTATTCCACAGTACTACATAGAGACATTACTACATGGAACTCTATTCCACAGTACTACATAGAGCCATGACTACATGGAACTCTATTCCACAGTACTACATGGAACTTTATTCCACAGTACTACATAGAGACATTACTACATGGAACTCTATTCCACAGTACCACATAGAGCCATGACTACATGGAACTCTATTCCACAGTACTACATAGAGCCATGACTACATGGAACTCTATTCCACAGTACTACATAGAGCCATGACCACATGGAACTCTATTCCACAGCACTATATAGAGCCATGACTACATGGAACTCTATTCCACAGTACTACATAGAGCCATGACCACATGGAACTCTATTCCACAGCACTATATAGAGCCATGACTACATGGAACTCTATTCCACAGTACTACATAGAGCCATGACCACATGGAACTCTATTCCACAGCACTATATAGAGCCATGACTACATGGAACTCTATTCCACAGTACTACATAGAGCCATGACCACATGGAACTCTATTCCACAGCACTATATAGAGCCATGACTACATGGAACTCTATTCCACAGTACTACATAGAGACATGACTACATGGAACTCTATTCCACAGCACTATATAGAGCCATGACTACATGGAACTCTATTCCACAATACTAATAGAGCCATGACTACATGGAACTCTATTCCACAGTACTACATAGAGCCATGACTACATGGAACTCTATTCCACAGTACTACATAGAGCCATGACCACATGGAACTCTATTCCACAGCACTATATAGAGCCATGACTACATGGAACTCTATTCCACAGTACTACATAGAGACATGACTACATGGAACTCTATTCCACAGCACTATATAGAGCCATGACTACATGGAACTCTATTCCACAGTACTAATAGAGCCATGACCACATGGAACTCTATTCCACAGTGCTACATAGAGCCATGACCACATGGAACTCTATTCCACAGTACTAATAGAGCCATGACTACATGGAACTCTATTCCACATCAGGTAACTGACGCAGCAGTAGAATCAGACTTAAAAAACGTGTAAAAATACACCTTATGGAACAGCGGGGACGGAGAAGACACACACACACACACACAGGTACAGACACATATACAGGGGGTAAAAAAGTATTTAGTCAGCCACCAATTGTGCAAGTTCTCCCACTTAAAAAGATGAGAGAGGCCTGTAATTGTCATCATAGGTACACTTCAACTATGACAGACAAAATGATTTTAAAAATCCAGAAAATCACATTGTAGGATTTTTTATTAATTTATTTGCAAATTATGGTGGAAAATAAGTATTTGGTCAATAACAAAAGTTTATCTCAATACTTTGTTATATACCCTTTGTTGGCAATGACAGAGGTCAACCGTTTTCTTTAAGTCTTCACAAGGTTCACACACTGTTGCTGGTATTTTACCCGGCCAAACTGACCAATCAGGGGGGGGAAAGGCCTTGGTCAGGGACGTGACCCAGAACCCATTGGCAGTGGTCATACATGCCTTAATAGAAAAGGACTCAAGTAAAAATGGAAGTCACCCAGTAAAATACTACTTCAGTAAAAGCCTAAAACCATTTGTTTTTAAATATACTTAAGTATCAAAAGTAAAAGCATGAATAATAATAAAAAACAGACGGAGCTATTTCGTATTTTTTAAATTTATTTACAGATAGCCAGGGTCACACTCCAAAAGTCAGACATCATTTAAAAACAAAGCATTTCTATTTAGTGAGTCCGCCAGATCAGAGGCAGTAGGGATGACCAGGGATGTTCTCTTGATAAGTTGGACCATTTTCTGTCCTGCTAAGCATTCAAAATGTAACGAGTACTATTGGGTGTCAGGGAAAATGTATGAAGTAAAATTTAAATGTTTTTCTTCAGGAATTTAGTAAAAGTCCAAAATATAAATAGTAAAGTACAAATACCCCAAAAAACGACTTAAGTTGTATTTTAAAGTATTTTTACTTAATAAGCACTTTACACCACTGCCCGATGGTCACTGACAGAGCTCCAGAGTTCCTCTGTGGAGATGGGAGAACCTTCCAGAAGGACAACCATCTCTGCAGCATTCCACCAATCAGGCATTTATAGTAGAGTGGACAGATGGAAGCCACTCCTCAGTAAAAGGCACATGACAGCCCACTTGGAGTTAGCCAAAAGGCACGTAAAGATTCTCAGACCGAGAAACAAGATTCTCTGGTCTGATGAAACCAATATTGAAATCTTTGGCCTGAATGCCAAGCATCACGTCTGGAGGAAACCAGGCACCATCCCTACGGTGAAGCAGCATCATGCTGTGGGGATGTTTTTCAGCGGCAGGGACGGCAAGACTAGTCAGGATCAAGGCAAAGATGAATGGAGCAAAGTACAGAGAGATCTTTGATGAAAACCTGCTCCAGAGCGCTCAGGATCTCAGACTGGGGCGAAGGTTCACCTCCAACAGGACAACGACCTTAAGCACACAGACAAGACAACACAGGAATGGCTTCGGGACAAGTCTCTGAATTCTTATGTAAATGTGAAATTGTATTTTTTTATTTGTAATAAATTAGCAAAACTTTCTAAAACCATTATGGGGTATTATGATGTCATTATGGCGTATTGTGATGTCATTATGGGGTATTGTGATGTCATTATGGGGTATTGTGATGTCATTATGGGGTAGTGTGTGTAGATTGATGAGGAAAAACAATGTAATATATTTTAGAATAAAGCTGTTATGTGACAAAATGTGAAAAAAGTCAAGGGGTCTGAATACTTTCCAAAGGCACTGTACATGCAGTAAGGCTATAGGTAGAACTTTCAGCTGTACACTGTACATGCAGTAAGGCTATAGGTAGAACTTTCAGCTGTACACTGTACATGCAGTAAGGCTATAGGTAGAACTTTCAGCTGTACACTGTACATGCAGTAAGGCTATAGGTAGAACTTTCAGCTGTACACTGTACATGCAGTAAGGCTATAGGTAGAACTTTCAGCTGTCCCAAAATAAAAGCCTTCAATTATAAACAAAGCTAGTGTTTACACATACACACATTTGTTTGGAATAAATCAATGAAAGATAGAAAATGTAGTGTGCACATGGAAACTAGACGTGATAAATGCTTTCAAAGTTTACATTCAATATTCACATAAGGCATATCATATTTCCAGTTACAAACAAATGATGTTAAGAGCATAGGACGTTCCTGAGCCTGTTCAGGATGAAAACATCTTATTTGGAAGTTTACAGGAGAAAGTTCAATACTTAAACAAAAGGCCTGTCCCAGAGACATAATCCACCTGCAGTTCATTCACCTGCACCAACTCATGTCACAGTGATTCAGTCTTGTGAAAGTCTTCCAGCCGCCCCTATTTGGTCACAGGTATCCCTGCCTTTACAACACCAACATTAGAAGGAAACCTTGGGCCCGGGGTATGGTTCACCCCCACACCAGAAGCCATCAGGCTGGCCTATCTCTAGTAACCACGTCTCTTCCTCCCACGGCTGCTGCGCCTCTACCTTACTGTCTGCGTCGGGAACTGTCTGTAGGACTTTATAATAATGACAGTCCCTCCCATCTTCAGGGTCATACGGAGGTGCCAGGATGTCGAGGAAAGCAGCCGGTCCATCCACCGTGTCGATCTGATGCAGGTTCTCCCTCTGCGGGGTTAAGATACACGGACTACTGTCATGGGTGAACCACATGGTTGACCGGAGCACAGCCCGCCGCAGAGAGTCCTTCTGGAACGGCAGCAGCGGCGGGTCGAACTGGGTCTCACTCTGCACCTGGTCCGAAGGTTTATCCAACAGGTCAAAACACCTGATACTGACTTTCCCGTATAGAACCTTGAGCATCCCGTTCATACCGGGGTGGTCGTGGAGCGGGATGGAAGCCCCGCTGTTCAGTAGAAACACCCCCATACTGAACGACTCCGTCTCGCAGATGTGCATGTACGTGACAGGTGGGTTGTGTTCGGAATGGGAGCCGTTCGGTTTCATCTTCAGGTCTGCAGTCCTGACTTCCGTCAGCAGGGTGATTAGATCCCCCCGGTTTTCCAATAATACTTTGTTGTCCCCAATTGCGGATGCATTGAAATCTTTAAATGTGATATTGGCTTGGCTGGCTATTTTCTGAATCAGAGACTTCTTGTTATCCCGTGGCATTTTTCAGGTGGAGACAAATCCGACGCGTATCGATGCTGGTTTTCTTCAGACGCAGCTGAGCAACAGGCAGCAGAAACGGACCGAGTTGGAAACGCTCTTTTCTCCTCGAATCTCGCACAATATCGTCACTTCAGGATGGGGCCGCGTTCAAACGAAATAAATGCGCGTCTAAAGTTATAATGTAACGTTTTTCATGGTAAGTAAATATGGTTTTATCTCCAGAGAATATTCACGGTCCAGAATCATTTCCAATCTTATCTGATCGTCACGTCCGCAGTGACAGCGAGCGCGTAGAGGCAATGCATTTTGGATCTTGAAGTTTAATTTAAAAGTCGGGCAATATATTTCTGTAATTACCCCCCCCCCCGCACAAAAAAAATAAAAAACTATACGATTATCCAATCCCTTCACTCAACAGGAGTTGTGCCGGGGAAAATATGACTCTCACATATGCTCCTATTATAAGAGAAAAACAATATTGTCCTTTATAAAACCACTACAGTTCCCACCGCCTGTCGGGCTTCCGGAGAGAGGCCGAGAGGGCAAGAGAGTATGGCCAGACAGGCCATTCAACCCGCTCCCCTCCTCCCAGTTTATCCCCTCTCTGTCGCTCTCTTCTGGGATGAGGGTTTCTCTTTTTTTCACTTTATTCAGCAATACTTTATGACGTTTTGATGAGTATTGACTTTGTTACAAATACATGTTAAGAGGCTAAGATACTTTAGGCACAAGTAGATCGAATGCACATATGATGGACAGGTGACATACCACGAAGGGTTATCTGATCAGAGGGGACTGTTTCACATTAGAGCACAAAAACATGAATTATACCCCTTTGCCTCAGATCAATAAATGTGAAATCTTATACTACACGATACTACACGATACTACACTACACTTTACTACACTGCTCTACACTTCACTATACAGTACTGTACTATACTATACTACACAATACTACACTACGCCATATTTTACTACGCTGCTCTACACCACACTATACTACACTACACTGTTCGACACGACAATATACTATAATATACTACACTATACTACAAGGCACTACACTATACTATATTATATATAATATATGGTGCTACACTACACTATAATATACTGCACTATACACTATACTATAATATAATACACGATACAACACTACACTACACTATAATATACTGCACTATACACTATACTATAATATAATACACGATACAACACTACACTATAATATACTGCACTATACACTATACTATAATATAATACACGATACAACACTACACTATACTATAATATACTGCACTATACACTATACTATAATATAATACACGATACAACACTACACTACACTATAATATACTGCACTATACACTATACTATAATATAATACACGATACAACACTACACTACACTATAATATACTGCACTATACACTATACTATAATATAATACACGATACAACACTACACTACACTATAATATACTGCACTATACACTATACTATAATATAATACACGATACAACACTACACTACACTATAATATACTGCACTATACACTATACTATAATATAATACACGATACACTATACTATAATATACTGCACTATACACTATACTATAATATAATACATGATACAACACTACACTATACTATAATATACTGCACTATACACTATACTATAATATAATACACGATACAACACTACACTACACTATAATATACTGCACTATACACTATACTATAATATAATACACGATACAACACTACACTACACTATAATATACTGCACTATACACTATACTATAATATAATACACGATACAACACTACACTATACTATAATATACTATAATATACTACAGGATACAACACTACACTATACTATACTACACTACTCTATACTATAATATACTATAATATAGTACACTGCTCTACACTACAATATGCTACACCATAATATACTACACCTCTCTACACTATACTATAATACACTACATGATACTACACTACATTATACTACACTGTAATATACCACATGATACAACACAACACTACACTATACTATACCACACTGCTCTACACTATACTATAATATACTACCATACTCTACACTACACTATAATATACTACACACTACTACAATATACTGTACTATACTACACTGCTTGACACCACACCACACTATAATATACAACATGCTACTACACTACACTATACTCCACCACAATATACATGATACTACACTATACCATAATATTCTACATGATACGACACTACACTATACTATAATATACTACATGCTACTACACTACACTATACTGGACAATACTATACTACACTATACTATAATATACTACATGTTACAACACTACACTATACTACACCATACTATAATATACTGCATGATACTACACTACACTATACTCCACCACAATATACATGATACTACACTACACTATACTCCACCACAATATACATGATACTACACTATACCATAATATTCTACATGATACGACACTACACTATACTATAATATACTACATGCTACTACACTACACTGGACAATACTATACTACACTATACTATAATATACTACATGCTACAACACTACACTATACTACACCATACTATAATATACTGCATGATACTACACTACACTATAATATACTACATGATACTACACTACACTATTCTATAATATACCACAAGCTACTACACTACACTATGCTAGACAATGCTATACTACACAATACTATAATATACTACATGCTACTACACTACACGATACTGGACAATGCTATACTATAATGTACTACATGATACTACACTACGCTATACTATACTATACTACATGTTACTACACAACACTATGCTATAGACAATGCTATACTACACTATATTATAATATACTACATGCCACTGCACCACACGATACTAGACACTGCTATACTACACTATACTGTAAAATACTACATCATACTACACTACACTATACTAGACAATGCTATACTACACTATACTATAATATACTACATGATACTACACTACACGATACTAGAAAATGCTATACTACACTATGCTATAATATACTACATGATACTACACTGCAGTATACTATACTATAATATACCCTATTCCCTACTGTACATCCCTAATGGCACCCTATTCCCCTACTGTACATCCCTAATGGCACCCTACATCCCTAATGGCACCCTATTCCCCTACTGTACATCCCTAATGGCACCCTATTCCCCTACTGTACATCTCTAATGGCACCCTATTCCCCTACTGTACATCTATATTGGCACCCTATTCCCCTACTGTACATCCCTAATGGCACCCTATTCCCCTACTGTACATCCCTAATGGCACCCTACATCCCTAATGGCACCCTATTCCCCTACTGTACGTCCCTAATGGCACCCTACATCCCTAATGGCACCCTATTCCCCTACTGTACATCCCTAATGGCACCCTATTCCCCTACTGTACATCCCTAATGGCACCCTACATCCCTAATGGCACCCTATTCCCCTACTGTACATCCCTAATGGCACCCTACATCCCTATTGGCACCCTATTCCCCTACTGTACATCCCTAATGGCACCCTATTCCCCTACTGTACATCCCTAATGGCACCCTACATCCATATTGGCACCCTATTCCCCTACTGTACATCCCTAATGGCACCCTATTCCCCTACTGCACATCCCTAATGGCACCCTATTCCCCTATTGTACATCCCTAATGGCACCCTATTCCCCTACTGTACATCCCTAATGGCACCCTATTCCCCTACTGTACATCCCTAATGGCACCCTATTCCCCTACTGTACATCCCTAATGACACCCTACATCCATAATGGCACCCTATTCCCCTACTGTACATCCCTAATGGCACCCTACGTCCCTAATGGCACCCTATTCCCCTACTGTACATCCCTAATGGCACCCTATTCCTCTACTGTACATCCCTAATGGCACCCTATTCCCCTACTGTACATCCCTAATGGCACCCTACATCCCTAATGGCACCCTACATCCCTAATGGCACCCTACATCCCTAACACCCTATTCCCCTACTGTACATCCCTAATGGCACCCTACATCCCTAATGGCACCCTACATCCCTAATGGCACCCTATTCCCCTACTGTACATCCCTAATGACACCCTACATCCCTAATGGCACCCTATTCCCCTACTGCACATCCCTAATGGCACCCTATTCCCCTACTGTACATCCCTAATGGCACCCTACATCCCTAATGGCACCCTTTTCCCCTACTGTACATCCCTAATGACACCCTACATCCCTAAATGCACCCTACATCCCTAATGGCACCCTACATCCCTAATGGCACCCTATTCCCCTACTGTACATCCCTAATGGCACCCTACATCCCTAATGGCACCCTATTCCCCTACTGCACATCCCTAATGGCACCCTACATCCCTAATGTCACCCTATTCCCCTACTGTACATCCCTAATGGCACCCTACATCCATATTGGCACCCTATTCCCCTACTGTACATCCCTAATGGCACCCTATTCCCCTACTGTACATCCCTAATGGCACCCTACATCCATATTGGCACCCTATTCCCCTACTGTACATCCCTAATGACACCCTACATCCCTAATGGCACCCTACATCCCTAATGTCACCCTACATCCCTAATGGTACCCTATTCCCCTACTGTACATCCCTAATGGCACCCTACATCCCTAATGGCACCCTATTCCCCTACTGTACATCCCTAATGACACCCTACATCCCTAATGGCACCCTACATCCCTAATGGCACCCTACATCCCTAATGGCACCCTATTCCCCTACTGTACATCCCTAATGGCACCCTACATCCCTAATGGCACCCTATTCCCCTACTGTACATCCCTAATGGCACCCTATTCCCCTACTGTACATCCCTAATGGCACCCTATTCCCCTACTGTACATCTCTAATGGCACCCTACATCCCTAATGGCACCCTATTCCCCTACTGCACATCCCTAATGGCACCCTACATCCCTAATGTCACCCTATTCCCCTACTGTACATCCCTAATGGCACCCTACATCCCTAATGGCACCCTATTCCCCTACTGTACATCCCTAATGACACCCTACATCCCTAATGGCACCCTACATCCCTAATGTCACCCTACATCCCTAATGGCACCCTATTCCCCTACTGTACATCCCTAATGGCACCCTATTCCCCTACTGTACATCCCTAATGGCACCCTACATCCCTAATGGCACCCTACATCCCTAATGGCACCCTACATCCCTAATGGCACCCTATTCCCCTACTGTACATCCCTAAGTGCACCCTATTCCCCTACTGTACATCCCTAATGGCACCCTATTCCCCTACTGTACATTCCTAATGGCACCCTATTCCCCCTACTGTACATCCCTAATGGCACCCTATTCCCCTACTGTACATCCCTAATGGCACCCTACATCCCTAATGGCACCCTATTACCCTACTGTACATCCCTAACGGCACCCTATTACCCTACTGTACATCCCTAATGGCACCCTACATCCCTAATGGCACCCTATTCCCCTACTGTACATCCCTAATGGCACCCTATTCCCCTACTGTACATCCCTAACGGCACCCTATTCCCCTACTGTACATCCCTAATGGCACCCTATTCCCCTACTGTACATCCCTAATGGCACCCTATTACCCTACTGTACATCCATAATGGCACCCTATTACCCTACTGTACATCCCTAATGGCACCCTATTCCCTTGCTGAACATCCCTAATGGCACCCAATAAAATATGTTGCTTAGAGACAACCCTGTTTCAAAAGTAGGACTCTATGTAGGGTATAGGATGCCGTTTGGGACACCAGCTAAACGTACAACACTTCCTGTTGGTCTAATTCAGTCAGGCCCTCTAAAAGGGTCCATACGTTGCTTAGAGACAACCCTGTTTCCACTACCATCACCATTGTCTTTAGACACCGTCCTGTTGGTTCACATCTCAGATAAGAACATAAATGCATGGCTTTATGCTACTCTCACCGATGCAATATGAGTCGATGAGGAAGACCTGAAATGGTTAACGATGACTAAAGAACAATCTTATTGAAGATTCATTATTTATTTCATATGTTACTATACTATATATGACCAGCTTCCCTTATTTCAGATCTAACAAGCTCATTCTGCTATTTACTGATAACGACAGGCAGTATTTTGGGTGACATCACAACATATATTACCAGATAAAGGATACTAGCTATTCTACTAAATACAGACCATTAAGGGTCCTTAATCTGTTATAAATCAGGAAGAAAGACAACGCTATATGGTGGCTGTTTCAGACTAACGTAGCCCAGAAGTCAAGGAGAGAGGCTGTTTCAGACTAACGTAGCCCAGAAGTCAAGCGAAGAGGCTGTTTCAGACTAACGTAGCCCAGAAGTCAAGCAGAGAGGCTGTTTCAGACTAACAGCCCAGAAGTCAAGGGGAGAGGCTGTTTCAGACTAACAGCCCAGAAGTCAAGGGGAGAGGCTGTTTCAGACTAACAGCCCAGAAGTCAAGGGGAGAGGCTGTTTTAGACTAACGTAGCCCAGAAGTCAAGCAGAGAGGCTGTTTCAGACTAACAGCCCAGAAGTCAAGGGGAGAGGCTGTTTTAGACTAACAGCCCAGAAGTCAAGGGGAGAGGCTGTTTCAGACTAACAGCCCAGAAGTCAAGGGGAGAGGCTGTTTCAGACTAACAGCCCAGAAGTCAAGGGGAGAGGCTGTTTCAGACTAACAGCCCAGAAGTCAAGGGGAGAGGCTGTTTCAGACTAACAGCCCAGAAGTCAAGCGGAGAGGCTGTTTCAGACTAACAGCCCAGAAGTCAAGCGGAGAGGCTGTTTCAGACTAACAGCCCAGAAGTCAAGGGGAGAGGCTGTTTCAGACTAACAGCCCAGAAGTCAAGGGGAGAGGCTGTTTCAGACTAACAGCCCAGAAGTCAAGGGGAGAGGCTGTTTCAGACTAACAGCCCAGAAGTCAAGGGGAGAGGCTGTTTCAGACTAACAGCCCAGAAGTCAAGCGGAGAGGCTGTTTCAGACTAACAGCCCAGAAGTCAAGTGGAGAGGCTGTTTCAGACTAACAGCCCAGAAGTCAAGGGGAGAGGCTGTTTCAGACTAACAGCCCAGAAGTCAAGGGGAGAGGCTGTTTCAGACTAACAGCCCAGAAGTCAAGGGGAGAGGCTGTTTCAGACTAACAGCCCAGAAGTCAAGCGGAGAGGCTGTTTCAGACTAACAGCCCAGAAGTCAAGGGGAGAGGCTGTTTCAGACTAACAGCCCAGAAGTCAAGGGGAGAGGCTGTTTCAGACTAACATAGCCCAGAAATCAAGGGGAGAGGCTGTTTCAGACTAACAGCCCAGAAGTCAAGGGGAGAGGCTGTTTCAGACTAACAGCCCAGAAGTCAAGGGGAGAGGCTGTTTCAGACTAACAGCCCAGAAGTCAAGGGGAGAGGCTGTTTCAGACTAACAGCCCAGAAGTCAAGCGGAGAGGCTGTTTCAGACTAACAGCCCAGAAGTCAAGGGGAGAGGCTGTTTCAGACTAACAGCCCAGAAGTCAAGCGGAGAGGCTGTTTCAGACTAACGTAGCCCAGAAGTCAAGCGGAGAGGCTTACATACTTCTCTCAGTGTTCTGGCCAAGAATCCTGACTGAGCAGAGGGACTCTTCTGTCCTCTGGAATCAGCATTCTGGACAATAAGACAATCTGAGTGCTTATGGACGCCCTAGTCAACGTCCTCTTTGTTTGTCTCAATATGCTGCCTGTTCTGCTCTGATCCTGGTTATTATTTGCATGCTACTTTCCATCCCGGGGCCCTTCAGTGTGGCCTCTGTCAGTATGGGCCCTTTGATTCACTAACCAAAGACGCCTCTGTTTTGTTAGAAGCATCTTAACCATTTTTCCGCGAGTAATGAAAATTCATAAGTTGTTAGCAGGCTGGGGAAATATCTGCATAACTTTAGAGACAGACGCAATACAAATATTTGTTCTTTACATTGGAAAGGTACATTCCTTCTGAAAGGTCCTCTCTGTGATTCTAACAGTGGATGAAAGGACGGTTGTTCCTCACGTTCGTCATCTCATGATCACAGAAAAATTCCAGGAGAATTGTTCCATAATGGTTCTCAGAATGATTTCCTTTGTGTTTCCAGGTGATAATGTGTTGCTACATAACCTCAACATTCTCAAAGTAGTGTTGATGTTTTTCTATCATTTCACAATCACACTTCTTCATCTTACTCTTATCATTCACTATCTATGACGTTCAATGTTAACTTTCTTCTAGACCAACCACAACGTTCTGATGTGTGTCACCCAACAGTAATGACAATAAAGGAAACTCTGTTCTCATAAACATAAACAGTGGAGAGTGGCCACTGTTATGATGTCTGCTTAAAGGGACTATCTGGGATTCATGGCTGTCTGTCTGCTGTAGTACCTGTCTGTCTGCTGTAGTACCTGTCTGTCTGCTGTAGTACGTGTCTGTCTACTGTAGTACCAGTCTGTCTGCTGTAGTACCTGTCTGTCTGCTGTAGTATCTGGAGGTCTGCTGTAGTACCTGTCTGTCTACTGTAGTACCTGTCTGTCTGCTGTAGTACCTGTCTGTCTGCTGTAGTACCTGTCTGTCTGCTGTAGTACCTGTCTGTCTACTGTAGTACCAGTCTGTCTGCTGTAGTATCTGGAGGTCTGCTGTAGTACCTGTCTGTCTACTGTAGTACCTGTCTGTCTACTGTAGCACCTATCTGTCTGCTGTAGTACCCGTCTGTCTGCTGTAGTACCTGTCTGTCTGCTGTAGTACCTGTCTGTCTGCTGTAGTACCTGTCTGTCTGCTGTAGTACGTGTCTGTCTACTGTAGTACCAGTCTGTCTGCTGTAGTACCTGTCTGTCTGCTGTAGTATCTGGAGGTCTGCTGTAGTACCTGTCTGTCTACTGTAGTACCTGTCTGTCTGCTGTAGTACCTGTCTGTCTGCTGTAGTACCTGTCTGTCTGCTGTAGTACCTGTCTGTCTACTGTAGTACCAGTCTGTCTGCTGTAGTATCTGGAGGTCTGCTGTAGTACCTGTCTGTCTGCTGTAGTACCTGTCTGTCTGCTGTAGCACCTGTCTGTCTACTGTAGTACCTGTCTGTCTGCTGTAGTACCTGTCTGTCTGCTGTAGTACCTGTCTGTCTGCTGTAGTACCTGTCTGTCTGCTGTAGCACCTGTCTGTCTGCTGTAGCACCTGTCTGTCTACTGTAGCACCTGTCTGTCTGCTGTAGTACCTGTCTGTCTACTGTAGCACCTGTCTGTCTGCTGTAGTACCTGTCTGTCTACTGTAGCACCTGTCTGTCTGCTGTAGTACCTGTCTGCTGTAGTACCTGTCTGTCTGCTGTAGTACCTGTCTGTCTGCTGTAGTACCTGTCTGTCTACTGTAGCACCTGTCTGTCTGCTGTAGTACCTGTCTGTCTACTGTAGTACCTGTCTGTCTGCTGTAGTACCCGTCTGTCTGCTGTAGTACCTGTCTGTCTGCTGTAGTACCTGTCTGTCTGCTGTAGTACATGTCTGTCTGCTGTAGTACCTGTCTGTCTGCTGTAGTACCTGTCTGTCTGCTGTAGTACCTGTCTGTCTGCTGTAGTACATGTCTGTCTGCTGTAGTACCTGTCTGTCTGCTGTAGTACCTGTCTGTCTGCTGTAGTACCTGTCTGTCTGCTGTAGTACATGTCTGTCTACTGTAGTACCTGTCTGTCTACTGTAGCACCTGTCTGTCTACTGTAGTACCTGTCTGTCTGCTGTAGTACCTGTCTGTCTACTGTAGTACCAGTCTGTCTGCTGTAGTATCTGGAGGTCTGCTGTAGTACCTGTCTGTCTACTGTAGTACCTGTCTGTCTACTGTAGCACCTATCTGTCTGCTGTAGTACCCGTCTGTCTGCTGTAGTACCTGTCTGTCTGCTGTAGTACCTGTCTGTCTGCTGTAGTACCTGTCTGTCTGCTGTAGTACGTGTCTGTCTACTGTAGTACCAGTCTGTCTGCTGTAGTACCTGTCTGTCTGCTGTAGTATCTGGAGGTCTGCTGTAGTACCTGTCTGTCTGCTGTAGTACCTGTCTGTCTACTGTAGTACCAGTCTGTCTGCTGTAGTATCTGGAGGTCTGCTGTAGTACCTGTCTGTCTACTGTAGTACCTGTCTGTCTACTGTAGCACCTATCTGTCTGCTGTAGTACCCGTCTGTCTGCTGTAGTACCTGTCTGTCTGCTGTAGTACCTGTCTGTCTGCTGTAGTACCTGTCTGTCTGCTGTAGTACGTGTCTGTCTACTGTAGTACCAGTCTGTCTGCTGTAGTACCTGTCTGTCTGCTGTAGTATCTGGAGGTCTGCTGTAGTACCTGTCTGTCTACTGTAGTACCTGTCTGTCTGCTGTAGTACCTGTCTGTCTGCTGTAGTACCTGTCTGTCTGCTGTAGTACCTGTCTGTCTACTGTAGTACCAGTCTGTCTGCTGTAGTATCTGGAGGTCTGCTGTAGTACCTGTCTGTCTGCTGTAGTACCTGTCTGTCTGCTGTAGCACCTGTCTGTCTACTGTAGTACCTGTCTGTCTGCTGTAGTACCTGTCTGTCTGCTGTAGTACCTGTCTGTCTGCTGTAGTACCTGTCTGTCTGCTGTAGCACCTGTCTGTCTGCTGTAGCACCTGTCTGTCTACTGTAGCACCTGTCTGTCTGCTGTAGTACCTGTCTGTCTACTGTAGCACCTGTCTGTCTGCTGTAGTACCTGTCTGTCTACTGTAGCACCTGTCTGTCTGCTGTAGTACCTGTCTGCTGTAGTACCTGTCTGTCTGCTGTAGTACCTGTCTGTCTGCTGTAGTACCTGTCTGTCTACTGTAGCACCTGTCTGTCTGCTGTAGTACCTGTCTGTCTACTGTAGTACCTGTCTGTCTGCTGTAGTACCCGTCTGTCTGCTGTAGTACCTGTCTGTCTGCTGTAGTACCTGTCTGTCTGCTGTAGTACATGTCTGTCTGCTGTAGTACCTGTCTGTCTGCTGTAGTACCTGTCTGTCTGCTGTAGTACCTGTCTGTCTGCTGTAGTACATGTCTGTCTGCTGTAGTACCTGTCTGTCTGCTGTAGTACCTGTCTGTCTGCTGTAGTACCTGTCTGTCTGCTGTAGTACATGTCTGTCTACTGTAGTACCTGTCTGTCTACTGTAGCACCTGTCTGTCTACTGTAGTACCTGTCTGTCTGCTGTAGTACCTGTCTGTCTACTGTAGTACCAGTCTGTCTGCTGTAGTATCTGGAGGTCTGCTGTAGTACCTGTCTGTCTACTGTAGCACCTGTCTGTCTACTGTAGTACCTGTCTGTCTGCTGTAGTACCTGTATGTCTACTGTAGTACCTGTCTGTCTACTGTAGTACCTGTCTGTCTACTGTAGTACCTGTCTGTCTGCTGTAGTACATGTCTGTCTACTGTAGTACCTGTCTGTCTGCTGTAGTACCTGTCTGTCTGCTGTAGTACCTGTCTGTCTGCTGTAGTACCTGTCTGTCTGCTGTAGTACCTGTCTGTCTACTGTAGTACCTTCTCTGTCTACTGTAGTACCTGTCTGTCTGCTGTAGCACCTGTCTGTCTGCTGTAGTACCTGGAGGTCTGCTGTAGTACCTGTCTGTCTGCTGTAGTACCTGCCTGTCTACTGTAGTACCTGTCTGTCTACTGTAGCACCTATCTGTCTGCTGTAGTACCCGTCTGTCTGCTGTAGTACCTGTCTGTCTACTGTAGTACCTGTCTGTATGCTGTAGGACCTGTCTGTCTACTGTAGTACCTGTCTGTCTACTGTAGTACCTGTCTGTCTGCTGTAGTACCTGTCTGTCTACTGTAGTACCTGTCTGTCTACTGTGGTACCTGTCTGTCTACTGTAGTACCTGTCTGTCTGCTGTAGTACCTGTCTGTCTACTGTAGTACCTGGAGGTCTTCTATAGTACCTGTCTACTGTAGTACCTGTCTGTCTGCTGTAGTACCTGTCTGTCTGCTGTAGTACCTGTCTGTCTACTGTAGTACCTGTCTGTCTACTGTAGTACCTGTCTGTCTGCTGTAGCAGCTGTCTGTCTACTGTAGTACCTGTCTGTCTACTGTAGCACCTGTCTGTCTGCTGTAGTACCTGTCTGTCTACTGTAGTACCTGTATGTCTACTGCAGTACCTGTCTACTGTAGTACCTGTCTGTCTGCTGTAGTACCTGCCTGTCTACTGTAGTACCCGTCTGTCTGCTGTAGTACCTGTCTGTCTGCTGTAGTACCTGTCTGTCTACTGTAGCACCTGTCTGTCTACTGTAGCACCTGTCTGTCTGCTGTAGTACCTGTCTGTCTACTGTAGCACCTGTCTGTCTGCTGTAGTACCTGTCTGTCTACTGTAGCACCTGTCTGTCTGCTGTAGTACCTGTCTGTCTGCTGTAGTACCTGTCTGTCTGCTGTAGTACCTGTCTGTCTACTGTAGCACCTGTCTGTCTGCTGTAGTACCTGTCTGTCTACTGTAGTACCTGTCTGTCTGCTGTAGTACCCGTCTGTCTGCTGTAGTACCCGTCTGTCTACTGTAGCACCTGTCTGTCTACTGTAGCACCTGTCTGTCTGCTGTAGTACCTGTCTGTCTACTGTAGCACCTGTCTGTCTGCTGTAGTACCTGTCTGTCTACTGTAGCACCTGTCTGTCTGCTGTAGTACCTGTCTGTCTGCTGTAGTACCTGTCTGTCTGCTCTAGTACCTGTCTGTCTACTGTAGCACCTGTCTGTCTGCTGTAGTACCTGTCTGTCTACTGTAGTACCTGTCTGTCTGCTGTAGTACCTGTCTGTCTACTGTAGTACCTGTCTGTCTACTGTAGTACCTGTCTGTCTGCTGTAGCAGCTGTCTGTCTACTGTAGTACCTGTCTGTCTACTGTAGTACCTGTCTGTCTGCTGTAGTACCTGTCTGTCTACTGTAGTACCTGTCTGTCTACTGTAGTACCTGTCTGTCTACTGCAGTACCTGTCTACTGTAGTACCTGTCTGTCTGCTGTAGTACCTGCCTGTCTACTGTAGTACCTGTCTGTCTGCTGTAGTACCTGTCTGTCTGCTGTAGTACCTGTCTGTCTACTGTAGCTCCTGTCTGTCTACTGTAGCACCTGTCTGTCTGCTGTAGTACCTGTCTGTCTACTGTAGCACCTGTCTGTCTGCTGTAGTACCTGTCTGTCTACTGTAGCACCTGTCTGTCTGCTGTAGTACCTGTCTGTCTGCTGTAGTACCTGTCTGTCTGCTATAGTACCTGTCTGTCTGCTGTAGTACCTGTCTGTCTACTGTAGCACCTGTCTGTCTGCTGTAGTACCTGTCTGTCTACTGTAGTACCTGTCTGTCTGCTGTAGTACCCGTCTGTCTGCTGTAGTACCCGTCTGTCTGCTGTAGTACCTGTCTGTCTGCTGTGGTACATGTCTGTCTGCTGTAGTACCTGTCTGTCTGCTGTAGTACCTGTCTGTCTGCTGTAGTACATGTCTGTCTGCTGTAGTACCTGTCTGTCTGCTGTAGTACCTGTCTGTCTGCTGTAGTACCTGTCTGTCTGCTGTAGTACCTGTCTGTCTGCTGTAGTACCTGTCTGTCTACTGTAGCACCTGTCTGTCTGCTGTAGTACCTGTCTGTCTGCTGTAGTACCTGTCTGTCTACTGTAGTACCTGTCTGTCTGCTGTAGTACCTGTCTGTCTACTGTAGTACCTGTCTGTCTACTGTAGTACCTGTCTGTCTACTGTAGTACCTGTCTGTCTGCTGTAGTACATGTCTGTCTACTGTAGTACCTGTCTGTCTGCTGTAGTACCTGTCTGTCTGCTGTAGTACCTGTCTGTCTGCTGTAGTACCTGTCTGTCTGCTGTAGTACCTGTCAGTCTGCTGTAGTACCTGTCAGTCTACTGTAGTACCTGTCTGTCTGCTGTAGCACCTGTCTGTCTACTGTAGTACCTGTCTGTCTACTGCAGTACCTGTCTGTCTACTGTAGTACCTGTCTACTGTAGTACCTGACTGTCTGCTGTAGTACCTGTCTGTCTACTGTAGTACCTGTCTGTCTACTGTAGTACCTGTCTGTCTACTGTAGTACCTGTCTGTCTGCTGTAGTACCTGTCTGTCTACTGTAGTACCTGTTTGTCTACTGTAGTACCTGTCTGTCTACTGTAGTACCTGTCAGTCTGCTGTAGTACCTGTCTGTCTACTGTAGTACCTGTCTGTCTGCTGTAGCACCTGTCTGTCTACTGCAGTACCTGTCTGTCTACTGTAGTACCTGTCTACTGTAGTACCTGACTGTCTGCTGTAGTACCTGTCTGTCTACTGTAGTACCTGTCTGTCTACTGTAGTACCTGTCTGTCTACTGTAGTACCTGTCTGTCTACTGTAGTACCTGTCTGTCTGCTGTAGTACCTGTTTGTCTACTGTAGTACCTGTCTGTCTACTGTAGTACCTGTCAGTCTACTGTAGTACCTGTCTGTCTGCTGTAGCACCTGTCTGTCTACTGTAGTACCTGTCTGTCTACTGTAGTACCTGTCTGTCTACTGTAGTACCTGTCTGTCTGCTGTAGTACCTGTCTGTCTACTGTAGTACCTGTCTGTCTACTGTAGTACCTGTCTGTCTACTATAGTACCTGTCTGTCTACTGTAGCACCTGTCTGTCTACTCTATTACCTGTCTGTCTACTGTAGTACCTGTCTGTCTACTGTAGTACCTGTCTGTCTACTGTAGTACCTGTCTGTCTACTGTAGTACCTGTCTGTCTACTGTAGTACCTGTCAGTCTGCTGTAGTACCTGTCTGTCTACTGTAGTACCTGTCTGTCTACTGTAGTACCTGTCTGTCTACTGTAGTACCTGTCTGTCTACTGTAGTACCTGTCTGTCTACTGTATTACCTGGAGTTTTTCTTGTCAACCATGTTTTTAGACAACAGTATGTTTGAATCATAGGCCTGTGATCTGGGTTTAAAGGCAGAGGCAATAGAATGTAGACAGCATTAACAGGGTGCATCGTTTCAGTCTATGAGGTGACCAATGATAGGTTGCTCTCCTATTTGATAGAACAGGCGTATCTCCTAAGATATAGTGCACATTCCGTTAAGGGTTTCTTGGCCATTCCATGTTCATATATCCACCCACAGTAAATAGGCTGCATAGTTTATCCAGACATAATGTCTCTGTCTCTCTGTGTCCTGTAAACAATGAGGCGATGCTTCAGTTGAAATTAACATACGTGTTGGAAGAAAGGCATGCTAGTTAAAGTGTTCATCAAAGATACATTGAAGTTCAGTTTTAAATGGTTCAGTGATCAGTGAGGCTCATCCGTTAATATATGAGGACTGTAGTTGGTAATATGATGCTGAACCCCTCTACAACCCTTTACAGTTTAATATATGAGGACTGTAGTTGGTAATACGATGCTGAACCCCTCTACAACCCTTTACAGTTTAATATATGAGGACTGTAGTTGGTAATACGATGCTGAACCCCTCTACAACCCTTTACAGTTTAATATATGAGGATTGTAGTTGGTAATACGATGCTGAACCCCTCTACAACCCTTTACAGTTTAATATATGAGGACTGTAGTTGGTAATACGATGCTGAACCCCTCTACAACCCTTTACAGTTTAATATATGAGGACTGTAGTTGGTAATATGATGCTGAACCCCTCTACAACCCTTTACAGTTTAATATATGAGGACTGTAGTTGGTAATACGATGCTGAACCCCTCTACAACCCTTTACAGTTTAATATATGAGGACTGTAGTTGGTAATACGATGCTGAACCCCTCTACAACCCTTTACAGTTTAATATATGAGGACTGTAGTTGGTAATATGATGCTGAACCCCTCTGCAACCCTTTACAGTTTAATATATGAGGACTGTAGTTGGTAATACGATGCTGAACCCCTCTACAACCCTTTACAGTTTAATATATGAGGACTGTAGTTGGTGATATGATGCTGAACCCCTCTACAACCCTTTACAGTTTAATATATGAGGACTGTAGTTGGTAATACGATGCTGAACCCCTCTACAACCCTTTACAGTTTAATATATGAGGACTGTAGTTGGTAATACGATGCTGAACCCCTCTACAACCCTTTACAGTTTAATATATGAGGACTGTAGTTGGTAATACGATGCTGAACCCCTCTACAACCCTTTACAGTTTAGAAACATGCCTGTGACCTAAATGACACCCTATTCCCTCTGAAGTGCACTACATTTGAGCAGAACCCTGTGCACTAAGCAGGGAATAGGGTGTCATTTGGGACGCAAATAGAGTTCCTTGTACAACTGATAAAAGATCTAAACATGGTCATTCCTAGGAATCGCTATGATGAGAAGAGGGCATTTACAGTTTGTCAAATATGATTAGGAAGGAGGGATGGAGAGACAGAGAGAGGGAGAGAGAGGGATGGAGAGAGAGAGGGAGAGAGAGGGAGAGAGAGACAGAGGGAGGGAGAGAGGGATGGAGAGACAGAGAGAGGGAGAAAGAGGGATGGAGAGGGAGAGAGAGGGAGAGAGAGGGAGCGAGAGAGAAAGAGGGATGGAGAGACAGAGAGAGGGAGAAAGAGGGATGGAGAGACAGAGAGAGGGAGAGAGAGGGATGGAGAGAGAGAGAGAGAGAGAGGGAGAGAGAGGGAGAGAGAGAGAGAGAGGGAGAGAGAGACAGAGAGAGGGATGGAGAGACAGAGAGGGATGGAGAGACAGAGAGGGATGGAGAGACAGAGAGAGGGAGAGAGAGGGAGAGAGAGAAAGAGAGAGGGATGGAGAGACAGAGAGGGAGAGAGAGAGAGAGAGGGAGAGAGACAGAGAGAGAGAGAGAGAGAGAGAGAGAGAGGGGGCAGAGACTGTAGTCATTTACAGTGGTAAAGGTTCCCATTGCTATGCTAATTCCCTCTTGCAGCAGAGACCTACTCCTGTTAAGGTGGACAGCCATGGAAGTGTGGTTTGGGGTGTGGGGTGGAGGGGGGAGGGGGGTCTCATCAGGGGGCTTTCAGCCTTTAGAGGCAACATGATGTATGAGACAGCGTCTCCTTAGGACCCCGAGGAGAACACGACAGCCTGGGTGATGTGGGAGAAAACTCTGTCCCTGTAATGGAGACGGATGGCCTCGTCCTGTCCAACTGTTATTGTCACCAACCAAGATGGAGCTAGCCCCTCGTATGAGACCACCTCATCCCCTGGCGGGTAGCGTCTGGTCGGCCTCGCTGTCCCGACACCAGCCTTCCATCCCGGGTTCAGTTAGTGACACCACAGTGACGGGAGCCTTCCATCCTGGGACTGGAGCCTCTCAGGCCCTTGTTGGCCTGTCAGTCTGGAAGCAGGGCAGTGACAGTCCTCAGAATCCTCTCTGTCAGCCAGAAGCATTCCTGGCATAGCCCCACTACAGTGACAGTGTGTTGATATCCTGTGTGTTCCAGGTGTGAGCTGCTGTAACAGGGTGGAGGACAGAGGATGACTTGACATCTCCTTTAAGTAATGTAAATGTTATTGCATTTATCAAGCTTTTGTATAGCTTGTGATTGCTAACCTCGAAGTATCATTTTAGTTTGACACTTGAAAATACCTATAAATGGCAGCATAGTCCAGTTCTGCTGCTTTCCTGAGGTTCATAGTTAAAAACATTACAACATCACATTCGGTCAATTTCAAATTCATAATATATTTTCTTGAACGTTAAGGACTTCTTCAACGATGAGCGTCATTAGCCAGTTGGCAGCCACACAACGATGAGCGTCATTAGCCAGTTGGCAGCCACACAACGATGAGCGTCATTAGCCAGTTGGCAGCCACACAACGATGAGCGTCATTAGCCAGTTGGCAGCCACACAACGATGAGCGTCATTAGCCAGTTGGCAGCCACACAACGATGAGCGTCATTAGCCAGTTGGCAGCCACACAACGATGAGCGACATTAGCCAGTTGGCAGCCACACAACGATGAGCGTCATTAGCCAGTTGGCAGCCACACAACGATGAGCGTCATTAGCCAGTTGGCAGCCACACAACGATGAGCGTCATTAGCCAGTTGGCAGCCACACAACGATGAGCGTCATTAGCCAGTTGGCAGCCACACAACGATGAGCGTCATTAGCCAGTTGGCAGCCACACAACGGTGAGCGTCATTAGCCAGTTGGCAGCCACACAACGATGAGCCTCATTAGCCAGTTGGCAGCCACACAACGATGAGCGTCATTAGCCAGTTGGCAGCCACACAACGATGAGCGTCATTAGCCAGTTGGCAGCCACACAACGATGAGCCTCATTAGCCAGTTGGCAGCCACACAACGATGAGCGTCATTAGCCAGTTGGCAGCCACACAACGATGAGCGTCATTAGCCAGTTGGCAGCCACACAACGATGAGCGTCATTAGCCAGTTGGCAGCCACACAACGATGAGCGTCATTAGCCAGTTGGCAGCAAAAACAGATTTCCCTGAAGATGATGCATCACTGTCTGTCATAACTGTCTGTCTGTCATCACTGTCTGTCTGTCTGTCTGCCTATCTCTCAATCCTACTCACAGTTTTGACTGCCCTGGTTGTGTGTGTGTTTGTGTATGTATGACTATAGGGTATGACTGTAGGGTGTGACTACAGGGTGTGTGTATGTATGTATGACTATAGGGTATGACTGTAGGGTGTGACTATAGGGTGTGTGTGTGTGTGTGGGTGTGCAGGTGTTGCAGGCCTTGTGACTGCCTCTCAGGAAATAGACATGACTTGTCAACAATAACACAATGACCCTCATCACTACAGTGCTTCGTGCATCTCCTGTAGTGATAGAAAGAGAACCTGATGTAATGTGTGAACAACGATACGTGAGCCAGGTCTGGTTAAGATGCTGATTCATTTCCTGTTATCGTTTCTGTTCAACAACACTGGAGTCCAGCTTTAATGGGCAGCGCAACACAACAGACTGCCCAGGCTCAGATGGAATGAGGCTGAAAGGTGATTTATTGTTTGGACAATCATTCCATAAAACTGAAATAAAGTATTTATTTCCTTGTTTACCATGGCAATAAGACATACCCTACAGTCATACCCGACAGTCATACCTTACAGTCATACCCTACAGCCATACCCTACAGTCATACCCTACAGTCATACCCTACAGTCATACCCTACAGTCATACCCGACAGTCATACCCTACAGCCATACCCTACAGTCATACCCTACAGCCATACCTTACAGCCATACCCTACAGTCATACCCTATAATCATACCCTACAGTCATACCCTACAGTCATACCCTACAGCCATTCCCTACAGTCATACCCTATAGTCGCACCCTACAGTCATACTCTACAGTCATACCCTACAGTCATACCCTACAGTCATACCCTACAGTCATAGCCTATAGTCATACCCTACAGTCATACCCTACAGTCATACCCTACAGTCATACAGCCATACCCGACAGTCATACAGCCATACCCGACAGTCATACAGCCATACCCTACAGTCATACCCGGCAGTCATACCCTATAGTCATATGAAATCAAATCAAATGTATTTATATAGCCCTTCATACATCAGCTGATATCTCAAAGTGCTGTACAGAAACCCAGCCTAAAACCCCAAACATCAAGCAATGCAGGTGTAGAAGCACAGTCATACCCTACAGTCATACCCTATAGTCATACCCGACAGCCATACCCTACAGTCATACAGCCATACCCGACAGTCATACCCTACAGTCATACCCTACAGTCATACCCTACAGTCATACCCTACTGTCATACCCCACAGCCATACCCGACAGCCATACCCGACAGTCATACCCGACAGTCATACCCGACAGCCATACCCGACAGTCATACCCGACAGTCATACCCTACAGTCATACCCGACATTCATACCCTATAGTCATACCCTATAGTCATACCCTACAGTCATACCCTACAGTCATACCCTGCAGACAAACCCTGCAGTCATACCCTATAGTCATACCCTATAGTCATACCCTATAGTCGTGTCATACCCAACAGTCATACCCTACAGCCATACCCTATAGTCATAGCCTACAGTCATACCTATAGTCATACCCTACAGTCATACCCTATAGTCATACCATACAGCCATACCCTATAGTCATACTCTACAGTCATACTCTACAGTCATACCTGACAGTCATACCCTACAGTCATACCCTATAGTCATACCCTATAGTCGTGTCATACCCAACAGTCATACCCTACAGCCATACCCTATAGTCATAGCCTACAGACATACCCTATAGTCATAGCCTACAGACATAACCTATAGTCATACCCTACAGCCATACCCTATAGTCATACCTTGCAGTCATACCCTATTGTCATACCCTACAGTCATACTCTACAGTCATACTCTACAGTCATACCCTACAGTCATACCCTATTGTCGTGTCATACCCAACAGTCATACCCTACAGCCACACCCTATAGTCATAGCCTACAGTCATAACCTATAGTCATACCCTACAGCCATACCCTATAGGCATACCTTGCAGTCATACCCTAAAATTGATAAATAGAAAGTGACAGGAGGAATAAATAGTGAATAACGAATAACCATAACGAGTAAAAATAACATAACTATATACAGGAAGTATCAGGTAATAACATGACTATATACAGGAAGTACCAGGTAATAACATGGCTATATACAGGAAGTACCAGGTAATAACATGGCTATATACAGGAAGTACCAGGTAATAACATGGTTATATACAGGAAGTACCAGGTAATAACATGACTATATACAGGAAGTACCAGGTAATAACATGGCTATATACAGGAAGTACCAGGTAATAACATGACTATATACAGGAAGTACCAGGTAATAACATGGCTATATACAGGATGTACCAGGTAATAACATGGCTATATACAGGAAGTACCAGGTAATAACATGGTTATATACAGGAAGTACCAGGTAATAACATGACTATATACAGGAAGTACCAGGTAATAACATGGCTATATACAGGAAGTACCAGGTAATAACATGACTATATACAGGAAGTACCAGGTAATAACATGGCTATATACAGGATGTACCAGGTAATAACATGGCTATATACAGGGAGTACCAGGTAACAACATGACTATATACAGGAAGTACCAGTACTGAGTGGATGTGCAGGGGTACCAGGTAATAACATGGCTATATACAGGAAGTACCAGGTAATAACATGGCTATATACAGGAAGTACCAGGTAATAACATGGCTGTATACAGGGAGTACCATGTAACAACATGGCTGTATACAGGGAGTACCAGGTAACAACATGGCTATATACAGGGAGTACCAGGTAACAACATGGCTATATACAGGGAGTACCAGGTAACAACATGGCTATATACAGGGAGTACCAGGTAATAACATGGCTATATACAGGGAGTAGTAATAACATGGCTATATACAGGAAGTACCAGGTAATAACATGGCTGTATACAGGGAATACCAGGTAATAACATGACTATATACAGGAAGTACCAGGTAATAACATGGCTATTTCCAGGAAGTACCAGATAATAACATGGCTCTATACAGGAAGTACCAGGTAATAACATGGCTATATACAGGAAGTACCAGGTAATAACATGACTATATACAGGAAGTACCAGGTAATAACATGGCTATATACAGGATGTACCAGGTAATAACATGGCTATATACAGGAAGTACCAGGTAATAACATGGTTATATACAGGAAGTACCAGGTAATAACATGACTATATACGGGAAGTACCAGGTAATAACATGGCTATATACAGGAAGTACCAGGTAATAACATGACTATATACAGGAAGTACCAGGTAATAACATGGCTATATACAGGATGTACCAGGTAATAACATGGCTATATACAGGGAGTACCAGGTAACAACATGACTATATACAGGAAGTACCAGTACTGAGTGGATGTGCAGGGGTACCAGGTAATAACATGGCTATATACAGGAAGTACCAGGTAATAACATGGCTATGTACAGGAAGTACCAGGTAATAACATGGCTGTATACAGGGAGTACCATGTAACAACATGGCTGTATACAGGGAGTACCAGGTAACAACATGGCTATATACAGGGAGTACCAGGTAACAACATGGCTATATACAGGGAGTACCAGGTAACAACATGGCTATATACAGGGAGTACCAGGTAATAACATGGCTATATACAGGGAGTAGTAATAACATGGCTATATACAGGAAGTACCAGGTAATAACATGGCTGTATACAGGGAATACCAGGTAATAACATGACTATATACAGGAAGTACCAGGTAATAACATGGCTATTTCCAGGAAGTACCAGATAATAACATGGCTCTATACAGGAAGTATCAGGTAATAACATGGCTATATACAGGGAGTACCAGGTAATAACATGGCTATATACAGGAAGTACCAGTACTGAGTGGATGTGCAGGGTACCAGATTATTGAGGTAGATATGTACATATAGGTAGTAGATAATGGAGATCCTATTTTATGTTGAGGTCGTTGATTGTCAGAAAAGTCAAAACCTTCAGGATAAAGATCTCTTGAATCATAAACAGTGGATTATGGAACATATTTGGGGTAAAGGGGGGAACTTCCGATCCGAGTTAAGTGTATTTGGAATGTAATTCCCTTTTCTTTCTTTCTTTTACATTCATTTTGACCCCCTTTTCTCCCCAATTTTGTGGTATCCAATTATTAGTAGTTACTATCTTGTCTCATCGCCACAACTCCCGTATGGGCTCGGGAGAGACGAAGGTCGAAAGCCATGCGTCCTCCGAAACACAACCCAACCTAGCTGCACTGCTTCTTTAACACGCGCATCCAACCCGGAATGCTGGTATATGCTGGTAAGAGCTACTGATACGAGATACTGGTAAAAGCTACTGGTAAGAGATACTGATAATAGATACTGGTAAGAGCTGCTGGTAAGAGCTACTCGTAAGAGTTACCAATAAGAGATACTGTAGGCTTAATCAAGCTAGTCGTCTTCATTACTTTCTTCTATCCTGGCACCAAAAGTTTAAAACGTTTTGATAGGAGGCAGAATATGGTTGGACCGTCAAATAATTGGCATCCACATTACTCTTACAGAATGTCCATGTGTGCGAGGATTCAGGTGGGCGAGGCTTCACGTGGGCGAGGGTTCACGTGGGCGAGGATTCACGTGGGCGAGGTTTCACGTGGGCGAGGTTTCACGTGGGTGAGGATCCACGTGGGTGAGGATCCACGTGGGTGAGGATCCACGTGGGCGAGGTTTCACGCGGGCGAGGACCCACGCGGGTGAGGACCCACGCGGGTGAGGCACCACATGGGCGAGGATTCACGTGGGCGGGGACTCACGCGGGCGAGGATTCACGCGGGCGAGGACTCACGCGGGCGAGGATCCACGTGGGCGAGGATTCACGTGAGCGAGGACTCACGTGGGCGAGGTACCACGTGGGTGAGGTACCACGTGGGCGAGGATTCACGTGGGCGAGGCACCTTTATGTGCCTTTAGAGGTCATGCAGTTCAATACTCATGTTTAAAACACAAACTATTATGGGTTAAAGAGTTAATGTTAACAAATTAAATAGAAGAACTAACAGCACAGATAGACAGCAATAAAAACTGTACCATAGAGGCACAGAACGAGTCAGAGGGAAAACAAAAAGACATGGAATAACTTATTCAACAAAGATCCAGTGGAATGTATTATAAAAATTAAGCTAATTGGATGGAATATGGGGAGAAATGCACCAAATTATTTTAGAATCTTCAACATAGAAATTTGACCAAAAATAGTTTACAGAAACTTGTTACAAATGACGGAGTCATCCATGATTCACCAAACGATACTTTGAAAGAGGAAGCTAAATATTTTAAGCATATGTTCTCTTTTCAGTCTCCTCCATTTACACTAACTGAAGTTAATTGGAAGGACTTTTTTCCTAATAGTGGTGTAAAATTAGCATCTGTACAGAAAGACTTGTATGATGGCCAAATTGCAGAGGAGGTATGTATTGATGCAATGAAAGCCTTCAGGCCAGGGAAAACTCCAGGGCTGGATGGCACACCAGTTGGGGTAAATGAGACCTTATTTGATCTACTATTAGTATATTTTAACCCCTCCTATCGGGTACTCAGGTCTGATTTCATGACTGAAACAGGACCCAGGTGGACCCAGGTGGACCCAGGTGGACCCAGGTGGACCCAGGTGGACCCAGGTGGACCCAGGTGGACCCAGGTGGACCCAGGTGGTAGGTATAACGATCCAGTCTAAAACGTGGAGTTCCTTTACACTTCAGTGTTGTGATGCAAAAAACCCCAGCAAAAGAAATAGCACATATCATTAAAATGATTATATTATTATATTATAAAATTATAAAATTATTATATTATTATATTATTAAATTATTATATTATTAAATTATTATATTATTATATTATTATATTATTATATTATTATATTATTATATTATTAAATTATTATATTATTATATTATTATATTATTATATTATTATATTATTATATTATTAAAATATTATATTATTATATTATTATATTATTATATTATTAAATGATTATATTATTAAATTATTATATTATTATATTATTATATTATTAAAATATTAAAATCTTATATTATATTATTAAAATATTTGAATTATTGAAATATTAAATTATTAAATTATTAATTTAATTATTCAATTATTACGTTACATTGGAGATAATATAAGACAAGTATTTGAAACAATTGAACACTAGGAAACATCTAGGAAATCAAATGGCTACTTCTCAGAAAGTTGTCAACCCTCAAGAAGAGTAAAACAAGTTTGTCCACTATCTGAACGATCGGCTATGAAAAGCCAACTGACATTTACTCCTGAGGTGCTGACCTGTTGCTCCCTCTACATCCACTGTGATTATTATTATTTGACCCTGCTGGTCACCTATGAACATTTGAACATCTTGGCCATGTTCTGTTATAATCTCCGCCCGGCACAGCCAGAAGAGGACTGTCCACCCCACATAGCCTGGTTCCTCTCTAGGTTTCTTCCTAGGTTCCTGCCTTTCTAGTGAGTTTTTCCTAGCCACCGTGCTTCTACACCTGCATTGATTGCTGTTTGGGGTTTTAGGCTGGGTTTCTGTACAGCACTTTGTGACATCAGCTGATGTAAGAAGGGCTTTATAAATACATTTGATTGATTACATTTGATTGACTATCGACATATTATTATGACCAACGAAATAATAGCTATTAAAATCAAATCCAACAATAATATCAATGTGCTAGGAATCCAGGCTTAAAAACAGAGGTGCCGTTATACAATGATTCTTTTAAAAACAAAATGTTTCTAACCTGGATGTGTTGTAGACCCCCGAGGGGCCCTGTGTTGAGGGTCAGCACGGTGGATGTGTTGTTGACCCCTGAGGGGCCCGTGTTGAGGGTCAGCACGGTGGATGTGTTGTAGAACCCCGATGGGCCCCGTGTTGAGGGTCAGCATGGTGGATGTGTTGTAGACCCCTGAGGGGCCCCGTGTTGAGGGTCAGCACGGTGGATGTGTTGTTGACCCCCGAGGGGCCCCGTGTTGAGGGTCAGCACGGTGGATGTGTTGTAGACCCCTGAGGGGCCCCGTGTTGAGGGTCAGCACGGTGGATGTGTTGTAGACCCCTGAGGGGCCCGTGTTGAGGGTCAGCACGGTGGATGTGTTGTTGACCCCTGAGGGGCCCGTGTTGAGGGTCAGCACGGTGGATGTGTTGTAGACCCCTGAGGGGCCCCGTGTTGAGGGTCAGCACGGTGGATGTGTTGTTGACCCCTGAGGGGCCCGTGTTGAGGGTCAGCACGGTGGATGTGTTGTTGACCCCTGAGGGGCCCGTGTTGTGGGTCAGCACGGTGGATGTGTTGTAGACCCCTGAGGGGCCCCGTGTTGAGGGTCAGCACGGTGGATGTGTTGTAGACTCCTGAGGGGCCCCGTGTTGAGGGTCAGCACGGTGGATGTGTTGTAGACCCCTGAGGGTCAGCATGGTGGATGTGTTATAGACCCCTGAGGGGCTCGTGTTGAGGGTCAGCACGATGGATGTGTTGTAGACCCCTGAGGGGCCCCGTGTTGAGGGTCAGCACGGTGGATGTGTTGTAGACCCCTGAGGGGCCCCGTGTTGAGGGTCAGCATGGTGGATTTATTGTAGAACCCCGAGGGGCCCCGTGTTGAGGGTCAGCACAGTGGATTTATTGTAGACCCCCGAGGGGCCCCGTGTTGAGGGTCAGCACGATGGATGTGATGTAGAGTAACATTTCCTATGTTGTGTGGATGGAGGAGATGATTTTTTATTTATAGAACAATGTGATAAAGCTGAATAAAGAACTCGTATTAGTTCCTCCAGGACTGCAAGGCCAGTAGGTCTACAGGGGCATACTTGACTTTATTGAAGAAACATGACTGAATTGGAAAGAAATGTGGTAGAGACAGTAATTTCTTACCATCTGGAAATCGTTAGCTAAACCAAAGAAATCGATGGAAAAGGTGCTTTGTTATAAGACGACATATAAATGGTCACTGTTGCTGCATTCCGCATCATTTTCCATTTACAATGTGTTCTGGAATTAAAAGTTACTCTTCAATAACTTTATAACTTTATGGTTTCGTAGTGTTAATTAAATCATCACTATTTCTTCATTTCTTTTTCTTCTACCTAACCACTTTATCTTAGACAACACAGAAAAATATATTTCAAGCAATGTCCTTGTATGAAGGCCTTACACCATATTACTGTGTAGGGAACCGGCGTGGATTCACAGTTGGACAGGGTTATGTTTCAGAGACTACTGATGCCACAAGAATCATACTGACACAGAACACACACTGGAGATACATCTGGGTCGAAGGAGATACGTTATGTAGTGGGTGACGTTTCAGTTTAGGACCTGTACAGGATGCAATTCAGGAGACGTTACATTGTTGCAACATTGGGTCTCACAAGGTTAATATAAGAATAGATATGACTAAGGACTACTTTCTCAGGATTCTGATGGGGAAGGAGCGGGGAATTTTCCCTTATTTCTTAGACAGTAAGCATGACTTGGGCATAGTAAGCATAATGATTTGTAGCAGGAACCAGAAGCTACAGCTGTATCAGTCTCACTGTCAACTGGGCCACATTGACCCTGTAGCAGGAACCAGAAGCTACAGCTGTATCAGTCTCACTGTCAACTGGGCCACATTGACCCTGTAGCAGGAACCAGAAGCTACAGCTGTATCAGTCTCACTGTCAACTGGGCCACATTGACCCTGTAGCAGGAACCAGAAGCTACAGCTGTATCAGTCTCACTGTCAACTGGGCCACATTGACCCTGTAGCAGGAACCAGAAGCTACAGCTATATCAGTCTCACTATCAACTGGGCCACATTGACCCTGTAGCAGGAACCAGAAGCTACAGCTGTATCCGTCTCACTGTCAACTGGGCCACATTGACCCTGTAGCAGGAACCAGAAGCTACAGCTGTATCAGTCTCACTGTCAACTGGGCCACATTGACCCTGTAGCAGGAACCAGAAGCTACAGCTGTATCAGTCTCACAGTCAACTGGGCCACATTGACCCTGTAGCAGGAACCAGAAGCTACAGCTGTATCAGTCTCACTATCAACTGGGCCACATTGACCCTGTAGCAGGAACCAGAAGCTACAGCTATATCAGTCTCACTGTCAACTGGGCCACATTGACCCTGTAGCAGGAACCAGAAGCTACAGCTATATCAGTCTCACTGTCAACTGGGCCAGATTGACTCTTATTTTCACTTCTCGAACAAGTCAACAACAGCATGTTAACAATCACAGAGTATATGTGTTATATAGTATTCTGATTGAATGAGACACAATACAGTATGTGTTATATAGTATTCTGATTGAATGAGATACAATACAGTATATGTGTTATATAGTATTCTGATTGAATGAGATACAATACAGTATATGTGTTATATAGTATTCTGATTGAATGAGACACAATACAGTATATGTGTTATCTAGTATTCTGATTGAATGAGACACAATACAGTATATGTGTTATATAGTATTCTGATTGAATGAGATACAATACAGTATATGTGTTATCTAGTATTCTGATTGAATGAGACACAATACAGTATATGTGTTATCTAGTATTCTGATTGAATGAGATACAATACAGTATATGTGTTATCTAGTATTCTGATTGAATGAGATACAATACAGTATATGTGTTATCTAGTATTCTGATTGAATGAGACACAATACAGTATATGTGTTATCTAGTATTCTGATTGAATGAGACACAATACACTGTACAGTATATGTGTTATATAGTATTTTGGTTTAATATTTATGGTCCTCCTCACATTTTTTCAGTGGTGACGACTTCCTGAAGAGTCTCTTCAGTAGAACACCACAGAGGGGAAGTGAACTCATGCTGGGTGTTCTGGGTTGCAGCTCGGCATCATGGGGGGTGGCCACAAGTCAACTACTCTACGTGAGAGACTTGTCTGGGGGGGTAATATCCTCACAGCCAAGTCACTGGCCGTGAGGAGAGTGGTTCGTTGTCACGTGGGGTCGAGGGTGGGGGAGATGACGTGATGTGGAATCCAGCAGCGTCTCTAAACAGGGATGTGAAACCATGTTAACAGACTACTCATAGGTCAAAGGGTACATACTTGATGTCAAGGTGTTGGCTCACACTGATCATGGAGCTTAATATAACTTCTCTTTTATGAGTCACTTTAGAGGCTCATAAAAGGCTCTAGGTAACGGAGGGCCATCCTCAGGCTCTAGGTAACGGAGGGCCATCCTCAACATCATTAGGCTCTTGGTAACGGAGGGCCATCCTCAGGCTCTAGGTAACGGAGGGCCATCCTCAGGCTCTAGGTAATGGAGGGCCATCCTCAGGCTCTTGGTAATGGAGGGCCATCCTCAACATCATCAGAATCTTGGTAACGGAGGGCCATCCTCAACATCATCAGACTCTTGGTAACGGAGGGCCATCCTCAGGCTCTTGGTAACGGAGGGCCATCCTCAGGCTCTAGGTAACGGAGGGCCATCCTCAGGCTCTCGGTAACCGAGGGCCATCCTCAGGCTCTTGGTAACGGAGGGCCATCCTCAACATCATCAGACTCTTGGTAACGGAGGGCCATCCCCAGGCACTTGGTAATGGAGGGCCATCCTCAACATCATCAGACTCTTGGTAACGGAGGGCCATCCTCAGGCTCTTGGTAACGGAGGGCCATCCTCAGGCTCTTGGTAACGGAGGGCCATCCTCAGGCTCTTGGTAACGGAGGGCCATCCTCAACATCATCAGGCTCTTGGCAACAGAGGGCCATCCTCAACATCATTAGGCTCTTGGTAACGGAGGGCCATCCTCAACATCATCAGGCTCTTGGTAACGGAGGGCCATCCTCAACATCATTGGTTGTTGGGGTCCCTTGAGTGAATAAATCAAGGATGGACAATGTCTGATTGGTTGTTGGGGTCCCTTGAGTGAATAAATCACTGATGGACAATGTCTGATTGGTTGTTGTTTGTTTCACTTACATCGATATTCGCTACAAGTAAAAGTTCTCAACCATCTGTTATCTATCAGCTCAATCATCAAACCCAGACCAGACCCAGTGATGTGGAAACCATTGGGCCGTGTGGTTGAAAGTCCCATTCATCTCTCCCTCTCTCCCTCTCTCCCTCACACACACACTCACACTTACTTTCACTCTCACAGCATCACACCCTGTTATGTCTCTGATATGAGTGATCATTCCACCACAGATACCTCAGCAGGGAAAGTGGGCAAATTCATCTGCTGTTCGGGCCGATCTGAGTTACTATATGAAAGGGGGAGTTGTTCCGTGAAAGAATGGATTGATCCTCAACCAAAGGAAGGTCCCTCTGTTACCAAAACCTAGGAAGAAACCTAGAGAGGAACCAGGCTATGTGGGGTGGCCAGTCCTCTTCTGGCTGTGCCGGAATAGTGTTGTTCTCTACAGTATAGTGTTGTTCTCTACAGTGTATGGTGTTGTTCTCCATAGTGTATAGTGTTGTTCTCTACAGTGTATAGTGTTGTTCTCTATAGTGTATAGTGTTGTTCTCTACAGTGTATAGTGTTGTTCTCTACAGTGTATAGTGTTGTTCTCTACAGTGTATAGTGTTGTTCTCTACAGTGTATAGTGTTGTTCTCTATAGTGTATAGTGTTGTTCTCTACAGTATAGTGTTGTTCTCTACAGTGTATAGTGTTGTTCTCTACAGTATAGTGTTGTTCTCAATAGTGTATAGTGTTGTTCTCTATAGTGTATAGTGTTGTTCTCTACGCTCCGCTCTCTACGCTCCACGCTCTACGCTCCACGCTCCGCTCTCTACGCTCCACGCTCTGCGCTACATGTTCTGCGCTCCGCTCTACGCTACACGTTCTGCGCTCCGCTCTCTACGCTCAGCGCTCCGCGCTCCGCTCTCTACGCTCAGCGCTCCACGCTCCGCTCTCTACGCTCAGCGCTCCACGCTCCGCTCTCTACGCTCAGCGCTCCACGCTCCGCTCTCTACGCTCAGCGCTCCACGCTCCGCTCTCTACGCTCAGCGCTCCACGCTCCGCTCTCTACGCTCAGCGCTCCACGCTCCGCTCTCTACGCTCAGCGCTCCACGCTCCGCTCTCTACGCTCAGCGCTCCACGCTCCGCTCTCTACGCTCAGCGCTCCACGCTCCGCTCTCTACGCTCAGCGCTCCACGCTCCGCTCTCTACGCTCAGCGCTCCACGCTCCGCTCTCTACGCTCCGCTCTCTACGCTCAGCGCTCCACGCTCCGCTCTCTACGCTCAGCGCTCCACGCTCCGCTCTCTACGCTCAGCGCTCCACGCTCCGCTCTCTACGCTCAGCGCTCCACGCTCCGCTCTCTTCCCTCAGCGCTCCACGCTCCGCTCTCTACGCTCAGCGCTCCACGCTCCGCTCTCTACGCTCAGCGCTCCACGTTCAACGCTCCGCTCTCCACGCTCTACGCTCTACGCTCAGAGCTCCACGCTCTACCACTATGGCGACAGGTTAGTTGGTGCAACGTAAGACAGTCTCGTTTTCCATTTGTTTGTTTTAGTAGCTTGAATCGTTCCTGTTCACACTGAGGTGAAGAGCTGAATAAGTTTTAAGGAATAAATCCCAGGCTCATGCTTATCACCTGTGGAAGGTGGGGCTTTCAGAAAGGCATAGATTTCATTGGCCTTGTCAAGTCTTGATTGTAGATCCTTCAACTGGAGTCGCGAGAGTGCAACTCCCCCATAGTATGTTGTACCGAAGTTGACTGACTGAAAGGAAACCTAAAGTCGAGCTCCCTACCATCCAGGACCTCGGTATCAGGTGGTGTGAAAGGAAACCTAAAGTCGAGCTCCCTGCCATCCAGGACCTCGATATCAGGTGGTGTGAAAGGAAACCTAAAGTCGAGCTCCCTGCCATCCAGGACCTCGGTATCAGGTGGTGTGAAAGGAAACCTAAAGTCGAGCTCCCTGCCATCCAGGACCTCGGTATCAGGTGGTGTGAAAGGAAGACCCAGAGAATAGGTAAAGACTCCAGCCACCCAGGCCATAGACTGTTCTCTCTGCTGAGTCCCTGGAACCCCATTAAATCATTAAAGACTCCAGCCACCCAGGCCATAGACTGTTCCCTCTGCTGAGTCCCTGGAACCCCATTAAATCATTAAAGACTCCAGCCACCCAGATCATAGACTGTTCCCTCTGCGGAGTCCCTGGAACCCCATTAAATCATTAAAAACTCCAGCCACCCAGGCCATAGACTGTCGCCTCTGCTGAGTCCCTGGAACCCCATTAAATCATTAAAGACTCCAGCCACCCAGGCCATAGACTGTTCTCTCTGCTGAGTCCCTGGAACCCCATTAAATCATTAAAGACTCCAGCCACCCAGGCCATAGACTGTTCTCTCTGCTGAGTCCCTGGAACCCCATTAAATCATTAAAGACTCCAGCCACCCAGATCATAGACTGTTCTCTCTGCTTCCCCACGGCACGCAGTTCCGGAGCATCAAGTCTGACACCAACAGGCTCCTGAACATCTTCTATTCCCAAGACATAAGACTGTTAAATAGCTAACAGAATGGCTACATGACTATAATCTAACAGAATGGCTACATGACTATAATCTAACAGAATGGCTACATGACTATCTTCTATCCCCAAGCCATAAGACTGATAAATACCTAACATAATGGCTACATGACTATAATCTAACAGAATGGCTACATGACTATAATCTAACAGAATGGCTACATGACTATCTTCTATCCCCAAGCCATAAGACTGATAAATAGCTAACAGAATGGCTACATGACTATCTTCTATCCCCAAGACATAAGACTGATAAATACCTAACATAATGGCTACATGACTATCTTCTATCCCCAGGCCATAAGACTGATAAATACCTAACATAATGGCTACATGACTATAATCTAACAGAATGGCTACATGACTATAATCTAACAGAATGGCTACATGACTATCTTCTATCCCCAAGCCATAAGACTGATAAATAGCTAACAGAATGGCTACATGACTATCTTCTATCCCCAAGACATAAGACTGATAAATACCTAACATAATGGCTACATGACTATAATCTAACAGAATGGCTACATTACTATCTTCTATCCCCAAGCCATAAGACTGATAAATACCTAACATAATGCTTACAGGACTATAATCTAACATAATGGCTACATGACTATAATCTAACATAATGGCTACATGACTATAATCTAACATAATGGCTACATGACTATAATCTAACATAATGGCTACATGACTATCTTCTATCCCCAGGCCATAAGACTGATAAATAGCTAACAGAATGGCTACATGACTATCTTCTATCCCCAAGCCATAAGACTGATAAAAAGCTAGCAGAATGGCTACATGACTATCTTCTATCCCCAAGACATAAGACTGATAAAAAGCTAACAGAATGGCTACATGGACATTGACCCTTTTTTTGCACTGACTTTATGCACACGGGGGTGGCAGGTAGCCTAATGGTTAGAGCATTGGACTAGTAACCAAAAGGTTGCAAGATCGAATCCCCGAGCTGACAAGGTTTAAATCTGTCATTCTGCCCCTGAACAAGGAAGTTAACCCACTGTTCCTAGGGTGTCTATGAAAAAAAAAATGTGTTCTAAACTGACTTGCTTCACTGACAAATGCTTCTATGATCACATCAAGGCAAGCAACACTGAACCATGCATGAGAGCACCAGCTGTTCCAGATGACTGTGTGATCTCACTCGCCGTAGCCGATGTGAGTAAGACCTTTAAACAGGTTAACATTCACAAGGCCAGATGAATTACCAGGACGTGTATTGAGAGCATACGCTAACCAGCTGGCAAGTGTCTTCACTGACAATTTCAACCTCTCCCTGATCCAGTCTGTAATACATACATCTTTAAAGCAGACCACCATAGTCCCTGTACCCAAGAATGCCAAGGTAACCTGTGTAAATAACTATTGCCCACGTAGCACTCACATATGTAGTCATGAAATTTTTTGAAAGGCTGGTCTAACAGCCTTCATCCCAGACCCACTCCACCATCACCAACACCATCATCCCAGACCCACTCCAATTCGTATACCGCCCAACAGCCATATATAGCCATGTTATTACCTGGTACCTCCTGTATATAGCCATGTTATTACCAGGTACTTCCTGTATATAGTCATGTTACTACCTGGTACTTCCTGTATATAGTCATGTTACTACCTGGTACTCCCTGTATATAGCTATGTTATTACCTGGTACTTCCTGTATATAGTCATGTTACTAACTGGTACTCCCTGTATATAGCTATGTTACTACCTGATACTCCCTGTATATAGCCATGTTATTACCTTGTACTTCCTGTATATAGCCATGTTATTACCTTGTACTTCCTGTATATAGCCATGTTATTACCTGGTACTCCCTGTGTGTAGCCATGTTATTACCTGGTACTTCTTGTGTGTAGCCATGTTATTACCTGGTACTTCCTGTATATAGTCATGTTACTACCTGGTACTCCCTGTATATAGCTATGTTATTACCTGGTACTTCCTGTGTGTAGCCATGTTACTACCTGGTACTCCCTGTATATAGCCATGTTATTACCTGGTACTTCCTGTATATAGCCATGTTATTACCTGGTACTCCCTGTATATAGCCATGTTATTACCTGGTACTCCCTGTATATAGCCATGTTATTACCTTGTACTCCCTGTATATAGCCATGTTATTATCTGGTACTTCCTGTGTGTAGCCATGTTATTACCTGGTACTTCCTGTATATAGTCATGTTATTACCTGGTACTCCCTGTATATAGCCATGTTATTACCTGGTACTTCCTGTATATAGCCATGTTATTACCTGGTACTTCCTGTATATAGCCATGTTATTACCTGGTACTCCCTGTATATAGCCATGTTATTACCTGGTACTTCCTGTGTGTAGCCTTGTTATCGTTACTCATTGTGTATCTATGGTTATTTATTATTCCTGTCTTTCTCTCTGCATTGTTGGGAACGGCCAGTCAGTCAGCATTTCACTGTTAGTCTACACCTGTTGTTTACCAAGCATGTGACGAATAACATTTGATTTGATCTGAGACACACTGTTAACACTGTGGTATGAAGAGCTGGTCTGAAACACACTGTGGTATGAAGAGCTGGTCTGAGACACACAGTTAACACTGTGGTATGAAGAGCTGGTCTGAAACACACTCTGGTATGAAGAGCTGGTCTGAGACACACTGTGGTATGAAGAGCTGGTCTGAAACACACTGTGGTATGTAGAGCTGGTCTGAGACACACTGTGGTATGAAGAGCTGGTCTGAGACACTGTGGTATGAAGAGCTGGTCTGAAACACATGGTGGTATGACGAGCTGGTCTGAAACACACTGTGGTATGAAGAGCTGGTCTGAGACACATGGTGGTATGAAGAGCTGGTCTGAAACACTGTGGTATGAAGAGCTGGTCTGAGACACACTGTGGTATGAAGAGCTGGTCTGAGACACTGTGGTATGAAGAGCTGGTCTGAGACACTGTGGTATGAAGAGCTGGTCTGAGACACACTGTGGTATGAAGAGCTGGTCTTAGACACTGTGGTATGAAGAGCTGGTCTGAGACATTGTGGTATGAAGAGCTGGTCTGAAACACACTGTAGTATGAAGAGCTGGTCTGAAACACACTGTGGTATAAAGAGCTGGTCTGAGACACATGGTGGTATGAAGAGCTGGTCTGAGACACACTGTGGTATGAAGAGCTGGTCTGAGATACACTGTGGTATGAAGGGCTGGTCTGAGACACATGGTGGTATGAAGAGCTGGTCTGAAACACACTGTGGTATGAAGAGCTGGTCTGAGACACACGGTGGTATGAAGAGCTGGTCCGAGACACACTGTGGTATGAAGAGCTGGTCCGAGACACACTGTGGTATGAAGAGCTGGTCTGAGACACTGTGGTATGAAGAGCTGGTCTGAGACCCACTGTGGTATGAAGAGCTGGTCTGAGACACTGTGGTATGAAGAGCTGGTCTGAGACACACTGTGGTATGAAGAGCTGGTCTGAGACACTGTGGTATGAAGAGCTGGTCTGAGACATTGTGGTATGAAGAGCTGGTCTGAGACACACTGTGGTATGAAGAGCTGGTCTGAGACACTGTGGTATGAAGAGCTGGTCTGAGACACTGTGGTATGAAGAGCTGGTCTGAGACACTGTGGTATGAAGACCTGGTCTGAGACACACTGTGGTATGAAGAGCTGGTCTGAAACACACTGTGGTATGAAGAGCTGGTCTGAGACACTGTGGTTAGAAGAGCAGGTCTGAGACACTGTGGTATGAAGAGCTGGTCTGAGACACTGTGGTATGAAGAGCTGGTCTGAGACACTGTGGTTTGAAGAGCTGGTCTTAGACACTGTGGTATGAAGAGCTGGTCTGAGACACACTGTGGTATGAAGAGCTGGTCTGAGACACACTGTGGTATGAAGAGCTGGTCTGAGACACTGTGGTATGAAGAGCTGGTCTGAGACACTGTGGTATGAAGAGCTGGTCTGAGACACACTGTGGTATGAAGACCTGGTCTGAGACACACTGTGGTATGAAGAGCTGGTCTGAAACACACTGTGGTATGAAGAGCTGGTCTAAGACACTGTGGTATGAAGAGCTGGTCTGAGACACACTGTGGTATGAAGAGCTGGTCTTAGACACTGTGGTATGAAGAGCTGGTCTGAGACACTGTGGTATGAAGAGCTGGTCTGAGACACACTGTGGTATGAAGAGCTGGTCTTAGACACTGTGGTATGAAGAGCTGGTCTGAGACATTGTGGTATGAAGAGCTGGTCTGAAACACACTGTAGTATGAAGAGCTGGTCTGAAACACACTGTGGTATAAAGAGCTGGTCTGAGACACATGGTGGTATGAAGAGCTGGTCTGAGACACATGGTGGTATGAAGAGCTGGTCTGAGATACACTGTGGTATGAAGGGCTGGTCTGAGACACATGGTGGTATGAAGAGCTGGTCTGAAACACACTGTGGTATGAAGAGCTGGTCTGAGACACACGGTGGTATGAAGAGCTGGTCTGAAACACACTGTGGTATAAAGAGCTGGTCTGAGACACATGGTGGTATGAAGAGCTGGTCTGAGACACATGGTGGTATGAAGAGCTGGTCTGAGATACACTGTGGTATGAAGAGCTGGTCTGAGACACATGGTGGTATGAAGAGCTGGTCTGAAACACACTGTGGTATGAAGAGCTGGTCTGAGACACACGGTGGTATGAAGAGCTGGTCCGAGACACACTGTGGTATGAAGAGCTGGTCCGAGACACACTGTGGTATGAAGAGCTGGTCTGAGACACACTGTGGTATGAAGAGCTGGTCTGAGACACACTGTGGTATGAAGAGCTGGTCTGAGACACACTGTGGTATGAAGAGCTGGTCTGAGACACTGTGGTATGAAGAGCTGGTCTGAGACACTGTGGTATGAAGAGCTGGTCTGAGACACACTGTGGTATGAAGACCTGGTCTGAGACACACTGTGGTATGAAGAGCTGGTCTGAAACACACTGTGGTATGAAGAGCTGGTCTGAGACACTGTGGTATGAATCAAATCAAATCAAATTTATTTATATAGCCCTTCGTACATCAGCTGATGAAGAGCTGGTCTGAGACACTGTGGTATGAAGAGCTGGTCTGAGACACTGTGGTATGAAGAGCTGGTCTGAGACACACTGTGGTATGAAGAGCTGGTCTGAGACACTGTGGTATGAAGAGCTGGTCTGAGACACTGTGGTATGAAGAGCTGGTCTGAGACACACTGTGGTATGAAGACCTGGTCTGAGACACACTGTGGTATGAAGAGCTGGTCTGAAACACACTGTGGTATGAAGAGCTGGTCTGAAACACACTGTGGTATGAAGAGCTGGTCTAAGACACTGTGGTATGAAGAGCTGGTCTGAGACACACTGTGGTATGAAGAGCTGGTCTTAGACACTGTGGTATGAAGAGCTGGTCTGAGACATTGTGGTATGAAGAGCTGGTCTGAAACACACTGTAGTATGAAGAGCTGGTCTGAAACACACTGTGGTATAAAGAGCTGGTCTGAGACACATGGTGGTATGAAGAGCTGGTCTGAGACACATGGTGGTATGAAGAGCTGGTCTGAGATAGACTGTGGTATGAAGGGCTGGTCTGAGACACATGGTGGTATGAAGAGCTGGTCTGAAACACACTGTGGTATGAAGAGCTGGTCTGAGACACACGGTGGTATGAAGAGCTGGTCCGAGACACACTGTGGTATGAAGAGCTGGTCCGAGACACACTGTGGTATGAAGAGCTGGTCTGAGACACACTGTGGTATGAAGAGCTGGTCTGAGACACTGTGGTATGAAGAGCTGGTCTGAAACACACTGTGGTATGAAGAGCTGGTCTGAGACACTGTGGTTAGAAGAGCTGGTCTGAGACACTGTGGTATGAAGAGCTGGTCTGAGACACTGTGGTATGAAGAGCTGGTCTGAGACACTGTGGTATGAAGAGCTGGTCTGAGACACTGGTATGAAGAGCTGGTCTGAGACACTGGTATGAAGAGCTGGTCTGAGACACTGGTATGAAGAGCTGGTCTGAGACACTGTGGTATGAAGAGCTGGTCTGAGACACACTGTGGTATGAAGACCTGGTCTGAGACACACTGTGGTATGAAGAGCTGGTCTGAAACACACTGTGGTATGAAGAGCTGGTCTGAAACACACTGTGGTATGAAGAGCTGGTCTAAGATACTGTGGTATGAAGAGCTGGTCTGAGACACACTGTGGTATGAAGAGCTGGTCTGAGACACACTGTGGTATGAAGAGCTGGTCTGACACACACTGTGGTATGAAGAGCTCGTCTGAGACACACTGTGGTATGAAGAGCTGGTCTGAGACACACTGTGGTATGAAGAGCTGGTCTGAAACGCACTGTGGTATGAAGAGCTGGTCTGAGACACTGTGGTATGAAGAGCTGGTCTAAGACACTTTGATATGAAGAGCTGGTCTGAGACACACCATTCCAGTCTAGGACCTCCGGTGGTACTCAGAGCATCATCAGCCCACCGTCAGGAGGTTTCACCGACAGACGTCTGACTGGTCCATCTCAGATCTCAACAACACACAACGACTGGTTATTAGCAGAGAGTCTCTTCAGAGATGAGGAGATGAGGTAGCCTTCCTTCTGGATGGGGTGAGGGGGTTTATGGGCCACAGTCTACTAGGGTATTGGGTTGAAAGAGCCCCTCACACCAGGACACTAGACTAGATGATAGGCCCTTGTGGATATGGAGAGCCCCACAATGAGTCAGAGTAGCTTCATTCATAACTACTGAATTGTATGGTTCTCTGTAATAAACTGATATCAGGACAGGAAGTCCTCGGCTCTTCTGGATGTTGTGTTGAAGGGTTGTCATTATAGCCTGTGGATGGATTATATTATCAAGTCATGTTTGTGGTTCAAATTAGCATTCTGGTTTGAGTCCGAAACACAAACAGATTTGATGAGAAAATTTGTTTGACCAAAAAAATTCTTCATGGTAGAAAATGTGATTCATTGTTAATTCAATAGATTGTGGCTTAAACCCATTAGAAGCACACATATTAACATAGATAGACCTACACAATCAGATATACACAAAAGCACCACCAAGCATCTCAAAAGTTCACTTCACACATGGGCCATTCACACTCCTCTCACACTTTCAGTTTGGTTATCTGTTGCTGCCCCCATGTGGACAAACTACTGCATTGCTGTCAAGTTGCTGTTTTCTTCTTCCCATTTGACTTGTTCCATGTAACCTTTATTTAACGAGGCAAGTCGGTTCAGAACAAATTCTTATTTACAATAACGGGCTACTCTGGCAAAACCTAAACAATGCTGGGCCAATTGTGTGCCTCCCTATGGGACTCGCAATCATGGCTGGATGTGATAGAGCCTGGATTTGAAATAAGGACTGTAGTGACACCTCCTGCACTGAGATGCAGGGCCTTAGACCGCTGCGCCACTCGGGAGCCCCAGTGATGACTTGTAGGTATGGGTAAGAGGACTGGTGTTGTTTGTGTACCCCGAGGCAGGCAGCCTACCTTCCCCAGCTTCTGACCTCTTCTGTAACCCCGAGGCAGGCAGCCTACCTTCTCCAGCTTCTGACCTCGTCTATAACCCTGAGGCAGGCAGCCTCTACCTTCTCCAGCTTCTGACCTCGTCTATAACCCCGAGGCAGGCAGCCTACCTTCTCCAGCTCCTGACCTCGTCTATAACCCAGAGGCAGGCAGCCTACCTTCTCCAGCTTCTGACCTCGTCTATAACCCCGAGGCAGGAAGTCTACCTTCTCCAGCTTCTGACCTCGTCTATAACCCTGAGGCAGGCAGCCTACCTTCTCCAGCTCCTGACCTCGTCTCTAACCCCGAGGCAGGAAGCCTACCTTCTCCAGCTCCTGACCTCGTCTATAACCCTGAGGCAGGCAGCCTACCTTCTCCAGCTTCTGACCTTGTCTATAACCCCGAGGCAGGCAGCCTACCTTCTCCAACTTCTGACTGTTAACCGGTAGCGTTGTCGATGTGGGACGGCCAGCTCCAGTCACTCAGTTGTTTTTAGTTGATGTGATGGCAGATTAACAAAAAAAAGAAAAGTACAATCAGAGGGACTTGGGTCCTACATCTGTCCAGACATTCCCCATGTGAAGGAGCACACCAAACAACAGTCTCTCTCATCACCACATGGTATCCAGATGTCCCAAACTGAAGGACTAGTCTCTCTCTCATCATCACATGGTATCCAGATGTCCCAAACTGAAGGACTAGTCTCTCTCTCATCACCACATGGTATCCAGATGTCCCAAACTGAAGGACTAGTCTCTCTCTCATCATCACATGGTATCCAGATGTCCCAAACTGAAGGACTAGTCTCTCTCTCATCACCCCATGGTATCCAGATGTCCCAAACTGAAGGACTAGTCTCTCTCTCATCACCACATGGTATCCAGATGTCCCAAACTGAAGGACTAGTCTCCCTCTCATCACCACATGGTATCCAGATGTCCCAAACTGAAGGACTAGTCTCTCTCTCATCACCACATCGTATCCAGATGTCCCAAACTGAAGGACTAGTCTCTCTCTCATCACCACATGGTATCCAGATGTCCCAAACTGAAGGACTAGTCTCTCTCTCATCACCACATGGTATCCAGATGTCCCAAACTGAAGGACTTGTCTCTCTCATCACCACATGGTATCCAGATGTCCCAAACTGAAGGACTAGTCCCTCTCTCATCACCACATGGTATCCAGATGTCCCAAACTGAAGGAATAGTCCTCTCTTATCACCACATGGTATCCAGATGTCCCAAACTGAAGGACTTGTCTCTCTCATCACCACATGGTATCCAGATGTCCCAAACTGAAGGACTAGTCTCTCTCTCATCACCACATGGTATCCAGATGTCCCAAACTGAAGGACTAGTCTCTCTCTCATCACCACATGGTATCCAGATGTCCCAAACTGAAGGACTAGTCCCTCTCTTATCACCACATGGTATCCATATGTCCCAAACTGAAGGACTACTCCCTCTCTCATCACCACATGGTATCCAGATGTCCCAAACTGAAGAACTTGTCTCTCTAATCACCACATGGTATCCAGATGTTCCTAAATGACTTTCCATCTGAAACAATATTCATTCTCATTCAATAGACAGAGCTGCTTTAGAGGCTACCCACAGGGGGAAAATACTATAGTCAAATAAAATCCAACTTTATTTTTCACATGTGCCGAATACAACAGGTGTAGATGGTACAGTGAAATGCTTACTTACAAGGCCTTAACAAACAAGATAACTAGATAACCCTACTAGCAACAATCCCAATACCACCACCAAAACCCCAAGACAAACACACCACAATTACAAAAACCCCATGCCACACCCTGGCCTGACCAAATACATAAAGATAAACACAAAATACTTTGACCAGGGCGTGACAGAACCCCCCCCCCTAAGGTGCGGACTCCCGAACGCACCTCAAAACAATAGGGAGGGTCCGGGTGGGCGTCTGTCCATGGTGGCAGCTCCGGTGCGGGACGTGGACCCCACTCCATTAATGTCTTAGTCCCCTCTCCCTTCGTCCCTGGATAGTCCACCCTCGCCGCCGACCATGGCCTAGTAGTCCTCACCCAGAACCCCACTGGACTGAGGAGCAGATCGGGACTGAAGGACAGCTCGGGACTGAGGCAGCTCGTGACTGAGGGGAAGCTCGGGAGTGAGAGAAAGCTCAGGAGTGAGAGGAAGCTCAGGAGTGAGAGGAAGCTCAGGAGTGAGAGGAAGCTCAGGAGTGAGAGGAAGCTCAGGAGTGAGAGGAAGCTCAGGAGTGAGAGGAAGCTCAGGAGTGAGAGGAAGCTCAGGAGTGAGAGAAAGCTCAGGAGTGAGAGAAAGCTCAGGCAGGTAGGTAGATCTACCAGATCCTGGCTGGCTGGTGGTCTCAGCAGATCCTGGCTGACTGGCAGATCCTGGCTGACTGGCAGATCTGGAAGATCCTGGCTGACTGGCAGATCCTGGCTAACTGGCAGATCTGGATGAGTCTGGTTGACTGGCAGATCTGGAAGAGTCTGGTTGACTGGCAGATCTGGAAGAGTCTGGTTGACTGGCAGATCTGGAAGAGTCTGGTTGACTGGCAGATCTGGAAGAGTCTGGTTGACTGGCAGATCTGGAAGAGTCTGGTTGACTGGCAGATCTGGAAGAGTCTGGTTGACTGGCAGATCTGGAAGAGTCTGGTTGACTGGCAGATCTGGAAGAGTCTGGTTGACTGGCAGATCTGGAAGAGTCTGGTTGACTGGCAGATCTGGAAGAGTCTGGTTGACTGGCAGATCTGGAAGAGTCTGGTTGACTGGCAGATCTGGAAGAGTCTGGTTGACTGGCAGATCTGGAGGAGTCTGGTTGACTGGCAGATCTGGAAGAGTCTGGTTGACTGGCAGATCTGGAGGAGTCTGGTTGACTGGCAGATCTGGAAGAGTCTGGTTGACTGGCAGATCTGGAAGAGTCTGGTTGACTGGCAGATCTGGAAGAGTCTGGTTGACTGGCAGATCTGGAAGAGTCTGGTTGACTGGAAGATCTGGAAGAGTCTGACTGACTGGCAGATCTGGCGGCGCTGGGCAGACTGGCGGCGCTGGGCAGACTGGCGGCGCTGGGCAGACTGGCGACGCTGGGCAGACTGGCGACGCTGGGCAGACTGGCGGTGCTGGGCTGACTGGCGGTGCTGGGCAGACTGGCGGTGCTGGGCAGACTGGCGGCGCTGGGCAGACTGGCGGCGCTGGGCAGACTGGCGGCGCTGGGCAGACTGGCGACGCCGGGCAGACTGGCGGTGCTGGGCAGACTGGCGACGCTGGGCAGACTGGGGGCACTGGCGGCGCTGGGCAGACTGGGGGCACTGGCGGCGCTGGGCAGACTGGTGGCACTGGCTGCTCCATATAGGCTGACAGCTCTGGCGGCTTCTTACAGACTGACAGCTCTGGCGGCTCCGTGCTGACTGGCAGCCCCTTGCAGACTGGCAGCCCCTTGCAGACTGACAGCTCCTTGCAGACTGACAGCTCCTTGCAGACTGACAGCTCCTTGCAGATTGACAGCTCCGTGCAGACTGACAGCTCCGTGCAGACTGACAGCTCCGTGCAGACTGACAGCTCTGGCTGCTCCATGTAGACTGGCAGCTCCTTGATGACTGACAGCTCTGGCTGCTCTATGCAGACTGACATCTCTGGCTGCTCCATGTAGACTGGCTGCTTCATGTAGACTGGCAGCTCGGGCTCCTTCATGTAGACTGACAGCTCTGGCTGCTCCATGCAGACTGACAGCTCTGGCTGCTCCATGCAGACTGACAGCTCTGGCTGCTTCATGTAGACTGGCTGCTTCATGCAGACTGGCAGCTCGGGCTGCTCCATGCAGACTGACAGCTCCTTGCAGACTGACAGCTCTGGCTGCTCCATGTAGACTGGCAGCTCCTTGATGACTGGCAGCTCTGGCTGCTCTATGCAGACTGACAGCTCTGGCTGCTTCATGCAGACTGACAGCTCTGGCTGCTCCATGTAGACTGGCTGCTTCATGCAGACTGGCAGCTCGGGCTCCTTCATGTAGACTGACAGCTCTGGCTGCTCCATGCAGACTGACATCTCTGGCTGCTCCATGCAGACTGACAGCTCTGACTGCTTCATGTAGACTGGCTGCTTCATGCAGACTCGCAGCTCGGGCTGCTCCATGCAGACTGACAGCTCTGGCTGCTTCATGTAGACTGGCTGCTTCATGCAGACTGGCAGCTCGGGCTGCTCCATGCAGACTGACATCTCTGGCTGCTTCATGTAGACTGACAGCTCTTTGCAGACTGGCAGCTCTGTCTGCGCTGAACAGGCGGGAGACTCCGGCAGCGCAGGAGAGGAGGAATACTCTAACTGCGCTAAACAGGCGGGAGAATCCAGCAGCGCAGGAGAGGAGAGAGACTCTGGTTGCGCTGAACAGGCGGGAGAATCCAGCAGCGCAGGAGAGGAGAGAGACTCTGGTTGCGCTGAACAGGCGGGGCGCACTGAAGGCCTGGTGCGTGGTGCTGGTACTGGTGTTACTGGACCGAGGACACGCACAGGAAGCCTGGTGCGGGGAGCTGCTACCGGAGGACTGGAGTGTGGAGGTGGCACAGGATGGGCTAGACCGTGAAGGCGTACTGGAGATCTTGAGAGCAGTGTTGGCACAGGACGTGCAAGGCTAGGGATGTGTACAGGAGGCCTGGTACGTGAGGCTGGTACCAACTTCACCAGCCGACTAACACGCACCTCAGGACGAGTATGAGGCGCTAACCCAGGTGCCATCAAATCCCCGACACGTTCCGTCGGGCGAATTCCATGCAAAAAGCACCAACACAGCAACTCCCTCATTTCTCTCTCCTCCAATTTCCCCATTAACTCCTTCACGGTCTCTGGTTCGGGTCTCCTCCTAGGCTCCTCACGATAAACAGGGAGAGTTGGCTCAGGTCTGACTCCTGACTCTGCCACACTCTCCCTGAGCCCCCCCCCCAATAAATTCTTTGGGCTGATTCTCAGGCTTCCTTCTGAGTCGCCGTGCTGCCACCTCATTACGGCGCCTCTTCGCTCTCACCGCCTCCAGTTCCTCTTTGGGGCGGCGATATTCTCCAGGCTGAGCCCAGGGTCCTTCTCCGTTTAGGGTTTGGGATTTCCTCCCATGTCCAGAACTCCTTATAGCGCCTCTCCTCTTTGGGCTGCTCCTGCCTGTTGACACGCTGCTTGGTCCGTTGGTGGTGGGTGATTCTGTTACGGTTTTCTTCTATATCCTCCTCTGACGAAGAGGTAGAACAAGGATCGGACCAAAACGCAGCGTGTCGATTGAGATTCATGTTTAATTAAACAAAGAAACACAAACACTACAAAACAAGAAATGAAACCGAAACAGCCTCTCTAGTGCAAACTAACCGAAAGTACACATAGGACACTAAGGACAATCACCCACGACAAACTCAAAGAATATGGCTGCCTAAATATGGTTCCCAATCAGAGACAACGATAAACACTGACATCTCTGGCTGCTCCATGTAGACTGGCTGCTTCATGTAGACTGGCAGCTCGGGCTCCTTCATGTAGACTGACAGCTCTGGCTGCTCCATGCAGACTGACAGCTCTGGCTGCTCCATGCAGACTGACAGCTCTGGCTGCTTCATGTAGACTGGCTGCTTCATGCAGACTGGCAGCTCGGGCTGCTCCATGCAGACTGACAGCTCCTTGCAGACTGACAGCTCTGGCTGCTCCATGTAGACTGGCAGCTCCTTGATGACTGGCAGCTCTGGCTGCTCTATGCAGACTGACAGCTCTGGCTGCTTCATGCAGACTGACAGCTCTGGCTGCTCCATGTAGACTGGCTGCTTCATGCAGACTGGCAGCTCGGGCTCCTTCATGTAGACTGACAGCTCTGGCTGCTCCATGCAGACTGACATCTCTGGCTGCTCCATGCAGACTGACAGCTCTGACTGCTTCATGTAGACTGGCTGCTTCATGCAGACTCGCAGCTCGGGCTGCTCCATGCAGACTGACAGCTCTGGCTGCTTCATGTAGACTGGCTGCTTCATGCAGACTGGCAGCTCGGGCTGCTCCATGCAGACTGACATCTCTGGCTGCTTCATGTAGACTGACAGCTCTTTGCAGACTGGCAGCTCTGTCTGCGCTGAACAGGCGGGAGACTCCGGCAGCGCAGGAGAGGAGGAATACTCTAACTGCGCTAAACAGGCGGGAGAATCCAGCAGCGCAGGAGAGGAGAGAGACTCTGGTTGCGCTGAACAGGCGGGAGAATCCAGCAGCGCAGGAGAGGAGAGAGACTCTGGTTGCGCTGAACAGGCGGGGCGCACTGAAGGCCTGGTGCGTGGTGCTGGTACTGGTGTTACTGGACCGAGGACACGCACAGGAAGCCTGGTGCGGGGAGCTGCTACCGGAGGACTGGAGTGTGGAGGTGGCACAGGATGGGCTAGACCGTGAAGGCGTACTGGAGATCTTGAGAGCAGTGTTGGCACAGGACGTGCAAGGCTAGGGATGTGTACAGGAGGCCTGGTACGTGAGGCTGGTACCAACTTCACCAGCCGACTAACACGCACCTCAGGACGAGTATGAGGCGCTAACCCAGGTGCCATCAAATCCCCGACACGTTCCGTCGGGCGAATTCCATGCAAAAAGCACCAACACAGCAACTCCCTCATTTCTCTCTCCTCCAATTTCCCCATTAACTCCTTCACGGTCTCTGGTTCGGGTCTCCTCCTAGGCTCCTCACGATAAACAGGGAGAGTTGGCTCAGGTCTGACTCCTGACTCTGCCACACTCTCCCTGAGCCCCCCCCCAATAAATTCTTTGGGCTGATTCTCAGGCTTCCTTCTGAGTCGCCGTGCTGCCACCTCATTACGGCGCCTCTTCGCTCTCACCGCCTCCAGTTCCTCTTTGGGGCGGCGATATTCTCCAGGCTGAGCCCAGGGTCCTTCTCCGTTTAGGGTTTGGGATTTCCTCCCATGTCCAGAACTCCTTATAGCGCCTCTCCTCTTTGGGCTGCTCCTGCCTGTTGACACGCTGCTTGGTCCGTTGGTGGTGGGTGATTCTGTTACGGTTTTCTTCTATATCCTCCTCTGACGAAGAGGTAGAACAAGGATCGGACCAAAACGCAGCGTGTCGATTGAGATTCATGTTTAATTAAACAAAGAAACACAAACACTACAAAACAAGAAATGAAACCGAAACAGCCTCTCTAGTGCAAACTAACCGAAAGTACACATAGGACACTAAGGACAATCACCCACGACAAACTCAAAGAATATGGCTGCCTAAATATGGTTCCCAATCAGAGACAACGATAAACACCTGCCTCTAATTGAGAACCACTCCAGACAGCCATAGACTTTGCTAGATAACCCTACTAGCAACAATCCCAATACCACCACCAAAACCCCAAGACAAACACACCACAATTACAAAAAACCCATGCCACACCCTGGCCTGACCAAATACATAAAGATAAACACAAAATACTTTGACCAGGGCGTGACAAGTATACTATAGTATAAATACTGTACTAAAAGAAAACTGTAGTATATACTGTAGTAATTCATGTACTGTTGAGCGGATTGTAGTATACGGTAGTTTTTTCTGACATTACTGTAGTATTTACTCCCAATGTTTTTTTAAGGATAATACTGTAGTATTTATTATAGTATTCTACAATATATTACAATATTCTATAGTAAGTAATACACATGACCAAGGGATATTAGTGTGTAGTATAGTATTCTACAGTATACTACAGTTTACTACATAATTCTATAGTAAGTACTGTAGTATTCTGTAGTAAATTGTAGTCTTTTTTCATGTGGGTACTGTTACCATTTAGGTACAAACAATTTGGTGGCAAATTAAACCCAACAGAGATTGACCTCATATTTTCCCAAACACATGTCTTGTCACGCTGTAGCATAACCCCTGACGTCACGCTGTAGCATAACCCCTGATGTCTTGTCACGCTGTAGCATATCCCCTGATGTCTTGTCACGCTGTAGCATATCCCCTGACGTCTTGTCACGCTGTAGCATATCCCCTGACGTCTTGTCACGCTGTAGCATATCCCCTGACGTCACGCTGTAGCATAACCCCTGACGTCACACTGTAGCATAACCCCTGACGTCTTGTCATGCTGTAGCATAACCCCTGACGTCTTGTCATGCTGTAGCATATCCCCTGACGTCTTGTCACGCTGTAGCATATCCCCTGACGTCACGCTGTAGCATAACCCCTGACGTCTTGTCACGCTGTAGCATAACCCCTGACGTCTTGTCACGCTGTAGCATAACCCCTGACGTCTTGTCACGCTGTAGCATATCCCCTGACGTCATGCTGTAGCATAACCCCTGACGTCTTGTCACGCTGTAGCATAACCCCTGACGTCTTGTCACGCTGTAGCATATCCCCTGACGTCATGCTGTAGCATAACCCCTGACGTCTTGTCACGCTGTAGCATAACCCCTGACGTCTTGTCACGCTGTAGCATAACCCCTGACGTCTTGTCACGCTGTAGCATATCCCCTGACGTCACGCTGTAGCATAACCCCTAACGTCTTGTCACGCTGTAGCATAACCCCTGACGTCTTGTCACGCTGTAGCATAACCCCTGACGTCTTGTCACGCTGTAGCATATCCCCTGACGTCATGCTGTAGCATAACCCCTGACGTCTTGTCACGCTGTAGCATAACCCCTGACGTCTTGTCACGCTGTAGCATAACCCCTGACGTCTTGTCACGCTGTAGCATAACCCCTGACGTCTTGTCACGCTGTAGCATAACCCCTGACGTCTTGTCACGCTGTAGCATAACCCCTGACGTCTTGTCACGCTGTAGCATAACCCCTGACGTCTTGTCATGCTGTAGCATATCCCCTGACGTCATGCTGTAGCATAACCCCTGACGTCTTGTCACGCTGTAGCATATCCCCTGACGTCATGCTGTAGCATAACCCCTGACGTCTTGTCACGCTGTAGCATAACCCCTGACGTCTTGTCACGCTGTAGCATAACCCCTGACGTCTTGTCACGCTGTAGCATAACCCCTGACGTCTTGTCACACTGTAGCATAACCCCTGACGTCTTGTCACGCTGTAGCATAACCCCTGACGTCTTGTCATGCTGTAGCATATCCCCTGACGTCATGCTGTAGCATAACCCCTGACGTCTTGTCACGCTGTAGCATAACCCCTGACGTCTTGTCACGCTGTAGCATATCCCCTGACGTCACGCTGTAGCATAACCCCTGACGTCTTGTCACGCTGTAGCATAACCCCTGACGTCTTGTCACGCTGTAGCATAACCCCTGACGTCTTGTCACGCTGTAGCATATCCCCTGACGTCACGCTGTAGCATAACCCCTGACGTCTTGTCACGCTGTAGCATAACCCCTGACGTCTTGTCACGCTGTAGCATAACCCCTGACGTCTTGTCACGCTGTAGCATAACCCCTGACGTCTTGTCACGCTGTATCATAACCCCTGACGTCTTGTCACGCTGTAGCATAACCCCTGACGTCTTGTCACGCTGTAGCATAACCCCTGACGTCTTGTCACGCTGTAGCATAACCCCTGACGTCTTGTCACGCTGTAGCATAACCCCTGACGTCTTGTCACGCTGTAGCATAACCCCTGACGTCTTGTCACGCTGTAGCATAACCCCTGACGTCTTGTCACGCTGTAGCATATCCCCTGACGTCATGCTGTAGCATAACCCCTGACGTCTTGTCACGCTGTAGCATAACCCCTGACGTCTTGTCACGCTGTAGCATATCCCCTGACGTCTTGTCACGCTGTAGCATAACCCCTGACGTCTTGTCACGCTGTAGCATAACCCCTGACGTCTTGTCACGCTGTAGCATAACCCCTGACGTCTTGTCATGCTGTAGCATATCCCCTGACGTCATGCTGTAGCATAACCCCTGACGTCTTGTCACGCTGTAGCATAACCCCTGACGTCTTGTCACGCTGTAGCATATCCCCTGACGTCTTGTCACGCTGTAGCATAACCCCTGACGTCTTGTCACGCTGTAGCATAACCCCTGACGTCTTGTCACGCTGTATCATAACCCCTGACGTCTTGTCATGCTGTAGCATAACCCCTGACGTCTTGTCATGCTGTAGCATAACCCCTGACGTCTTGTCATGCTGTAGCATATCCCCTGACGTCATGCTGTAGCATAACCCCTGACGTCATGTCACGCTGTAGCATAACCCCTGACGTCTTGTCACGCTGTAGCATAACCCCTGAAGTCTTGTCACGCTGTAGCATATCCCCTGACGTCTTGTCACGCTGTAGCATAACCCCTGACGTCTTGTCACGCTGTATCATAACCCCTGACGTCTTGTCACGCTGTAGCATAACCCCTGACGTCTTGTCACGCTGTAGCATAACCCCTGACGTCTTGTCACGCTGTAGCATAACCCCTGACGTCTTGTCACGCTGTAGCATAACCCCTGACGTCTTGTAACGCTGTAGCATAACCCCTGACGTCTTGTCACGCTGTAGCATAACCCCTGACGTCTTGTCACGCTGTAGCATAACCCCTGACGTCTTGTCACGCTGTAGCATAACCCCTGACGTCTTGTCACGCTGTAGCATAACCCCTGACGTCTTGTCACGCTGTAGCATAACCCCTGACGTCTTGTCACGCTGTAGCATAACCCCTGACGTCTTGTCACGCTGTAGCATAACCCCTGACGTCTTGTCACGCTGTAGCATAACCCCTGACGTCTTGTCATGCTGTAGCATATACCCTGACGTTTTGTCACGCTGTAGCATAACCCTGACGTCTTGTCACGCTGTAGCATAACCCCTGACGTCTTGTCACGCTGTAGCATAACCCCTGACGTCTTGTCACGCTGTAGCATAACCCCTGACGTCTTGTCACGCTGTAGCATAACCCCTGACGTCTTGTCACGCTGTAGCATAACCCCTGACGTCTTGTCACGCTGTAGCATATCCCCTGACGTCTTGTCACGCTGTAGCATAACCCCTGACGTCTTGTCACGCTGTAGCATAACCCCTGACGTCTTGTCACGCTGTAGCATAACCCCTGACGTCTTGTCACGCTGTAGCATAACCCCTGAAGTCTTGTCACGCTGTAGCATAACCCCTGACGTCTTGTCATGCTGTAGCATATACCCTGACGTTTTGTCACGCTGTAGCATAACCCCTGACGTCTTGTCATGCTGTAGCATTACACCTGACGTCTTGTCATGCTGTAGCATATCCCCTGACGTCTTGTCACGCTGTAGCATAACCCCTGACGTCTTGTCATGCTGTAGCATATACCCTGACGTTTTGTCACGCTGTAGCATAACCCCTGACGTCTTGTCACGCTGTAGCATATTGAAAATATGAAAATGATTCAATAGGTTGACCATCATCATGAATCCAAAGATGAGATCTATGCATAGTCACTTCACCCCTACCTACATGTACAAACTACCTCGACTAACCTGTACCCCCGCACGCTTACTCGGTCCCGCATCCCCCCTTTATATAGCCTCATTATTGTTATTTTATTGTGTTACTTTTTATTATTTTTACTCTAGTTTACTTGGTAAATATTTTCTTAACTCTTTCTTGAACTGCACTGTTGGTTAAGGGCTTGTAAGTCAGCATTTCACTGTAAGGTCTACACTTGTTGTATTCAGCACACGTGACAAATAAAGTTTGATTTGATTTGAGAGTCTACTGAATCCCAAAATAAAATGTTATAGCTCATGAGAGACACCTGGTGGTCATTTAGGGTAACGTCATGCCGGTATGACACATCAACATCTCTCATCCAATGAGAGGACGGTAATTCCTCCATTCATCTAAATGTCAAAGCAATCACATAAAGATGAGAACAAAGAAAGGACGTGAAACGGAACCTGATGTTTGTAGAGGAAATAATCACAGCATCATAGGAAATAGTCTCGGCCATATCTTTCAATATATCAAGTGGATTAATGAGGCAGACCAGACAAAGGGGAACAAGCTTCACATTGTGCTCCACTGAGCGAGTATGTGTAGTGATGGTGTCATAGCTGATGAATGGTGTATCCAATCCCCTCTCTCCATAGAGCCCAAGACCCAGCATAAGTCCCAAATGGCACCCTATTCCTTATAGGCTATGGTCAAAAGTAGTGCACTACATAGGGAAACGAGGGTGGAGAAGAGAAGAGAAGAGAAGAGAAGAGAAGAGGAGAGGAGAGGAGAGGAGAGGAGAGGAGAGGAGAGGAGAGGAGAGGAGAGGAGAGGAGAGGAGAGGAGAGGAGAGGAGAGGAGAGGAGAGGAGAGGAGAGGAGAGGAGAAGAGAGGAGGGCAGGGCAGGAGAGGAGAGGAGAAGAGAGGAGGGCAGGGCAGGAGAGGAGAGGAGAGGGCAGGAGAGGAGAGGAGAGGAGGGCAGGAGAGGAGAAGAGGGCAGGGCAGGGCAGGGCAGGGCAGGGCAGGGCTGGGCAGGGCAGGGCAGGGCAGGGCAGGGCAGGGCAGGGCAGGGCAGGGCAGGGCAGGGCAGGGCAGGGCAGGGCAGGGCAGGGCAGGGCAGGGCAGGATGAATAAATCCCCTAGTCCTTCATGCTTCTGCCATGAGGATGAATAAATCCCCTAGTCCCTCATGCTTCTGCCATGAGGATGAATAAATCCCCTAGTCCCTCATGCTTCTGCCATGAGGATGAATAAATCCCCTAGTCCCTCATGCTTCTGCCATTAGGATGAATAAATCCCCTAGTCCTTCATGCTACTGCCATGAGGATGAATAAATCCCCTAGTCCTTCATGCTTCTGCCATGAGGATGAATAAATCCCCTAGTCCCTCATGCTTCTGCCATGAGGATGAATAAATCCCCTAGTCCCTCATGCTTCTGCCATGAGGATGAATAAATCCCCTAGTCCCTCATGCTTCTGCCATTAGGATGAATAAATCCCCTAGTCCCTCATGCTTCTGCCATGAGGATGAATAAATCCTAGTCCCTCATGCTTCTACCATGAGGATGAATAAATCCCCTAGTCCCTCATGCTTCTGCCAATAGGATGAATAAATCCCCTAGTCCCTCATGCTCCTGCCATGAGGATGAATAAATCCCCTAGTCCCTCATGCTTCTGCCATGAGGATGAATAAATCCCCTAGTCCTTCATGCTTCTGCCATGAGGATGAATAAATCCCCTAGTCCTTCATGCTTCTGCCATGAGGATGAATATATCCCCTAGTCCCTCATGCTACTGCCATGAGGATGAATAAATCCCCTAGTCCCTCATGCTACTGCCGTGAGGATGAATAAATCCCCTAGTCCCTCATGCTTCTGCCATAAGGATGAATAAATCCCCTAGTCCCTCATGCTTCTGCTATGAGGATGAATAAATCCCCTAGTCCCTCATGCTTCTGCTATGAGGATGAATAAATCCCCTAGTCCCTCATGCTTCTGCCAGGTGGATTCCCTTTTTACAAGTGATTTTGTATGACTTTTTAAATTAATATCACTATCAACAACAGATTCAACTAATTCTGGACAAGGGGTCGGTGGAAAAGGTTTAGAGGTGCAATACAATAATACACTGTTACATTATTCATCCACAGTTTGTTCTGAACACTGTAATGCACCACGTCGGCCTGGGAGGCTCACAGGAATATGTTACATTATTCATCCACAGTTTATGTTCTGAACACTGTAATGCACCACGTCGGCCTGGGAGGCTCACAGGAATATGTTACATTATTCATCCACAGTTTATGTTCTGAACACTAATGCACCACGTCGGCCTGGGAGGCTCACAGGAATATGTTACATTATTCATCCACAGTTTATGTTCTGAACACTGTAATGCACCACGTCGGCCTGGGAGGCTCACAGGAATATGTTACATTATTCATCCACAGTTTATGTTCTGAACACTGTAATGCACCACGTCGGCCTGGGAGGCTCACAGGAATATGTTACATTATTCATCCACAGTTTATGTTCTGAACACTGTAATGCACCACGTCGGCCTGGGAGGCTCACAGGAATATGTTACATTATTCATCCACAGTTTATGTTCTGAACACTGTAATGCACCACGTCGGCCTGGGAGGCTCACAGGAATATGTTACATTATTCATCCACAGTTTATGTTCTGAACACTGTAATGCACCACGTCGGCCTGGGAGGCTCACAGGAATATGTTACATTATTCATCCACAGTTTATGTTCTGAACACTGTAATGCACCACGTCGGCCTGGGAGGCTCACAGGAATATGTTACATTATTCATCCACAGTTTATGTTCTGAACACTGTAATGCACCACGTCGGCCTGGGAGGCTCACAGGAATATGTTACATTATTCATCCACAGTTTATGTTCTGAACACTGTAATGCACCACGTCGGCCTGGGAGGCTCACAGGAATATGTTACATTATTCATCCACAGTTTATGTTCTGAACACTGTAATGCACCACGTCGGCCTGGGAGGCTCACAGGAATATGTTACATTATTCATCCACAGTTTATGTTCTGAACACTGTAATGCACCACGTCGGCCTGGGAGGCTCACAGGAATATGTTACATTATTCATCCACAGTTTATGTTCTGAACACTGTAATGCACCACGTCGGCCTGGGAGGCTCACAGGAATATGTTACATTATTCATCCACAGTTTATGTTCTGAACACTGTAATGCACCACGTCGGCCTGGGAGGCTCACAGGAATATGTTACATTATTCATCCACAGTTTATGTTCTGAACACTGTAATGCACCACGTCGGCCTGGGAGGCTCACAGGAATATGTTACATTATTCATCCACAGTTTATGTTCTGAACACTGTAATGCACCACGTCGGCCTGGGAGGCTCACAGGAATATCGGTATCCACAGTAGTGGTGGTCAGCTGTTTGTTCACCCACATCCGCCGGCAATTACAATAACCCACCAGCAACTACTATGTGATGAAGTAAAAATCGGAGGCCCGCACCCAACCATCAAATGCAGAAAAGAAACAATAGGCTACAGTCAAAGACTGTAAAACACATTTCTTTGACGGGGGTGGCAGGATTATTGTTTTGTTGCCTAATATAGATATGTTTCTGCTTATAATTTCTGACATTTTGGAAGGCTATTTGTTAGTCAACTTGTCTATAATTAGATAAATGCAGCTTCCCTTCTGTTATATGTTGCCTAGAAGACTAGATCAACTCTTGCTCAACTGAATGACATAATGCATGGATGGAATGAAAGCTTCAATCTAGTTGACATTGGTAAAGTTCTCTCTGTCATCTTTCTCGGAGCAAAGACGTTTACAGGGACTGGTGAGAAAATACAAGAAAGCACACAAACTGGAAATCTGTTCTGTTCAGAATGAAATCAGTTTGACCAGTTCCAGACGTCAGGGGATATGCTACAGCATGACCAGTACGGAAAAATAAAGCCGTGAAAACGACCCAACGTGTTTTCTGATCAGATTTCAGTTCGTCTTAGACGCATATTTGATGTGGTTGAAATACTATCAGCTTTTATGACGCTTTTAACTAACTGAACATCTCAAGATGCAGAGATAAATAAATAAATCATATTTCTCCAATCCTGTTCATTTCACTGCAAGAAACGCTTAATTCTGCAGGAGTTATGCTCTATGATGTTATAGACTCAACATAGTGATTTACCTGCTCTATGATGTTATAGACTCAACATAGTGATTTACCTGCTCTGTGATGTTGGGTAATAGACTCAACATAGTGATTTACCTGCTCTGTGATGTTGGGTAATAGACTCAACATAGTGATTTACCTGCTCTGTGATGTTGGGTTATAGACTCAACATAGTGATTTACCTGCTCTGTGATGTTGGGTAATAGACTCAACATAGTGATTTACCTGCTATATGATGTTATAGACTCAACATAGTGATTTACCTGCTCTGTGCTGTTGGGTAATAGACTCAACATAGTGATTTACCTGCTATATGATGTTATAGACTCAACATAGTGATTTACCTGCTCTGTGATGTTGGGTAATAGACTCAACATAGTGATTTACCTGCTCTGTGATGTTGGGTAATAGACTCAACATAGTGATTTACCTGCTATATGATGTTATAGACTCAACATAGTGATTTACCTGCTCTGTGATGTTGGGTAATAGACTCAACATAGTGATTTACCTGCTCTGTGATGTTGGGTAATAGACTCAACATAGTGATTTACCTGCTCTGTGATGTTGGGTAATAGACTCAACATAGTGATTTACCTGCTCTGTGATGTTGGGTAATAGTTCAACATAGTGATTTACCTGCTCTATGATGTTATAGACTCAACATAGTGATTTACCTGCTCTGTGATGTTGGGTAATAGACTCAACATAGTGATTTACCTGCTCTGTGATGTTGGGTAATAGACTCAACATAATGATTTACCTGCTCTATGATGTTATAGACTCAACATAGTGATTTACCTGCTCTGTGATGTTGGGTAATAGACTCAACATAGTGATTTACCTGCTCTGTGATGTTGGGTAATAGACTCAACATAGTGATTTACCTGCTCTGTGATGTTGGGTAATAGACTCAACATAGTGATTTACCTGCTCTGTGATGTTGGGTAATAGACTCAACATAGTGATTTACCTGCTCTGTGATGTTGGGTAATAGACTCAACATAGTGATTTACCTGCTCTGTGATGTTGGGTAATAGACTCAACATAGTGATTTACCTGCTATATGATGTTGGGTAATAGACTCAACATAGTGATTACCTGCTATATGATGTTGGGTTATAGACTCAACATAGTGATTTACCTGCTCTGTGATGTTGGGTAATAGACTCAACATAGTGATTTACCTGCTCTGTGATGTTGGATAATAGACTCAACATAGTGATTTACCTGCTCTGTGATGTTGGGTAATAGACTCAACATAGTGATTTACCTGCTCTATGATGTTGGGTAATAGACTCAACATAGTGATTTACCTGCTCTGTGATGTTATAGACTCAACATAGTGATTTACCTGCTATATGATGTTGGGTTATAGACTCAACATAGTGATTTACCTGCTATATGATGTTGGGTAATAGACTCAACATAGTGATTTACCTGCTCTGTGATGTTATAGACTCAACATAGTGATTTACCTGCTATATGATGTTATAGACTCAACATAGTGATTTACCTGCTATATGATGTTGGGTTACAGAGCAGCTTCCTGTAGAAGACTCAACAGACTCTCTCTGAGCATGAACTTTCCCACAGGTCTCACATTCCACAGCCGGCCAGCCGCTCTCTTTGGAATATTCTGAATTGTAATAACTTCCGTGGAAACAATTAACAATGAGAGAATGTATTGCGGGCAAGGGAGAGAGGGGAGGAGGAGGGAAGAAAGGGGAGAAGGAGAGAAGAGGAGGGGGCTGGAGCATCAAGAGGGGTTTGTAAGAAGTCAGCTGAAGGCTGAGGACAGAGAGAGAAAGGAGTCTCAGATGTTTGGCTGGAGAAGAGCTCTGTGATGTGATGCC